>NC_066315.1:14292148-14664648 GCF_022539315.1 Serinus canaria
CAAACTTACTTTTTTTTAAATTATGACTGCTCATATTTTGTAATTGAAAGCATTGTGGCTTTCAAAATTTTATGCCAGCCATTCTGTGGGGCTTCAGCCTCAAGTCCAGACATAAAGGAGCTTTGCTTAACTGAGATGCTCATCAACAGCATCAGAGACTGTAAGGGGAATTTCTCTGTTAAATGCAAGTGTGGCTGTTACCCAGGTTATCCCTGGTATCTGGTTAGTGTATCTGGTTTTATGGAAGCCTGGAGTGAGCAGTATGGATGCAGATGTCTGCTCTGTGGATAACTAAGATTAGGGAGATGACTCTGAATGTGTTGGTTTCCAGTGCAATCTCTTCCAGCAAATCCACCTTTATTTTCTGTATCCTGAGCAGACCAGAGAGAATATCAATGCAAGCCATCTTCATTAGGTGTCTGTTTACATTCACATCTTAGGGCAGATTGCTATCATCCTTCCAGAAAAGGATGCAAATGGTAAAGTGAATGTTTCAGAAATCTCCAGCTTGGACCCTTAATCTTGGAGATTTCTGGTTAGACATCTTCAAATACCCCATAAACACTTAGGAAAATATCCCATATTGCAGTGAAACAGATAAAGCATAATTCATGGGAATTGTTCCTTCAGCTTGGACAGATTTTTGTTCACATCCAATGCTTTCAAATGGAATTGCAGTTGGACAGATGTCCATTTCCATGACATTTTCTATTCTGGGACATAACAGGAAAGGATCTTAGATATTTGATTTAGTGGATAAGTACTGCTTTGACTAATTTGGCTATTTGAACTCAACAGATGCAAATGTGGACAATTTGGAAAGCACCTGCTGTCTCCAGGGATATTTGTGAAAATGAGGTGCTGTCTCTCTTGAGGCTTATCTTGGCAAACAAAACCCAGTAAACCTAAACCCAGCATTGCAAAACATCTCTTTCTATTTTATATGTCTATTTTTTTCGTGGTGATGGTTGGTTTGGTTTTTTTTTTTTAATCTATGAGAGCAAATATATCCTAATTAAGTTAAATCAATTGAAAGGGGTAGAGAGAGAGAAAAGAAGAATATTTCAAACAAGCTATTTTTGGTTTTGCTTTCACAAAACTCTTTTTCTTTCTTTGTTTATATGGCTGGGCTCCGATTCAGCTAAAACAGCTGATTCCAATAAAGAAGTACTGGCAGCTTTCAGACCTGCTTTCCCCCTTGAATCTAAGTGAAAAACAGAAAAGAGTGTGCAAACTTTTCCAAGTGGACCTGGAGGGGCTCACTTTCTGAAATTTGAATGTCTGGCAAAAGAACTCATGCTAATTATAACATCTCTATGCTCTCAGCTTCCCAAACCCTTTCCTGGTCTTTTCCCAGAGCAGGAAAAAAGAATGTGCATGACTTCTGTTGCCAGTGAATGGCAAAATCAGGAGCCCCATTTCTTCCCTTTCTCCAGCTGAACCCACACCTGCCTTGGACAGGCCACTCCATAACAGATGTCAATTGCATGTGTCATCCTTGTAGCTTGGAATTGCTAAAATGTGAGAGCACAGCAAATTGAAAGCCTGTTTCTTGCTAAGACAATTTGTCAGTTTTCATTTGTAGCAAGCTGTGCTGCGACACCACTGCTTGTTAAAGGGTCAGTATGACTTTCATTTCGGGTTACCTGTTCTTTTTGAGGGCCTCTAGGCCTTCTCTCTTGTGGGATATAGAATTCCTTTTGCAACAAGCCACGGATCTGCCTTGGAAAGCTAGGTCCATAATGGAGTGCTTGAGAATGCATGCAAGGACGACTCAGTTACCTGCTCCTTGTTAAGGACTCCGTCTTCCCAATGGCTTCCCAATCCCTGCAGTGAAGAGCAGCTGGAAATCCCCTGTACATTTTCAGACTAAACCCTTCCTTTACATAGGCAGACAGATTATGAGCAAATAGCTAAATGTTTTTGGCTCCTTAAATATTCTCCATTACAATGCACTAATAAAGACATAATTTTTCAGTCTGGCCAAACCAGCACATGGGTTCATTGTGAGAAGAGCATGAGGAATCCTGCTGTAGATGTGTTTTGGGAAAGCTGGGTACAACAGCAATGCCATATGATCTGGGGAGCAGATCAACATCCCCCCAGGGACTCTGGGACTGAGATGTCCTGAGGAAGAATTTCTCAGCTGCCCCCGCTTCCTGTTCCAAGTGTATCTGTAGCACATCCTCCAGTGCAATCCCTTGGATGTCACAGTGCACATGCATGCCAAGAGAATCTCCAACTGCCCAGCCAGGGATGCTTTTTACAGTTCTTTCTGTACAGCACAATAGGGGATGCCATAATTTGACCCATAATGCTTATCCTGTAAAAATGTCTATTGTTCAAGCAGGAATTGTAAAGTGCCTAAAAAACTACTATTTTTTAAACTAATATTTTAATATAAATATTATGCCTTTTATCAAGGGCTAGTAGTTTATTTTTCCTGTTATATTTCACCTGTAAACATTGTTTTCTGTCCATTTATTCCTGAAGCTTCATTTTTTTCATGTTTTTGTATATGTAATGGCTTACTTATACATTTAATGAAAAAACATGGAAAATTAATATACAGCAAATAACATTTCACCTGCCATCACAGAGGGGAAATAGAGAAATCCAATAAGATGGTCTTATCTTTTGAGCCCTATAATGTCCATACATTCTTGTATGCATTCTTCACCTTTATCATTGTTCCTACCTTCTGATATTTGTTTGTAATTTTTATCCTGGACTTCTAATACATTATTCAAACAATGAGTATCTCCTAATTTCCACTATCTGCTCTGATAACCTTGAGCCTCTTTTTATCTCAAAAACCAAGCAAATGAGCCTGTTTTATTTTTATATGCTGTTTGCTGAGCCCCAGCTAAGCTTTGGGTTTGAAATACTCAGACTTAGTGGAACCATAGGTTTGAATATAAGCAAGTTAATCTTTCCAACACACAAACCTGAAGTGGAACACCATTCCTCAACTAATAAATTCTTCCTCAAAATCACACCCAAAATGCCAGGCTTTGAATGGACATCTTAAAATCAGGCTTTCTTAGAGGTCGCCTAATAGAGGATGAGTAAGGTCTGAACACAGAGCCCCTCATGAACCATAAACTTCCACTCACCAGTTCCTGTTTTATGGAGCTCAGAAGATAAAATATGCATCTGCACAGATTTCTGCTGCAGCAGTGCAGCACACAGAGAGAAAGTAGTTTCAAGGGACAAATGAAGCCAGTTAGTATCTTGTAAATCCAAACCAACACATAAACTCCACCCAAAAATCAATAAGCAATCTATGTAAATCATAGGGCACCCGAAACATAATAATGTCAACATTTCTCCAGTGAATAGCTGGAGTCCTTTTTTCTAGCAAAATAATTCCAACAGGTTTAAGAAGCAGAGTTTACATAGATCATTTTAGTGTGGGTTTGAGCCTATGCATGAAGATTGCACTTGTCACATGTACCCCATGCAAAGGTAAAAAAAGGTTTTCCAGCTGCAACAATGAAAATCATGGAATAATTGAGAATCCAATCCGTCTAGTCACTAATAAACCAAAAGAACAAATTGCTGAAAAACACCTGCAATCCAACAGAGAGATATATTCCTCATAATAATTCCATTTTTTAAATCTGGGTTGGGCATAGTGAGAGGATGCCTACTATAGGACTGGGTCTAGACCACTGCTATTCTAAGAAATCCTCAAGAAAGACCAAAGACAAAACAAACAAATTTTATTTGGAAAAAAAATATAGTAATGCAACTTTTCAAATAAGGAAAATTAAGTAACCAAGGACAAATGAATAGAATTGCTGTTTGTACATAACTATTTTCATCATCCACTGCATCCTTGCTTCCAGGAATCTTCTTTACTGTGGAGTAGAAACAAACTCTTCCCTGTACACTTACGAGTCTTAGATGAGTTATTTTCCTCACCTCTGAGGCCTGGCTGGCTTCCACCAGCACTGGGCTTCCATCTCCCTGTTCCTTTGCCAGATTCATCCTGAACTCTCTTCATCACTTTGGGTCCAAACATGCTCAGAGGCCTGATGAGAAGGAACCATCTCCCCTTCCCTCAAGCCCCACATCTCTCAGTGACTCTCTTAAGGGAAGATAAGTATAGTTGTGAAGATACCAGAAGAGCAAACACCATCCAACACAAGTCTCAATTAAATTTTAAATAACCACATGGCAATACCAGCCAGACCCAGGAACAAAAATTTAACAGGGCCATCTGGAGCAGAGAAGAGAAAAGACAAAAGCTGACGTGTGTCTGTTCAATGAAGGCAGCTAACCAGGACTTTACACCAGCACCTTCAAAAGCTTGTTTTCAAGCTGAGCAAGGGAAACAGAGCCAGATAAACTCTTGCACAACTGTTCTCAGAGGAGAGAAAGCAGCTGCTGAAGTTACTCACAAGGATTTTCTCTGGGTAAAGAATAAGAGCAGAGCAGTGCACACCACTCAGGTTTATAGACATTTTAACAGTACCCCATGAATAGCCAAGGGTATGTGTGCAACTGCTCTGACTTCATCCATCAGTGGAAGGAAAGTCATTTGCCAGCCCAACAAAGTCAGCCTTCACATTATGCCCTGACAAGCTTTGATTACATATATATGTATATATTGCATTTGTATATGTGAGAGTATACAGAGATAAAACCTGTAATTTTTGTCTCACTGTGACCTTGCCAATAAGCTTTATATCCACACAAGCTTCACCAGCCATATCACTGCTGTTTTAAGCGAAGTTACTGACCTGGGCTCTTGAAGTAGCTACTTCATTTACACAGGACCTAGTGCCTCCTGCTAGGATTTAATAGCGGTGAAACTCATGGTTTCAGCCTCCAAGTCATGACCCAAATGTCACCCATCTCTTCCCTACTACACAGAGCATGACAAGAAAAAAAATTAGACAGAAATATTGTAGCATTTCTGCTGGGGAAATATCGTGCTAAGTCCACAGTGGCAAAGCCCATTTGAAACCAATCTGACTTTTCTCTCAAGTACCTCATGTCAGTCATGGACTAGAGCCAGGTAACATTTTCCTACTAGATATCTGCAACCTAAAGCAACTGGGGGTTTTGGTAAATCTTTTGGGAAAGAAATTTCTTCTTTGGTTCCAATGTTATGAAGGGTGTTAGAACTTTTACCACATTTTTGCTGCAGTCGGGTGACCTTTGCTTGACAATCCTCCTGCTTTCTGGGCCTCTGGAACAGCTCTGGATGATCCCAATCAATGTGATCTCCAAGGGAAATGCCACACTGGGGGTTATCTTGGAGTCAACTCTGGGTCAAAATCCATCAATAAAGTGCCAATAGAAGGAGAAATTATCTTCCTCAGGGTCCAAGCAAGACTTTCATCTGTTAGAAGAAGCCATCAAAACAGGAGTCCAATGCTAACAATAGAGCAATGACCACATTTCTGATTACCAGCCCAATCAGTGTCCAACCCTGATCTGAGGTCAAACAGCTCAATAACTCTCAAGGCTCCAAACAGCCCCTAACTCACCCACTGCCAGAAAGCCCTGCACTGTGCACTGGAACAGAACACTCCCCAGCTCACCTCCCCTTTCTCCTATGCCTCCCCCTCTGCAGAGACTGAAAGAATCCCCAGCCACCTGTCAAGCTGTGCTTTTCCTCCTGCACTCTTGGCATCTTGCTTTTAATTCCCTACCTGTCACACGCAGGCAGCAGAGCTGGCCACCCAACACCTTCTGCTGTGAGTCATCCCTCTGAAAAATACTGCAGAAAACCCTCAATCCTGCCAATCATTTTAAAGAGCCCTTCAATAGTTTTCACAGTGGGTGGTATTTTTTTTTTAAGAGCCATGATTTTTTTTTGTCAGTTGCTAATCTGGAAAGAAGGTCAAAACCTCTGTGAATATATACACTGTTGAAAGTTCTATTGCTGGTGTATGTTTAAGTTATCATAAAGACCTGGGAGAGGGGAAAGTGTCTCAATTTCTAATTGCAAAAGCAAAAATCTTCAGAAGGGGAGCAGCAGAGAAGATCAAGGAATTTGGCAGTGTATATATTCTGGAAACAAATGATTTTCATTTCTTTCAAGGGTGAATAAAAATGAAATATTGAAGGAGAGAAAAAACCTTTTGCAATAACTTTTGAGGCTATACCTCATCCTATTGTTTCAGTAATCAAATACTTTACCAAGCAAAAAGAGATTTTAATTTGCTATTTTAAAAATTCCCCAGCTGGAAATAGTCTAATCTCTAAAGGAAAGAGTGCCAGATGCATAGGACAAGAACAGTAAAAGCTTCAACCCAGCAGTCTTCCTCTTATCTTCACTGATAAGAGGAAATGAATGAGTCAGCAGATCAGAGAGGGAGAAATGGAGTGTGTCGCTCCAGCAGTTCTAAAACATGTGAACCCAAGAAAATGTCTGAGTTATCAAGCAAACTTTTAATGTTAATAAAGAATTTCATTGGAAGTCAATGGAAGGATTTCAAGTTTGACAGCATAATAAGCCAGAGTTTCTTTGTACCCATCATTATTTTGGACCTTGGTTCAGTAATACCTAATTCTCACAAAGTATTTTTCATCATTTAATCAGAGACTGCTTTACCAAGGAGTTCAATATTCTTTTGTTGCTAAACTGAAGCAAAAAATAGTCTAAAAAAGAAGTGACTCTTTATTGATAAGACATTACAAGAGCTACAGAGCAGTGTCATGTGATCTAAACTAAAAGAAAATACACAAACCAGTTTCCATATTTGCCTTTGATTGATTAGATTGTGCTGTTCTTGCAATGATAAGCATGTTAGCTGAGATTGTAACATTTCTTAAATGGCAGGAAACTGTCAAAGACTCAAGAAGTCTTTGACTAAATTAATTTAGTATTGAAGGAATGTTTAAAAAGAAAAACACTCGGGGAGAGGAATAACCAAAACCAGTTTAAATAAAACTCTGAATGCTTCAGAAATTTTTAGATAAATAATCCATGTGCTAAAAGTCAATCCATTTCCTTTAGCCATCAGTCTGATTGAAAAGCTGCAAATCCTACAAATTCTAAGAAGATTTCAAATACTAGTTGCTGTCACACAATCTGGAATGTTCTCAAAATACAAGTCTGTTTAAAAGTACTTTGGTGTTTTCACTTGTGATCATAGATGTATACGTTATTTTTTAAAAAGTCATCCATTTTGGATTGAAGATATCAACTGAACCACTTCAAACCTGCTAGGAGAGTTGAATTTTTAACCTCCCTTCGATTTATTTAACTTTGCATGGGTAGAAGTTACTTAACATATTTCTGATGACCTGTATATCATAGGTACCTAGAATGAACTCAAATAAGGGGTTTTACCATTTTCCCATTCTCCTACAGTCAATAACTTCAGAGATTATTGTTAGTTGACCAATAGTCTAAGTATCTTACAATTTTTAATTCCATAGCTTATATGGAAGGGAAAAAATACAGAAAATAAAAAATAGTAATGCAAACTGAAAAGGTGAGTTCATGAGGCATGCAGAATTTTTAGCTTGTTTTGGTAGCCTGTGAGAAGGTGAAATTAGACCCCAGTAGTTTTCATTTTCCTGTGGGCTGGTTTAAGGATTATACCACTCATGATTAGAGCATGTGAACTGGTGGTTTTGAGGAGCTCTGACATTCTGTGCACACAAGAGGAGACATCTCAGACACTCTTGTTACAAAACCAGGCCTCGGAGATGTAGGGTGAAACTCTCTTGCCCTGCAAAGGTCTACCAGGCAAAAGCCACCAGCTTTTCCAGGACAGATTTCTTCAAATGCTTGCAGGAGAATCTGTTACCCACAAAAATGAAAGCATTCTTGTCTCAGCTTGTTTCTTCATTTGCCTGAGATCTGGCAGTGATCATGGTATTATGTATGGTGATTGCATTGACACTGTGCTCTCTGAGCAAGGGCTCCTGTCTGGTTTCACTGGAATCACACTGAGCAGATACATTTCCTTTACCTAATGAAAATATATAGCCCCCATGCCCACCAGGAAGCAAGGGTGGCTGTCACTGGGAGAAGACACTGGCCCCGCTCCCCCTGCTCCTTCCTGAGCTGCCTTTGCTTGACTTTCACCGGCAAAGTCAAACCTGGAAAGTGTGGACTCATTAACAGATTACTCTCAAAGTCTTAGACTGAAAGTCTAATAAACATGTCTGGAGAATCATTTTAAAACAGCAGCTCCTGGACATGCCATTGCCAGTAGCTAATTCTCATTCAAATGAAACAACTTGAATGAGAATCTGGGCTGCTTTATTAGGAGTAGAATCACCCAGGCGTGGCATTCAGCTTGGGTCCAAAATGAGCTTTCTCTCACCGAATGGCTTCCTTTAGCAGGGTAAACAGTGACCACCTGCTATTCTCTGAGCTGCAACCAAAGCACAAGGAGCACTTTTTTATTTTAACTAGCTTTGCAACCTGAGTTGCATATCCCCATGGATATTAATCAGCAAATTTAGAGCTGTAGTGCTATCAAAAATGTAACATTTTAAATTTATTTTCATAAAGTGCTGGGTCAAAGTGAATGTTAATCTTTAACGGGATGAAAATATGTCATTTCCTTGTGGGAATTAAAAAGTAGACATAATCTATAACTGACTTATGAAGTAGACAATAAGGCAGTCAGCTTTATCCAGGAATAAAATATTTGGCATTTTAGAGGAGCATTTTCTATGAATTATTCAAAACAGAGATAGAACTATGCCTCGGCTGTGAAATTATTTCCTGGCATTCGTCAAAGCTCTTTTCCACTAATTAACTAAATATCTTCAATCAGTGATTTCTGTGTTTATTTATTAAATAGGCCACAATACATTGCAAACTACATTGCCAAGTTGTCTTTTATTTTAAAGAAATAATATTTAGAAACCGAATCCCCCATCAGAATGCAAGCCTTTGAATTTCAGGGTGCCATTCAGGTGTTAGTAGCAATTACTTATCTCAATGCTTATATCTGAGTCTCCTGCTACCTCTGGTGAGAGTCCCACTTTGGAATTCAGTATATTGCCTCTTGGATGATTTCTCTATTTAAAAACATGAAGATTATTTACAAAACACGATCCATAAGTGCCTGAAACAACTGTTTGAGTGGTCATGGCTCTTCCATAGTTTGGTCTTCTAAAGTGAAATAGGCAGGGAAGTTAAGGAGTAACTCTATTTCCTATAAAGAAACAGAGCATAAGTTCTGACACGCACTGGGAAAAATCTTTTTAACTTTAATTGTGTTATGCAAATATAAAACTGGAGTGGTAGCACCAGTTATTTTTCCTCTTTTTAATTATGGTTTAGGTGTAATGATTGTTTCAGGGTTTGCTAGTGAGCTGAAATGTTTATGAATTGTTGCTTATTAATATAATACTTCAAAAGTTAAAAATGCTGCACAAAATTACACACTTCTGCACAGAAATCACTATGTCCCTTTTGACAAATAATAGCCACTTTCTGTGTAAAGACAAAGCTACTGTTCAACAAGGCACAATGCCACTACACAGCAGAGAAATAAAATGAGGACCCAACTCTCCCTCTTACAACAAACCTGCTTTCATACCCTTTTTGTTCTGCCTGTTTGCTGCCATCTAAATAAGGTTCAGCTTCAAATGCTCACAGGCCACCACTGCTTGGGACTTCTGGTTGGACTTAGGCTGGGGAATGTGATTTTTTTGTCAGAGTAGTAACATTTACCACATTTTCCAGACTCACTTTGTTTTGTGTACATGGATGAGGAAGTAAATGGAGGTGTTGGGGAGCTGTGGTGTGCCTGGAGAGGGGCTGGGGCTGCAGGGCTCCCCAGGGGTGGGCAGGGAGGATCAGCCCAGGCAGCAGGGGACAGGACAGGCTCGGTGGGGATGGGGATGGCCAAGGCTGGGTGGGACATCAGCCCTGGGAGCTCCCCAGGGCAGGAGGACAGGCAGGGTGCAGCTGTGGCAGGGCTGGAGACAGCGTCCCATGGTTGGGGCAGGACAGGCTGAGGTAGGGCCAGGGGAGATCTGAAGGACTGTGGGTGCCCTCAGACCCCTGATAGTACAAAAGCTTGCTTATTACAGGGAAAAAGAAAAACCAAAACTGATTTTAACACATGATTGTGCTGTTATTTGTCTTTAAAACAAATATTTCTAGGTGGAACACCAGCAGAAAGGAGACAGGGGAGTGATGATCCTAACTACCCAAGGGCCAACTGAGACAACAAGGAGCATTTACAAACATCCCATTTCAGAGGTGGGAGACACTCTCAGGGGCTGGCTGCCTTCAGTCAGAATTTGGAAAAACACTTTGGAAAATAGATTAAGAGCCTTAGTGCACATTAGAAATCATGCAGTCCCAAGACAAGGAATGATTGGGCAGGCAGAATTTTTTGAAACCAAACCTCTCAGTTCAGTGAGTACATTTCCATAATTTTGTGGTGTTATTAACTAATGATTGTCATCTCTTCTGCTATGCCCTTTTTCTTTAAATAAGCACCTTTGAATTTTGTGACCTGAAGTGTTCCTGACAGTTTTAATCCCTTTTTAAAAAAATATGCAATTTGGCCAACTTAGAGAGTAAGACTTTTTTCCACAAATTTTATTTGCTCAATCTTCTCTTTACCTTTTTTACTGTCATTTAATATTGGGTTGATGCATTCAGAGAACTCCCCACAATTATTATATCTCATAAAAATATGTTTATAACCCTTGACAGTGTACCTGGAGCAAAGCTTACTTTTTTGTGCACACTTCCCTGTTTCACTGACATCGAATTTAATTTGATAAGTTAGTCTGTAGTTTTTCACTGCTATGAGATCTTTTTGTAACTCTTCAGAATCAACTTCAAGACAGACTATGCCAAAAATGTCTGTGTGCTGAAGAGACTTAAAGTCACTGACAACAGATTCATCCTCATTTTCAGTTCCAGAATATGTTGAACTTAGATATGTCCCAGTATTGATCTTAAGAAGATTTTGCAAATTTTTGGGTACATAAACCTTCTCCATTTCTCCATTGTATAAACATGTCATTTGTTTCTAACCTTCTTTGATCACCCATTAATCCATAAGAAAAATTCCTCTGTTATCCCAGGAGTACTTAGTTTCTTTAAAAGAGATAATGTCAAATGCCTTTTGAAAATCCACATACATTACATCCTTTGGATCAGTCGTATATACCTGTTCATTTATTCTTTTCTCAACTGTAATAAAGCTATGACTTTCACCAAAAAGCCTATTCCCAAATAGGTCATATTCCTCACTGCATTACTATATTTATTCATTAGCAGGTCATTTAATTTCAATGGTTTTGTGGAAATTAGATTTACTGATTCATATTTCCCAGAATCATGAGTGGAGTTTTTCTTTAAAGCTTGATGACATGTTTCTCATGTTCTTTTCTCTGACAATAAGACAGATATAAACAATAGTCTTGTGTTAATTAGCAGCTCAACAATTTTATATTTACCTTTTCTAAGAAGTCTAGAAACAGTGCTACTAAGTTTTGCTGATTTGTTACTCTCAAGTGTGCTAACTTATTTTAAAACTCTTTCATTGACAGATCAGTCTGAAACATTTCCTCAGGCTCATTCCCTTTATAGAATGATTGTGATACAGGAATGATCCAGTCAGCCTGTCTGCAATCACTTCATGTTACAAAATTGTTCTTCCTTAACAATATCTTGGAACTAGGCTAGCTTTCTTTTTCTGATAGGTCTGAGTAAGAAGCAGCTTCTCTTCACTAAAGATTAGTTTCTCCAAAATTTTGGCATGTTTTTTTTGTGATTTTGGTTTTAACTTGTCAAGGATTATAGTCCTTTTTAACCTTCTTTCCTGGACATCTTTATCACATTTTGATTTTTAGACTTATTCCAGAACTTGCCCATATACTTGAACTTTCTTGGTTTTCCTTCACTCTGCTTTTCTCCCTTTTTTTAAAATTAATTTTAACACATTTCCTTTTTTTTTAAAAAAAAAAAAAATTCCACTTTACCTAAAAATTTAGGAGATAAGGAAGAACTCTTTCTCTTTTACATATGAATATAGAAAATTTCTTCATGGGAAGAAATCCTTTTATCTCAACAGAGATCACACCATGAACAGGTTTATTCTCTATGTCTTCAGGTATGAATGGAGTACCTTTAAATAATGTTTTAATACACTTATGAAAATGAATTAACAGTAGGTGGCCTTAAAATCTCACTAACAAAACTCAAATCTCTGAGATGAAATTTAGGAGTCAGGCCATTTCTAATGTCACCTGATTGATAGCTTTAAGAGGGGAACCTTACTTATTCCTAGTTTTCCCATTCACCCAAGACTACTAAAATAATCAGGTTTATATGGCTTTCTGTATAATTTACAGTCTGCTCACATGTGATAAAACTAAAGAATTATTATAACTAACAGATAAAATGATTTCTTAGATTAATAGATTCCCTATATCTCTGCCAGTATTTAGCAGCCAGCATGTAATATACTGCTCTTTAATTACCACCAACAAAGGAGAATTTTTTTCAAGTTCATATTATTAAGGTTAATATTCATATAATTTTTAGGGATGAAAACTTCAAAAGGTTGAACAATCTTGTTTTTCAGAAAGCATAAAATACTGGGACACCTGAGTGTTCCAGTATTTTTCTGGTTTTTCTACTAACAATTCTCTTCTGTCACACATATCTTTTAAGGAAGATTGTCTTTGAGCACTAGTCTTTGTGTTTTCTATATATTTTTGACTTTGTCATTGACCTTGCAACCAGCTGTGTCTATTGGTGGAATTTTAAATTCAATAAGCATTTGGCTGACTCATGTAGGGTCTTTCAGACCTTTCCTACTCTCTTTAAAGGCTTCTCTTTTACTTTAACCTGATATGTCTTCAGACAAACCCCACAGAGCTTCTCATTTTTGTCCCACTGTACTGTCCATGTGACAGAAAGAGATGCAGCAAAGTCTGAATAATAATATTAAACCTGTATAATTTTTCCCTAGATCACAGTGCATATAACATTGGACATCAGCAGACAGCCAAGAGCTGATTCCCTTCATGGATAAGGCTCTTCCACAGAAGGGCCAAATGTCAAGGGAAAAGTCTGGGTGGGAGGGCAAGTCAGTTGTGGAAGGTGGAGTCAGAAAATTACTCTTACCAGGGCAGTTATAGGAGCACAAGGTTAAAATTTCTACTTTAACTTACACTTGTGTTTTTTCCAAACTAATCTGTCACTCCCTAATTAATGCAAAGAAATAATCATGAGCAACATTATGGAGTGCCACCACTTAGGATAATGCTAGTATCCCATACTACCCATCTATAAAAATTCCCTCTGAGCCAGAGGTCCTTAGCCTCTTGTGCAGCAAAATACAACATTTACCACTCTGACAGCCTAAGGGTTGTGTTGAATTTGCATACACATCTAAATCTATTCACATACATAAGTTGTCTTACAAATCCACTGTAAAACCCAATACTTGTTATTGACTTAACTGAAAATAGTAGGTAAAGGCTGTATTTAATGACAAAAAAAGACAAGACAAAGAGAAAGTTATGTGTTATAAAATTTATGCAAGAATTTCACAGTTCCTTCACAGAATATTTTATTTACAATTTAATTCTGTCCATTCTGAGAATGATTTCATAAAGAACATAACAAAAATCCATTCCAGACCAAAAAATTTATAGCTTAAAATGAACTAAAATGTACCTAGCATGTTACTGAAAGCTGATGGATTTTCAACACTATTCACCAATTCAAAAAAAAGTTCTTATTTAAGTGAATATTCTTTCAACAAAAAAATAAACAAACAGATAAACAAACAGAACCAAACAAAGACATGAAAGTAGACACAACTTGTCTTTTTAAATTTTTTTCTCTTTCCTTTTTTCTTCTTTCTTATTTTCTTCCTTCTCTTTCATTCTCACTCCTTGATTTGAAAGAACTTTTACACTGTTGTTGCAATTTCAGCATGAGAACATGTTGACATTCCTGAGTAACCACAAGAACAGTGAGAAAAGAACATCTCAGAAAAGCCAGGCTCATTACAGCAGCCTGTAGTGAGAGCTGGCAGGAACAAGCCCTAAGAGCTGCATGTGAACTGCTCTTCTTTTCTCCTCCTGGCAGGAGAAAAGCCACTTTCCAGAAAGTTGCCCACAACCCAGATTTGAACCAGAGCACAGGCTGCAAACAGCAGGTCCAAAGGCATGTGCACTGATGGCTTATGAGCTTTGTGATTGAAATGTAACACAGAGCCCCCAAAAATCACCACTTTACACTTTTGGTGATCCCTTAACAAAGGTGGATATACTGATATCCTAAGGGAATCTTGGAATTGCTTTGAAGAAGGTTGATTATTCCTGATGGTCAGTGACTGGTGCTTGCTACAGAATAGATTTTCCTGTCAGATAAGTTTCCTTCCAAAAGAATTCAGGTGGATCATTCAGACTGTTCCCAAAAAATCAGTGTGTGACCTGCTTTCCCAGTGGGCCAGTTTCTCTTAGCCCTTTCCACAAATTATCTCTTGGGAAAAGAGATATTTTCTCTTTTCCCAAGAGATAATTTACCTTTCAAAACGTAAAATTACCTTTCAAGAGTCAAAAAATGCAGTGTCTTCAAGTTTCATGTTCTTAATTCCTGTTTGCTTTGCTTTACATCCAATTTTAAGATTTAGATGTATGTTTATTTTCATAATATATATAATAGTTTCATTATAGATATAATAATTTCATAATAATAAGCTAAATATATCCATAGAGTGTCAGCATAATATATCTGTACAGTCCTGCAAAGATGCTCATAAAACTGGACTGTTTTCTCTGTTTCAGCCTATGAATTTAGTCACGGTGTTTATTGTCTTTAGCTGATAAATGGCCTCTTCCATAAATATTGCTTTCATATACAACAGGAATCCAAGTCTTACCCATAACATTGACATTGTCTCAGAGAGGAGAGATATTTCACTTTTAGCAAGCAAAAACGTTAGTGATTTTTTTGGTGTGAGTAATTAAATTTTTGCTACTTTTATGCTGTACTGAGGTATCATGATTTGGAGATAATTGCTGGAGCCAGCCAGTTTTATTTAATATTCTTCAGAAACAGTCAAGGACATCCAGAGTTTGAGACTGGCATTTATTTTGTTTTGTGTAGGTAAAAATCTAGGTAAGGTAAATTCTCTTCTCATATCATTGTAAATCTGGAGTAATTCCACTGAAAGTAAAGTGAGTCAGATTCATGCTTGCACAGTAAAGATAAATTCAGACCTCATAATTTCTTCATTGCTATACCCAATGCCATGCCATGAACTTGGAAAAGATAGGTCTCTGTTTTTCTTAGTGATAACTGACAGCACCTTCAACAAACATGCACCCCCATAAACATTTTCATGCTTCAGATAAGAAGATGTCCATATTAGAACTGGAACCTGAAGTTGCCAAGTATGCTGAGTTTTTGTTCTAAAATGTTTCACCATTGTAAGAGACACAAAGGGTTTGCTTTTTGCTTTTTTTTTGTTTGTTTGTTTACAGTTTTGTTAGTGTTACAATTTTGTTAGTGTTTTTAAGCTTTTAAAATCTATATTTTGGCAGATACAGGAATTTTTTCCAGCTAGAAATTTTGCTCAACTTGAATTTGAGGACTGTGCACATGATTATATTAGAAACAAGATTTCCCATGATCATATTAGATCATATTAAATCATATTAGATCATATAATGTGCATATTATCATATTAGAAACAAGATTTGCCCAACAATTAAATCATCAGAGCAGCAACAGCATGTATGAGGATCAAGAGGACAATAAATGCTTAGAGGGAATGCCGACAGCACTGCACCTCTCACAGACATACTGAATGGTTGTGGGAGCACATGAGCACATGGATCAGATGCTGCCAGGACCTGCTGGGCTTGTGAACTTCATCCTGTCTGAAAAAACATGGAAAAGAATATGCCAGCGAGTTCTTACCTGCATTAACGCCCTCATTAAAGAAACAAAGCAATGGCCTCTCATTGGGAACTGATCCTGTTATCCTCTCAGTGCAAAGCACAGGCAGTTCCCACCAGAATCTTTTGCATCAAAGTTGTCAGAGAGTGGAGCATGTGATGTGGGAGAGTGTGTTCAGTGTCTTTCTCAGATGGAGATTATCCAGACTCCTGTTTTGCACCTCCCAGACGGGTGTCCTAGCCATAGAAATAGAAATGAGGAACCTCTGAGCTCCTTAATGCATCTCCCAGCTATGCTGGGCTGCATTAAAGCAAGCCCACATCTGTCTCCATGAACAGCAACTACTTCCATGAGACTGTGCAGCACAGTTTGACAAGATGCCCAGATTTTAGGATTTAGATTTACAAATGCCTTCTCAGGTTTTCTATGCTTCCAAGGGACCTAGGGGACTGATTCCCACAGGTCTTTGGATATTACTAAGCATCCAATTCCCTGCTCCAGCTGATGAGACTGCTTATGTGCATGTGTCAGTCTTGTATGTCTGCACAACTTACCCTCTTCTGGAGAGTGAGATGGGGTCTGGTACTGAATATGCATCAGGGACACATGGATCTGAGCCCATGGCAACCTTCACAGGAGTCCTGTGGAGCAGACAGAGAGGCTGTCAGGCTGACACAGCCGAGTGCCTTGCATATTATTATCTGCTTTTTCCAGTCTCCAGCTGACTCTTACTGACTTTGCCACTGGGGTTTATATTTGTGACCACCTTACACTTCAAATCTTATTTATGCAGTCAGTTTAGTAAAATGGTATTACAATAACACCACTGCACCTCACATTTTCACCATTCCTTCATGTCTGTAGTAGCTTAACCAGGGTCAGTAGTATTTTTAAATGACTTGCAGCAAATGTGTTAAGTACTTAAACAATAGGCTCCATCAGTTCCAGAAAAGCTGTTTTATTCTAAGTCAATTATCAGTAGTTTCAAAAGTCCCTAAATAAGTAGTTGTCTGACAGATCATAATAGCTCCTTCTGTTACCCTATGCCAACTCATATACTGCTGTGGAATAATTTGCCTCATTCTTTTGTTTAGGATTTGAAAAACAATCATGTTGAAAGGAAGCAGAAGAAATATTATAATAATGGAATAACAAAACAAAAGCAATTTGAGGAAAAATAAACTTCCTGCTCTCAATATCGCTGTGCTGTTTTAGCAATGCATTTTGCCGTATAAGCAATGGATTTGCCAAATCTCTCAGTTCTCTAGCAATAGCTTTAACATGCCAGGGTTGCACTGGCTGAAATCATCTGCCCCTTATTGCCATCAGATTGGTATTCATCACCAGCCCCTTTCACAGCTGATGCTGAGCCTTGGGGAAAACACCTGGTCATCTGTGCTGTAAGGGAAAACCTCACTTCTTGAATACCTTTTATGCCAAAAAGCATCCATACTGGAGGTAACACTGCCCAAAAAAAAAAATGAAAAAAAAAAAAATTACAGCTTTATTGATGGGCTCCCATCAGGTGTGCTGTATCCTTTCATTTTCCATAATTGTTTTGGAGATTGAGCTTTGCTGAGTGCTCCAGAGGCTGGTCTTCAACTGCAATGTGCAAGTGGCCATGGTGCTTGGTTGGCCAGGAGGCTTGTAGCCTCTCCACTCAAAGGGAGAAAGCAATACTGCAAGACCACTGGTGATCTGCTGTAGCTCTCCAAACCAGTCAGCACACACATGAAGGAAACCCTTTGTGATCACTTCCCAGACACACCTCAGATAATGCCTGCAAAGCTGTGGCTTTCCAATGGATACCATGGGATGTGGACAGGCAGACAGTCTCTAAGGTAGCAGCAGCTGGAGTTGGCAGCAGCTTCAGAATCAAGGCCAAGGGAGGGTAATGATGAGCAGTGCTGAGGCTGCAGCAATGTGCTCTTTGTAGCCCATAGCAGCAGTAACCCGAATATAACCTCTGAAGCATTTTCATGCAGTGTCCCAGATAGGAAATTTCACCAACAATGAATTGAGGTGCTCATTACATCCTTAGCAAAGGCCAAATTTTAGGTTGGGAAAAGCCATTGATTCCTACCTGTATCAAGAAGATGTAGAGGAGTGGGGTGTTTTGCCTTCCACTGAGTTCATGGAACAAATGTGTAACAAGAACTCAGTCATTTAATGAACAGAGGCACATACTCTGGTTTGGCTCCTTATCCAAATCATCCATCCTTTTCAGCCAGCATTATTCTACTCCTGCATGTCTGCTATTGGAGCTACTGCACCTACAGCCAGTATTGTGTGGAGACTCACACTATGAAAAACCAATGTCCATGAAGGAGACAATGGAGTCCTCAACTTTATTTGAATAATGGGAGAGAGTCTACTGGGGCATACCCCTGTGGGGTTTCTCTCTTGAGGTTTCAGGGGACACAGCCTCCTTTAATGTTGAACTCTGGGTTGCATGTTGCCCTCTTTCTTTCCCCACTGGCTGAGGTATTAGGAAGGTACAGCCTTCCTGAGCTACCACATATTCCCACCCTTGACCATATCATTTAGTCCCAAAGCTCAGAAGTTCAGGCTGTCTGGGTTCTGTGGATCCACCAGAAGTTCTAATTGCCTGGGCTCTGCAAAGGGCTTTGCATGGACCCATTTGTCTATTACCTTGAAGTCCAGGAGTTCCAGCTGTAGTCAAACTGATTTGAGTTCTGTAACAAATGTGTGGGGTTTGAGGTGGGCAGAGCATTAAGGCCCATTTCAAAGACATTAACACCCATTTCTCCTAAAGACTCTCACCCATCGAGTTTTTTGTAAAGACATCATGAAAATGATGATTTGGGACAATATCCAGGGAAAATGTTGAGTTAGGACAATATCCATTTGGTCGTGGATCACCACGCTTCCAAATACTGTTTTTATGGATTTCCAGTTTTAGCCTACAAGCACCTGCTAACCCCATAAATTTAGAAGATGTGTAGAAACTACTATAAAGGAAATTATAAAATAAACTGACATGGGCATGTGGAGACCCCTTTCCGAGCAGAAATCCATTTTCTGTGGAATAATAAAAGAAAATAAAAGCAGTAACCACAAATCTTGAAAGAATAGTTTAAGCTGGCTTTATCTGTGCTTGTGGCTGAGCAGAGAAAAGCAGACAAAAATTTGACCTAGTGGTTTTGTTTAGCTTATCCTTCATATGAAGTTCACCATTTGCCTTCATTGCTCACATTATCAGATGAGTCTTTCCTTCTCCATGCATTCCTACTGTCCAAAGTTTGGGTAATATCCTTATATAAATCCAAACATTTGAAGCAACTCTTGGGTCAATTTGTGGAGAAGTTCTTGAAAATCCATATGTTGTTCTTATGGGTTTGCATTCTTTCTCCCTCTTTCTGTATGTATTGTGATAGGGGAAAATGGAAGGAAATATTGTCTTCTTCATTAGAATTCAAAGTTGAAGTTTCTTTGATGCTTTGCTCATTATTTTTATAAATAGCCATAAAATAGTGCATTCTTTATCCATAATTTAACAGATCACTATGTTTACTTCCCTGTAATTTTTTTTTCCCCCTGCAAACTGCAGATAAGGAGTCACTCATATGTGGCATAAAGCTCTTTTTTAAAAAAATTAGTCATGGTGACTAATAGTTGGTATCTTTCAAACTTCTGGCTATTCAGCTACTACATGATAGAGATGCAGAATCAAAATTTATATGAAATATCAAAAGCCTTTTGTCAGACTCAGAAAACCAAAGGAATATGAAGTTGTATTATCTCAGGGACAGTGGGATGAGAAAAAGTGGCATACTCAAGTGAGAAATTTTAAAAGATTTAGCCAACAGTACTCAATGAACATTGCTTCACTGAGGCAAAATTATCTGAAATATTTCAGAACATTTTCTGAGGTTTCCTATCAGGGCAAAAAAAGAGGAGGATGTTATATATTATTAGTGTTGGGCTTTTAAATACATTTGACCACAGGCTATTGAAGCAGAAGATAATGTGGTTTTTTTAGTATGAACATGTTTTCCATGCATAATAGTGATCAAAAATGCATAAAAAAGGAGTAGCCCAATGATAGGAGACTATTTGTGGGTTTTCTTACTGTAATGGGAAATGGACTTTAATTACTTCTCAGAATTTGTATCAAAGACTATTTTTATCTACTTGGCTGTTGTAGTCCAAGTACCTTCATGTGTGGGAGGCTGTGCTAATGATCTCCACGTACAACTCAAAGCATTGCTCTTTGGAAGAACAAATCAAATTTGAAGATTTCTGAGACATTTTTAATTTCTTAAAACGTGGACTTTCCAGCCACACATAGTTGTATGTAGTCCATGAGAGCTGTTCTCACTGGCAACTAAACAGGCTATCAGGCTGGATGCTCACTTATTTTTACGATGAGACTGAAAGCATACACTTTTTTCTAAGACAAAATATGTTCCCTGGAAAAATATTTGAACCACTAGCAGGACACCCAAAGACTTCCTACATTTTCTGAAAGCTTTACCTTTCAATCATTTGGATACCTTTAATGGAAAGGTATTGAAATTCTCAGTTATGTCTCATGAAATTACTCTTGTGTCAGAGGAAATAACAAAACAAAACAAACAAACACACACACACACACACACACACACACACAAAAAAAAAAAAAAAAAGGCACCAACAAAATTAAAAGAAGCCACAGACTTATATCTTCAGTGCTCCACAGGAAGCCCTCCAAGACATGATCCTTAGTGGTGATTCCTGGATTTCCCTGCCTGGAACCTATTTGTACTTCCCATAGCAGCTCCTCTCTGCTCTGTGCACAGCCCTTCTCAGTCCATCTCAGTTTTAAATTTTGCTCACTGCTTCTCCTATTGATCCCTCACTAACATCACTATTTCTAAATCTGCTTCCAGGATTTAATCTCTCCATCCCATTTTACCCATCATCCCCCCACCTTTCTTTTTTTCAGGGTACTTTATTTCCCAGTGTTCCCATTCTCCCCTACTGTCTGCATGGCCCTTCCTTCTTAGGCCTGTAGACATCTTTCAGCTCCTCATTTGGTCCACTATTTTAAAAGCATAAACCCTCTTCCCCCTGTATCATCATTTGTTTCTCGTACTTGTCTCTCCCTCCTCGTGCTGCTCTGCACACATGGGCTGGGCAGCTGCAGAAAACATGAAATGGCCATTCACTTCCTTGCCCAGGGGCAGGATTTATTAGATGCTGAACCTCAGAAAGCTCAATTCTCTCAAGATAGTTCAAGACATGGGGCAGATTCTCAAAAATGGGTTTTATGGGCCAGACTACAGGAGAGCAGTGTTTGGGCAGGCAGTGTGGGAGGAGTGCAGGAGCAGCGTCTCTCCCCTCCTGCAGCTGGGTAAGTTTGGCAGAGCCAAACACTCTCCTGCTTCCCAACTCAATGGGCCTCAGAGCAGAGGAGGTGCAGGTTTCTCTGCTTTAGTCATTAGCACTGTTTATGAAGCTGTATTGTAGCCCTCCAGAAAGTGTAACCATGAGCCCTGGCTTTTTTTCCTAGGTCAGTAAAACTCCCTGCATTCCCCTGGCTGTCACTGCTGTAAATACCCCTGACTGACCCAGTCAAAGCATGATACTTCTGTATGCAAACCAATGTTTTAAAGTTCCTGTGGATGAAAGTCTCTCATCTGAAGTCTATTATCTGCATGGCCATATCATCTGCTTGCAAGTATACCAGGCAGGACAGAGAAAAATATGACCCTAAACTAATGTTCAAATTTAGATTAATACTTCCCCAAGCCCTATTTCCATTAGTGCTGATACAGGAATGCATAGATAGTAAATTGTCCTTTCAGGCTCTGACAATTCTAAATTTAGTGCCAATGTTAATTAAGCAAGAGAAAATTAGGCAATGCAACTGATTTGGGGAGCAGGCAGTGGAAGGGGAGAGATAGGTCAGCAGTTTGACAGCTTAGGGAGGTAATAATTTAGTGAACAAACAATCATGAAGATAAACCTGAATATTTCAGTGCTTTTAATAATTTGTAGCATTTAAGGACAGCAGATTATTTTTTAATTATCTGGATTCCACATAACTAGAGAATAATCTTGATTTACCCTTCTCCTGGCCTTTTCTGTGTTGACAGAAAGGGTTCATTTGTTACTCTGACATACGTGCTAATTATTGGGCCCATATGTACACCCAGCACGTTTTACTGACTACTGTATGAGAGAGATTTTGAGGGGTTAATAAATGTCAAAAAATCTTGTGTAAACATTTTCTTCTCTTTTCTTTCATACAATGTAGAAGTCTGTTTAATAAACCCCAAATCAGTATAAGGTCACAATGTGCTTGGCTTTAAAAGTGAAGTTAGGGTAAGTAATTACAAAGGGTCCACTGTGTTCCTTATTTAGTTGCATATTGCACAGAACTGAATGGGATGATTAATAATCATGTTCTACACTGAAAGAATGTAATTTATAAAGGTTTATGTAAATACAGCAGCAGAATTAGTTGTTCATTTACCATTGCCCTGTTAGCACGTATGAGAATTCCAGCATTTTTAGAAAGCAACAAAGCCAAGATCCTCACAGGAGTTCTGTGCATAAATACCTTGGAGAATGTGGGCCCAAGGTACTAAAATAGCTTAGTATTATTGAATGTTTAGTTAAAATTAGACAGAATACTGGCATGTGTTGTAATGTTTGCTAAGAAGTCTGGGTTATACTGAGCTGTGTTGGCAGTAGAAGAAGACTGGAGAGAATGAAAAGCTTTTACAAGATCATTGAACTAAAAAAGAGCAAAATAAATAAAATTAATCATCAGTATAGAGTAAATTGCATTTTTTAAATGAACATAACTCAGAATCCAGGACAGGATGTTCTTTTAATTAATTCATTAATGTCAAAATTTTGATTTAAATAATGTTGATTTTTTTTTAATCAGCACAATCTGTGAGAAGCCTGGAAAAAAATGAGTTCTCTCCAGCATTGTCCATAGCCCATGGTGCACTGCCATGACAGTAGGGAGGGGGTACTGACCTGCAGGCATGTACTGACCATCAACACAATCAACAATAACTCTGCTCCATGGTGTCACTAATAGTAATCTAGGTCATCCGTTTAGAGCACAACAAATACATCTCTCTCACCTTCTCAATGGATGTTGTTATCACACACAGGTTCACTGAGTCTAGAAAGATTTTGGTTCCAAAATACCTCAGTGGATCCAGCAGTTAGTAAGCACTAGGGTAAGGTAACTACTAGCTTTTGAGAGAGGAGTAAAACTTGCTTCACCCTTCCTCATGAAGACTGAGTGCTAAGTAAAAAATAGTCTATAATTTTCACTTTGGAATGCAGCATGGTTAGTCTTTTATGAAGATGACCAGATCTTGGGTTGTATTACACTTTTAATTCATTATACTTTTTACTGCTCTTCGTAGAGATTCATGTTCAGAACAAATACCAGGTTTGTATCTATTTATATTTCAGATCATATTTAACTCCCAAATGCTCTTCATAAATAGGGCAGTAAATGGAGTTGCTTTTTTTGAATGAAAAGTCCTTGGTAACTTATTGACCAGGTAATAAAGGGAAAGTGCTTGCATTCCATACTGAAAAGGCTGGACCATGCACCACCACAGCCAGTGGGAGTTCTGCCACTGACTTCACTGGGAGTGCATAGCAAGGCTGTTTTGTTCCTCATTCAGTTTGGTTAACAAGATTTGTGCTCCAGTCCCTTTTCACCAAAATGCTGGCAAGCTTCTTACAACATTACTGGAAACAAGGCCCTATACAAATTGCTAAGGCCTTTTGTATTTTAATGTCTTTTTTGTAATGATATTCAGTCCTTTGGGGCAGCTGCCTAAGAGAGACATTTGTCAACTTCACTTTGTTTTTAGGACAGATGAGCCAGAGCCAAAACCATAGACCTGAATAACTTGAAAATCCAGAGGAGCTTGGATCCAGATTTGAGCCCCACAATTTGAGGCCCTTGCTGATTAGCCGGCCAAAGTTTCAACCTTGGAACACGTGCTGTGCTTTAACAAGCTGGACTCATGCTTAGAAAGGGGCTCAGTATTTGCTGCCAGCATCTTCAGGATCAAATCACAGGGCTACCTAACAGTGTCCTGGCTCTGACACTGTCCTACAGCCATTGCCTACAAAAGAGTACAGAAACAGGGCAAACACAGCAATATTCCCTAGCACAGCTCCCCATCTTCAGCAGCACACTGGGGTGGAGGCTTTGCATTGCCAGAGAATTTTCTTTGTTAGCACCAGCCATTCCCTTCTGGATTACCTCTTGCTGTTCCTGGTCCTCCTGGTCCCGAAGCAAGCATTTGGAAGGGAGAGCTTGTAAAATCCCAGTGCTGCTATGTGCATGTGAGAGAGCTGAGATGGGCTGGTCTGAAGCAAGGATCATGGGGAAGAGCAAAGAGAAAAAGAGGAATGGCTGCAGAAAGTCTGTGTTTAGAAAGATTAAAATCCCAGGGTCCAGGATACCCATGATATGTTTATACAGAAGTGTGACAATGGCCAGTTAGAAAATGGTTGGACTTAAATTAGTACAGCATTCTTGCTTAGATAAAGTCATCACTTATAACTGCAGTTCTGCCTTTTTAGGATAAATTACATGCACACAGACCAAAAAATAGTGAAAGTAAGGGCAAAGTATTTGAAATTATGTCTGTGAAATGCATATGCAAAACTAATTAATTTATAGATGGCATTTGTCCATATCCCCCATGTGATGCACTGAGAATCTCTCTGGTATTGTAGAATTCAAACACTTTGAAAAGAAATTGCCCGAGGGATTGAATGTCTTTCCTTTACATTGTTTTTAAAAGGAAGAATTTCTCACACTGTGTTTATTTGCTGCTAAGATACTGTTACACTAGCACCATCACAGCCTGTTTCTCACTGCAGTATCCCATAAATTAGCTTGTTGCAGGGAGTATCAAGAATGTGCATACACTGCCTGACTAGAGCAATTTTATCTGAATAATGTTTTGTGACCTTTCTTGCAAAAAGGTCCTGACTAAAAAAGCATAGATTTACCAGGCATCCTGGCTGTACTGAAAGATTGAAATTACCATTCTATTTTATCAGTATTAATAGAGAGAGTTCCTGTCCTGACATCTCCTCTCCAAACACAAATGAAAAGTTGGGAAGCTGTATGACTCAAGTAATGAAGTACATTAAATCCAGGTACCTGTTTCAAATTCAACAATTGTGGAAATGATGGAAGAGCCATCACCATCAAGATGACTTTCCAACAGGCTCAATGAGATGGTTTTGTGGACTCAGTCCAATTCTTAATGGACATAAGTCCACATTACAAAAAGCAACACACAACTGGCAGTAATTGATACTCTTTTGGCACTCAACAGAGAAGTGAAGTATTGAATGAGCATGAAGAATGGACTAACCTTTCACCTCCCCCCCTGCATTCCAGGTCAGGGATGAGACATCTGATAGAGCTACATAGGAAGCTTGGGCTGCTGCTCTCCGTGCTGCCCTGTGCTGTACCCAAACAAAGAACTTCCTTCTTAACAAGCATTGGGCTGACACTTTTCATGAACTTTAAACTTTTGTTAAAAATTTGGAGGCTTTGGAAGTTAGTGTATAACCTCAGGATTCTGCCTAAAGACTATGAGCCGCTGCTCCACATAAAGCTGTCTCTCCCTGACTGCCAGCTGCATTAAAATCTATTACATTAATTCCCTGTTATACATATGCATATATAATGTATATGTACATGCATAGCAAGAGTAAATGTATTAGTTACTCATGTATGTTTTTACATAATAGGAAAAGTAATGCCTTTAGCTAAGATTGCCTAATGCTCATTTATAAGAACTTACTTTCAATTACTTATACAGTTTGCCAAAATTTAACTGTTACAGCTTAAATTTTCCATGGTGGGTATCTGCCTCTAACTGAATTTGGTTTGGAAACTCTTGACTAGAATGGCTCAGATAATTCCAACGACACAGATAGTAAAAACACATCATTTTAGTCATGTTAAAAACTCTTACAACCATCATATTGCAAGACTGTAGCATGTCTAAGTTTTGGAGCTGAAGTATGAAACTCCGTTTGGAAATTACTTTGATGTCAAGACTTATCTTCTGTCACTCCTGTGGAAATCTGATCCAGTTGTAATCTCCTCAAAAACTAAATTCTCACACACTCATATTCTGTTAAAATGTAAATTCTCCAAATACTCCATTTGCAGTAAGCATGCTGTCTTTTCATACAGCTGTGACATCTGAGACACAGCACAGCATATTTGCTTTCTCTGTGGAAAATATCCACACACACATGTATATAAAAATATGTCCAAGGACTCTCCCTGTCATTTGTACACGTTGTGTGTACCAGGAATGACAGCCCTATAGACCCACCTCAACTCTTCAACTCTTGGGTTCAACTCTTCTCAGGGACTGTGTAGGTGATTTTAGTAATAGCCATGAGGACAGCAGCACCTGCAACAAAGACCAGCAAACACCTGCATCATGAATCAGGATGCTTAAGCCTACTCTCAGGCTTCATCTCACAGTGAACCCACCAGGTATCTAATGCCTCTGTCTCAAAGGGGCCATGCCCAAAACCACTGAGGGCTGCCCTGAGCAGTCTCTATGTCCACAGCAGCCAACTGCTTTGACCTGAGCTTGGCTGAACCCTCTGGAGGGATTGGATATTGCTCACAGGGTGCTTTACAAACAAGGAAGCCATGGGAAAAAGGGTGAGCAATGAACATAAAGAAGGGTCATTAACTTCTGAAGGATTCAGAAGTGACAAAGTGCTTGAATTAACATTGTCATTTTAAGAGCTCCAGATTGTGCAAGTGAGGTAGAAATCTACACTTCTGTAAGCACTGAAAATGAGGACTAGAGACCAAAATATCCTAATGAGCTCCCATCCTCTGATCATGATATAAACACACGAGATGAAGTGTAATGATTTTTGTTAGTGATAAAGGTTTGAGTAGTGTGTATTAAAAGCAAAGGCTTAGACACATCACAAAGTGAACTGAGTCAGCTTAAAAAAACATCAACATCTAATTCCTCTTTTGAGAGCTCTCAGGATCCAGTGCATTAAATAATATGAGGGCAAAATGGAAAAAATAAATTTAACATACAAAATCAAAGTTCTGTTTAAAGGCATGCTGAGGGGAAAGACAAGGTTATGCAGACCACTTAAAAACTAGTATTTCCTCACTTTTCAATCCTTGTCTCTGTTGAAAGGATTGGAGAAGATGACCTACAGAAGTCCCTTGCAACCTCAACCATTCTAACAATCTCTTATTTAATATTCGGTATGATAGACATACATGTTTAATTTCTAGATTCCCCCTCTCCCCCAAAAAGAAACTATTTACTAAACATAATGTTTTCTTCCCTTTCTGTAACATATTTTGAGTTTTGTTTGTTTTGCAAGCTAACCCTCAGGCTGCAAGCACTTTTCCACTTTGCCAGCCAAATGAATATGATAAAAGGACACCTGTAGGCATACACAGAAGCCAAGAACATTCTGTACATCCATTATTTATTTCGTTTCCTTCTTTAGGTCTTTTATATAAAGAAAAAAACACAGGTAGAATGCGGAGAAAAGTTAATGTGCTATACAGTTGCAGTAAGAAAAAGCATAGAAAACGCTACTTTTGTTACCTTGGCAAATAAAATAAGAATGTTCTCCAATGTGCAGTCTGTGCAAAATAAGTCCCACAGGAATTATGCAAGCACATTCTCATTATGGCAGTTATGATTTAGATTGCATTACAAAAGTAAAAACAATCATTCAAAGAGGCTTGGGTGCAGTGATTTGGAGTGAAGCTGCCACTCTGCCAAAAAGAGAGAGAGAGGAAAGGGGTGGGGGCAATGAAAGAAATAAATTCTGCCAAAATGAACTCATGCAAAGGTGAAGCCAAAATGCCAAGAGGTACAGATTAAATGCTCTTACAAATGTCCCAAATGTGTGTGTCAGCAAACTGCCCAAATAAGGTTTTGAACTGAAAGCTCAGGCTTCTGCTGGAAACTCCCAGAAACACAGAGATTAGATTTTGTTTGGGAAAAAGGAATCTGTCTTTGTTGTCTAGAATGAGCATTGAAAATCACACATCCCACCAGAGCACATGTTAATGGAATAGAAATGTTTTTTTTTGAAACTGAAAAACTGTCCTTTAGCAATTTTGCAACTCAAGAAGTAAAGGACCCCAGAAATTGCTTCCCTTTAGTTCCAGTTGTTCTATGTTTGTTAGGGTTTTTTTTAGTTTAAGGTCTGTAATGGCCATTAAAAAAAAAAAAATTGAATCATTCATATAATTCTTTATTTGCCCCTGACTTTAATGAAAAATTCACAGGCAAAAAACTTCTTATCTTAAACATAGCTACTGACTTCCAATATCTCATTTTTCTCACACAATAATCCCAGTGTTCAAAGTAGGTATTGTATTTATCATCTTTGTATGGAGCAGAATTTCACTTCACTTTTCTTTATGGCCTTATCACATCGTTTACAAACACTTTATCTCTGTTACTGAAAATAAATGAAATCCTGGGCTTTTGATGAAATGCCATGATGAAATGAATGGTCCAAAAATCTATATTGAGATGACTGACTCCTGTTTGTAGAAGACATGATAAATGTTTCATGCATATAAACTGAAGGATGATGGATTTAATGATCATTGTTTAACAGGGAAATGTTATTTTAGAATAATTAAGTTCTGTCATTTGCAAGTCTAAATAGTCCATTGTTAGATGGTGCTTCTGTCTGTCAACAAGTCATTCCACTTTGTGAGGGTTATTTATCACTAAAACAATTGATGCAATGGAAATACACTACCAGTATGTGTTGTTAACAACACATTTTGTGAGACCTTGATTTGGATCCATATTTCAGGTGTTGTTAATTGATGTATGTTTCTGTCTTACAGAAGAAATATCTGGTAAGAATCTTTGAAGGATTGGAGGTGTCTTTCTCATGTGAAGTGTTACATGTGAACTGTATTTATTATCTTTCCTAGAAAGATTTTCAGAGTCAAAAATACCTCAGTTTTAGAGTACTCATGTGAAAGGAGTTTAGTCTGGGGTGTACTGCCCAGTTTCCAGCTGTCACTCCAAGAGGGTGTAAGTATCTGCAGATTTTGGTCTCCTGGCTCTTACACCTGTCCTGGACACCCCAGATGGTGTCTCAAATGGACATCTTTGTTCAGACAGATTAAACTCTCCATGAGGAATATCTCAATGGGAAGTACACCGTGCTTATCATATTTTTTATTTTTAATATCTGCATCAATACAACTGCAATCAAGACAGTTACGATATTCTGATTTCCCTTGTTGTGCATACACAATTTTTTATTGACTCTGTATAGAGAACTGAATGTGAGTGCCATTTTTTCTTGACATTCAATAGCAAAGAAAATAATAAGAAACATAAGTGCTGGAAAGTAATATGAAAAAGGTAATTATTTTGACCAAAAAAAAGTGGTTATACATTTGGTTGTGTGAGAATAGTGTATGATATTTAATATCTGAATGCTCATCAAAGCATGGGAAGGTATAAAAAAATATTAATTTGTACTTTGATCACAAACACTATTTTCTGGGTTGCATAATATTTATAAATATTAGAACACTTCATATATCTTTTTGTCTCCTGATACATATATATTTTTTACCACTCAATCCCAATCCAGGATTAAAAGTATTTTGCATCTTTTCTTCACTTCATAATTTAAGGACTAGAAAATATAAAGGAGAGGATCAATGATAAACTTTAACCAAAGGCCTCAATCTCCTGACTTCCCACTCTGCTCTGGTGAGCAGCAACTCTGTGTAATATCTTATCACACCAGTTTCTATACTTTGCCAGATACAGAAGCCTTTTAGCACAGCTCTGAGAAGCAGCAGTCTCCTTTTCACTGTCCAGTTCATTGCCTTGCCATGAGTCTCTGCTCTGAACTCATACAGCCACACACATGGCTAGTGAGACCTACTAGTCAAGCAGAAATCCAAGCACACACAAGTGTGGAAGCTGTGAAATGGATCTATCTGATTGTAGGAACTCAGGATATCCCTTTGGGAGTATGGAGTTGCCAGGACCCTTGCCAGGGGGCTCGGAGACCCTGGCACACAGCCCAGAACACCAGTGGGTTCGATTATGAACCATGGATCAAATTGCCACCTTTACTGAAGAGATAAAAGCCACAGCAGTTTAAATAGTGTAATAATAAAGTTAGCACTGGGTGAAAATGTAGGTTTTGGGAGTTTTAGTATAGAGGTTTCTGGGGACAAGATGGAGAGATTTGGGCGCATCTAGCCTTTCTTCTTCTTCTTCTTCTTCTTCTTCTTCTTCTTCTTCTTCTTCTTCTTCTTCTTCTTCTTCTTCTTCTTCTTCTTCTTCTTCTTCTTCTTCTTCTTCTTCTTCTTCTTCTTCTCTATCTCCATCTTCACTGGTGATGTTGGCACTTTTAGATTGGTTTAGAGTAGAAGTTCACTGTCTAACATAGGGGATAGGTATTGGAAAATAATTGTAAACACATTACATGTAGTTTTTAGTATATTAAGATAACACCGCCCTGGGGCAGGCAGAGTGCCTCTGACTGTCATGCTGAGCAGACCTTGGCTGGGCAGGAAGAAAATTTTTTAGATAAGATACAATAAACAACCTTGAGACCAAAAACTGAAGAGCTTCGACTCATCCTTTGAACACGCAGACTTTTAACACAAGTCAGGGTCGCAAACCCTGTGGCCATCCAACATCTGATCATCAATGATTTCACCCTGGGCTGTGGGCAGAAGTACTGAAAGTATTCCCAGATGCCCTGAGCTGGCATCCGCAGTTCAGATCTTGACAAAACTGGCCAATATGTTGTGGCATATATATTTAAGTGTCATAGCTCTTTAGAGATTCCTTTTGCATGTTTTCCCATGAGAGAGTCTTTTGTGTCTCTGCTTGCAGGTCATTTTCCTTATCCTGGGTGTAGACAGAAAGGAATGTCTTCAGCAGTCCCTCAAGAAGAGGAAAAGGGGCAGCAAGGGAAAAGCAAGTCTGTTCCAAGAGAACTCTGAATAGGAGAGTATCGACAGGGTTGGGGGATTTATTTTCCTCTTTTAAGAGAAAATATTTTTGGTGCTTTTGTACTGAAAAGCTTTTTCCTAGTCCTAAAGTATACGAAACTCTGATAAGAATCATAAGTCTTGATTTAATGAATGGATGGAATTGTCAGGGACAAGGTAAATTTTTTTTCTTGAAAACTTTTTGTCACTTTTTTTTTTTTCAATAGTTCCACAAACGTGTGTAAGGTTAGCAACTATTTAGATGCATTGTCCTAATGAGACAAATACCCTGGAGCTTCAATACAGCTTTCAGCATACAATTTTGCTACAATATAATTTCCCATTTATCTTTTTTTGCCATAATATCAATTTCTTGTTAAAATCAATTCTTTATTTATGGGAATAATCTATTCAATTCTATGCTCCATAGTCTAATTACCTAACAAAGATAAACTTTGTTCTTTTTGGAGTAGGCTTCCCTGAGGGCCTGGATTTCAAGTACATAAAGCCAGGACAGTTCTACAGAAATCAGACATGCTTTGGGGGGACAGTACACTGAACTTGGAGTAACTGTCTTGCAACTGAAGCCAGTAAGGGAAACTACTTCAGCTGGCCCCAAACACAGATCCTTAATGTCTGTAGGGTAGGACAAAGGACCAATGGGGCCATGTCTCACCCTGTTTATGCTGAGGATGCACAGAGGCCTGAGCAGAAGCTGATTGCTGCCAGGGCATTGCTCCATTCCTCAGTTCTCTCAGAAGAGGGGCCTTTGTGTGCATCTTCCAGTTAATGGCAGATATTGCCACTTGCAAGGGAAAAATAATTTGTAGTCTCTCACGTAAATAGTGAAGTATCATTATTTCACTGATTGCTTACACTCAGATACAATTACAACTTAGTTAAAGCAGAAAAGTCCCAGAATAGTCCTGATGACCTCGGTCTGAACAGACATAAGACCATAAACATCCAGGCAAACAAATAACCTTTGAGTTCCATTAGTCACAGAAATTAAGATGCTGAAATGCTCAAGCACTTGCAGAATCAGGCATTTTGCTTGTAGTCATCTCTAAATATGGCATAAAGAGTAGGTCTGAAGGAGTGATTTCAATAGTAAGACCATCTTTCATTCCTAAAACAGTGGAAGTCTTAATGGCAAACCCATTAAAATTATTTTCATTTACACAGTGAATATTTTGAATATACCAAGTCAAGGTTTCAGTAAAGTTTATGTTCATAGCATGTCAAACTTAGCAATTTATTGGAGAATCTTTACCTAATTTGATATAATTGATGTTAAAGCCTTTTTTCTTAATACACTGTTTGAGCGTTCCTTTTAAATGTGGATAAGAAGAAATGGATTTGTAGAAGATATTTTTAATTGATTCCAAAGGGAATAGCTACCATGGAATCTGCTGATGAGTTCTGTGGGGGTCTAGGCTCCAATCATTCAGCATCTATCTTTTTAATGACAAGATGCTGCAGTGTTTAAAGAATGAATTTGAATTATGAACACAGATAATTAATGTCTGCTCTCTCCTAACATTTTATCAATAACCACCAAGCCTTCAGTTAAGGCAAGGACCTCTGTGTTGGCTTAGAGGCTCAAACTGCATAAAAACCCAATAGCAGTAAAGCTGCATTCAAGGTCTTTGAAAGCTTCAGTCAGACACTGCATGTTGATTTTCAGTTACAGAGGAGAGATATCAGCACATCATAAAGAAAATACTTCATATTTTGCCACCACTGGTTATTTTGGCATTTTTTCTTCCTCAATTTTCACATAGGTTGATATCTATTTAAAACTAAATACTGTTAATTCTTTGGCTACCTCCTTTTGTCATCCTCTGTGTGAAGAATCTCACTGACTGTAGGAGAACAAGTTATACAACTGAAGGGTGCTCAGAATTAATAATGACCAGGCTTGTCGTGTGTAGTGTGATGTAAGTCTACCTTTGGGTCATAAGAAGCAAAACTCTTGGGGTGCTGTTGGTATTGATTCACTGTGTAACAACTGGGCAAGATATTTAACAACATAACTTTAAAACCAAAACCACAATGTTGTTATGAATCACATAGCTGCAGCTTGATTTAGTGAATGCTCCGTATTACATTCTGTAGAGTCATCTCTCCAAACTGTAGGCATTTTGCTAGGATGTGAATTTGTAAGCAGGAATGTGGCCTATAGGATATACTAAGTAATCTGTCACTTCTCTTCAACACTGACAGGGACTAGAAGAAATATTTCTACGAGTTTTGGCTACTAAACTCCAAAAGCCACCTGTGGACTTTGTGTGGAAGCCCTGAGGAGAGGAACAAAAACAATCAGAGGAACAAAAAAAATGAGCTATCAGAAAAGATTGACCGAAGAGGGAATGTACAGCCTAAAGCAGAGAAGTCTGTGGTGCCACACAATAACAATCTCCAGTTGAAAGAAAAAAGGAGACTGAACATGTGCATGAACGGTGTTCTAGTTATACACAAACAGGGAAGTGCAACAGATTTCTTGAGGATGTTTTTCACTGCAGTGTTTAAAGGATAAGACATCTGCCAAGAATGGCAAATATAATCAATGTGGTCTTTGGGCAGGGACAGAATAAATGAAATCTTCACACTGCTTTGTAATGTTACAATTCTACAGCTCTGCTATTGAAAGATGTTATATAAATGTAAGTGGCTTTTGCATTACTTCATTTTCACTGCCACTTACCAGTTAGATAAAATTACTAGAGATACAGGCATCACCTGTACATGGAATTTGTAAAAAAAGTCCTATGCACCAGGATCCTGCCTATCACTACAAAGATTTACCGTGGCTAAAGAGTATCCAAAAAATCATTGCTTAGAAAGTAGGGCAAATAGTGTGCTACTTCCAGCCTGGCAAGGACAGATGTTGATGCACTCTATCCATGCAGGCATGAGCAGAATAGAAGTGACCTGAAGCAGAAGGCCTGTTCAGACTGTGAGGTCCTGGTGAAAAAACAGTCCACTTCTTATTTAACTCCTTATCTCCAAAATGTTTCCAAGGCCTCAAGTATTAGTCAGGTAAAGATCAGACAGAGTATGCCTTTAAAGGTTGAACAGATGGACACATCTCTTTGTTTGACAGGAAAATGTATGTGTTGCTTGACCTGGCAAACCCTTCGTGGTGCAGTGGAAGCATTGCACAAAATATCTCAGACACTATCTGAAAAGGATCCCCCAGAAATAAATCAATAATTGGGATATGATGGTACAAAGCCAAAAACAAAATTACTTTGATAGTTCCAACTTAGTAAAGAGGTTTTGTTCAGGTTGATGACTCTGAAATTAGCTGTGCTAACCTGTGCTATATGACTCTGTCTTGCTGTGTTACTTATGGGAGGTGTTCCTTTATTTTTTCTTTTCAGTGGATCAAGTTGTTGAGTTGAAAATACACTCATGACAAAAAATACCGAGCTAGTTTTTTCAGAAGGGTATTCTACCCATCACAGATTTGTTCCTTCCCTCTGTCTCTGATGATAATTTTAACAGGTAAATAGGTACCCTTCTTGCACAGATAATACTGCAAAGTTAGCTCTTACTGACTCAGGCCTAGCAATATGCCTCCAGTGTTACCTTTCAGAATCATATAATTGAGTTAGTTTCAATCTAATCCTATTTTTTTATTTAAAAAGACAGATTTCTGTCCTATATTTAACATTTGCAGTGATATCTGCTGATAGCATCAATGTCAGTAACATAATTGCTTAGCATCAGGTGTTGGCACAAACAAGATACCTCTGTATCCATCAAAAAAGACTTTGTCCTCTCTCAGAAAGAGATCCTTGGGTTAGTACTGGCCAATCTGGTATAACACAGCTCTGATTTCTGCTGGAAATATTAGCTCTAGTCCTAAAAGCTGCATAATTACATTCGTTTTGTTCCATGCCTGAGGGAACCAGCTCTGCTTCTCTGCTGTGTGACCAGCCGGGGCTCAGTGCCGCTCCAAATGCTGCACCCAACGTGGCCCAGCAAGAACAGCCTCACCCAGAAGAGCTTTAACTCTGGTAAAAATGGTGCCACATTTTGATCCACAAAAGAAGCAGACTGAGTATCTGAAAGTCCAGATTCTCCAGGTTTCCAAATCTCCCTGTAAATTCAGTAGAAACTTTAATATTGTTGAAATTCAGATGCAGTGCCTGTATCATGAAGGCATCTGGAATGCTTGTCACACAAGTCTTGCTTACTTAAGCACTGTCTCCAGATATTTTTATAAAATCTACATTCTCAGCAATAAAATATGTGTTGCTATGGGGCATCTGTTTATGTTTTTATGTGAACTGATAATTACCCTGGAGTTCCTTCTGTCTACAAAAATGGTAGAGTTTTACAGGGAGCCTATAAACAATTATCAGTTAAATGTAAGGATAGTCCTGAATTTATATGATAAAAAACAAATGCATGGGATAAATCAGTGCAAGCATCTATCCAGGTAATTGCAGGTATGAATCATACGTTTTACACACGTGACAAAATGCAGTTTTATCCCTTTATATCCTGCTATGCTCAGCTCTCCTCTGAGCTGAGGACACAGTGCATTCACCTGCCAGCTCCCAGATCTCACAGTGAAGTATCCAAGGCTGGGTAGATCTCACTCTGTGTTTCTGTGAGCAGCAAGTGCTAGGCAAGTGGTAGAAGCACAACATCATTCAAAACACATAGGAAGATTTTATATGTTTTTATATGTCTATATGTGCAGACAATTCTATTATGACATTCACAAGCCTCAAACACTATCAAAATACAATATTTACTATGAATAAGACAGGGAAAGGAAAGTAAAGTAAAGTAAACTATAGTTGCACCCAGCTCACACAGTGCAAACATTAACCCTGCGAGAGAAAATCTGCAAGAACAGAGAGTCCTTTACAGTCCAGCTTCTTAGTTTTATTTGGTGTTTTGGCCACAAAGACACCCCAGCACTACCACAACCACCAGATGCTTTTAGTTAACTGCCCCCCTCACATTCTTATGGTAAGGCCATGATTTTTAGTATGAATTTTTTCTGCCTCCATTATCTCAGCCCCCCAAATGCAGTTACAGAAAAGGTCTCTAAAAATGCTACAGTCTCACAGTTACATGGGGAATTTTTGATCCTGGATTTTTTCTCCTTCATCTCAGGACTCTGAGTGAGGATAAAGCCTTTTCTTTAGAGCTGGCTTCCACATCTGCATCAGGATCCTCCCTTTAAAAAAAATTAGGATTTACAGCCTACTTATTCTGATTAGAGGTTTCAGTCTGTGTCCAGTTCATTTTTTCTTTAAAAAAGATAGGGTTCATATTTTCTTACAGCTTCCCAACTTTGTTCTGTTCTGTGTCCGATGTAATTGATGACAGATTAATGCCCATCTGTCACAGTTCCACACTGTTCATTTTTAGTGTAAATATTCTGTGCTTACTCTTCTGGGTGTTACAACCTGAAAAGAACCAAATCCAAATCTGTAATAATAACATTACCAGAATTAGATATCAATGACAAGTCAAGGAAGCATTGCATATGCACATACATATGTGCTTTGTAACACCATGGTCAGACAGAGAAAACTACCAGTGGCTCTAGGATAATGGTGTATGCAACAGAAAGAACCACAAAACTGAGGAGCAAGGACCTTGGAACTACAGGAAGAAAAGGAGGCCAGAGACCCAGCAGACAGACACAGGGATAGTGATTAAAACAGATGTGTGGATGCCCTTAAGGATAGCACAGATAGAATAACCTTAAGATTTATCAATGCAACAGCAACAAAAGCAATTTTTTTGTGTTTATGCTGTGTTGTCATCATATTGCAAAGCTCTCATATCTTGTCCAGTGATTTCTCGTGGGCAGCTCCTCGCAGCACTGACTACTTCTTCTTCATAGCTAACACTCTTTTGCAGCACTCTTCTTATTGGATACAGCTGTGGCCTCCTAATCTTTGGTGGTTAGTACAGCTGCAACTCCTCAGGTGTGAGACTACCTTCTGCACTATTTTCTGACATTCCATCCCTCCACAATGCTGTACTTCAGAATCAGGTGTGTGATTATGGCTCAGACCCTCTCCTCAACTCCTGTCCTAATGTTGTGGTAGTGGCATGGCAGTGTCTAGTACTAGGGTATTACTGCCTTACTGCCTTAAACTGTGTTTATGCCTGATTATACATGACTGATCTGATCAGCAGCTCTTGGGGCCTGACTTAACTCTGCTTGCAGCAATTGATGGAGGATGCAGACAATCTAGGAAACCAAGCAATACTGAAAATATGATGTGAGGATGGAAACATCCTCTACTTTGCTTGCATGATCTGGCTGTAATTGAGCCCGACAACCCAAGTGCCCTACTGAAACATTTGTCTTTTCACCTTCACCATTACCTAAAACTAACAGTTTTAGGTATCCAAACATCCTGTGAAATCAGGAATCAGTACCAGATTCTGTAACAGACCTATAACAGCAAAAATTGAGCCACGGATTGAAATGATTACAAGCTTTGTCTTATCATCTGTAGGAATCAGGAAAATGAGTTCTCAGCTAGAATCATGGATCTCACAATGGGGTCCCAACACACAAACAGAGATGTTTTCCGTGGGTCATTAGGAAATGTACTATGGGTTCTTGATGTTTAAGTGTTAACATGAAATGAGAAATTCAGTTACAATGTGTTCAAAGGATGAGACATTTGGATGTCACAGTGTACAGGAGAAGGAACCAGAGGTAGAAGACACTGAAAATAAAACCACAGACAAGGAGGTAAAAAAAAAATTAAGGAAAGAAGTATAAAAGATGTGGAACAATATGGAACAAAGAAGGTGAAAATTAAACAAAAGAAGATTAAAAAATAATTAAAATCAAAGACCAGAAGGTGAACTATGGGAATTGAAACAGGAGGTAGAAAAAGATGAATGCAGACAATGTAGCAGAAAAGGACTCTGAGCAGCAGTAATACTGAGGTTTCTAGAAAAAGGAACATACCATAATAAAAATGAATAACCAATCCTTGTAAGAGGAAGCAAGAACTAAACCAAAATTAAATGACACCCAGGCTACTTTCAAGTTGTGCTGGAAGATAAAAAGCAGAATCAGAGCAGAAATGCGATCACATGCTGTGTTACCAGGAAATATGAAAGTCTGAAAACATTTTTTAAAATACCAACTTAAAAGCATAAGCATAAAAAATAGATATTGCAACAGCTGTACAAGTGAGGAATAACAACTTGAATAGAGATATCAAGTATGACCCAAATTTCATAGAACTTAGTGTGAAGCCACAAGAATATCACACACTTTCATTAACAAGAGTATGCAAATTAGTAACATTAAAACATTAAAAAAAAGAAATAGCAAAGCTAGTGATCACCAAATTAATTTTCAAATCAAGAACAAATTAACAAGTCACTATTGCAGCAGAATTGGATAGTGATCATGTTAGAACAACCAAACAAGGACAGGATTCTTAAACAGGAAAACTGTACAAGTTGAGTAGTAGCACTGGAGGAACATCCAGGGCTAAACAGTGAAGATCAATCTTTAATTGATTGACCAGCTCCAACAAATTTTATCTAGGCTTTACTTACTCAAAATTGCAAAGTAGCCCAAGAGATAAAAGTGTATTAAGTAAGGGAACTTGACAGGTTTGACAGTTCATTTAAGGCAGTGGTAAATTGTTGGTACATTTTTTTTCATTCTGCATAATAAAGATCAAATTAAAATCACCAGTGGATACACACAAGAAAATAAATTATTTGGTACCAGAGCCTGGGTTTAGTTACTGAGAACATTGGTGAATATTTATAAAGAGGGCTTCACACTAGCCATACATGAAGCATTGAAGCAGGCTGAAGAGAAAACTAAGCTCAGTAAATCCAGGAACATGAAACTGGAGAATTTTGTAGATATTATGTGAAGAGCTGAAGAAATTCTACAAGAACAATGTGAGAGCTAAACTCCTACCAAGTTAATAAGTGGGGGGAAGGGGTGCAAAATTATTCAAGTGGTAGCCTTCCTAATCAATGTCTAAACTTGGGGTGTGGGGTGGTAGGTCTAAGAGATTTCACAGGTGAATAAAATCATGGATAAGACTGTAAAGGATGCAGCTGTGTATGCAGCAAATAGGGTGAAAGCATTAGCCTGGTCCTAGAAGATACTGCAGACAAAAGCATGCAATGGGAAAAAGAAACAGGATAGGAATAAAGAGAGGAATTAAGTGTTTTATTGTTATTCTCAGACATATGTGAAATTCATGGAGAGAAGCCTATGTATTTGAAGTTACCATGGAAAACTGAAAGGTTTTTCAAATTTAAATACTTGCATTTTGCACAAATCAACTTAAATATTCCTTTGAACACAAGTTTTTGAGTTATCAGCTGGAACATATTTTGGGTTAAATCCATGCAGATAATTGATTAAAAAATAGATGAGTGTGATGGAAAGACAGATACCTAAGTACTTTTATGAGAATTGTGTGGGTAGTGAGTTGGGCATTAAATACTATAGATTTCACATGTTTACCTAATATATTTTCATTCATCTTTGTTGGAAATTTGCATTCATCTTTGATGGGCAATGACATTATGAGATCATCTATATGGGAAAATGGAAGTTTACACATTCTAGGACATTACAAAGTGGGTCCATGTTCTTTCCAACATCTACTTTTCATTAGTTTCAAGCGTTATATACACTGCATAAGAATCTATCTGGATTGTTACCTGGCCTGTGTGATGTTCTGGTATACAAGCTTTGTTATAAAAGAAAATTTTCCAAAATTTAAAAACAGTAAAAATGAAAAAAAGTTGTCTTCAGTAAGTTCTATTTCAGAAGGCTGCACACCATTACATGAAGCTTTACAATATTACATTTGTGATCAAAGACAGTTTCTGTAGTGTTATATTCGGAGTATTTTAAAATAAATATGTGGAAGTTAAAGGCCTTTGTCTTAAGAAATACTAAGCAATGATAGAGACCATAAATTCTTTAACTGTGGAGATATACTGATAATGAAAATACTAGAAATCTTTACGTGCAAGCATGTACTAATTTAGTAGAAAGATTCTTTCATTTTCAAGAACTAATCAAGTAGCTTTAGAAATGTCCAACAATTGTTCTCTTGCTTCAGGAGAATAACAGCAAATATCCATCACCATGAAGAATCACTCAATGCAAAAGTTATCTTTTTCAGTCTGGAAAAAACACTCACTTTATGTACTTTGTCATGTGGTATCTTGGCAGTTAGATCACACTTTGTAATTGAAAACCAAACTTTATCCAAAGATGTTTGGTGCTCTGTGCTCTCAGTCAGATGGCTTCAAGTGTATAATAAAACTTTCACACTCGCCATTGCTGTAATTGAAAATAACACACTGGCTTTAAGCTCATTTAAAACTACTCCAACTGAGCCAATGGATGCAAGAAATTATGAAAAAAACCTTTTACCTACATCTATAATGAACTATTCAGTAATAGAATTCCAGCAAAATTAAGGGGAACCATCATTAAATCCAGGAAAATGTTAAAAGATGAGCATTACAATTTGAAACAATAGCAATGTTTCTATAGTATTATATATTTTGCAGTTCCACAGTATCTAAACAACTGCATGTCTTATTTAATTCACTTACTGCATTTTTAGCAATATAGGTTGGGAATCCTCTAGGTACCATTATACTCCTAAAACATTTTTCGAAAACTTTTGCATATTACAGCAATGTTATTTGCAAACAATTATCAAAAGGTCAGTATCTGGTGAGGCAAGACCAAAGTATTCACAATGCTGTCCAAGCAGCAGGCACACAGCAATAACCAGCCAATGCAGCTTTGAGAGTGCATGGTTTAGGCAACTGAATCAAAAGACCACAGTTACCTGAATATATCTCTGTAATGAAAGGTGTTTGAAATGTGAACAGGACCAGTGCCGGAGAAAGCAATCCTGACAGTGCAGCAGGGGCCCCCAGAAAGCCAGGTACCAGAGACCCTGGAATGCAGGAAGAGGAGGGGACCAGAGACCAGACAGACTTTACAGTTACCCACTGATACAGATGTGTAACAACATCATCAAGCTGTACCTATAACAGGTACCACACATGGGCTGGTTTTAAGGTATGTTTATTACAAAACTGCCATGAGAGCAACTGACTGCCCTACCCTGTATTTGAGAGCCACATTTGCCCATTACATGGTAAATACTGTCTGAATCAAAACTTTAAAGGGACCTGTGTTGGGGTGTTTAGGTTAACATTTTGTTAATTGAATTGGGCTGGTTTGGCTGCATGCTTTTGAGGAGCAACTTAAATTTAGATGCATGGGACATGACTGGCTGGAAAAATAGATTAAAACTCTGGTTTGTTTGTCCCTCTTCTTTGAAGTCTGCAGTTTTTGTGTCTGTGTAGGTCAAGAATTTCAGTCCTAAGTAAGAATGTTAACCTCAGAAGACTGGTCGCCTCAAGACAAGGACAGATTTGACAGGTTCAGAGGGCGATACCAATGAAAACACAGCGATGGTGAGGCCATCAGCTTTGGTGCTATTCATTTAAGAGTAATTTATCATCAGTGTTAGGAACTCTGTGTTGATGCTTGAGCATTTAATGTGATTGCAGAGATGTTTTAAAACAACTTCCAATACAAAATGAAGTTGAAGCTTCTGAAGCTCTTCAGCAGAGAAAAATCCCTACTGAGCTGTAGAGGAGTATGTTATAAATGAACATAGAATGTCTGAGCTGGGACCAAATGTCCATTGCTAGCCAACTTTATTTTGTGGCAGAATTGATCTTCCTTCTTTCAAAGCTCAGCATTCATAAATTGTTCTGGAAAACCTCAAAGTTATTTGAAAAGGTCTATAGCAATATAAATTTCTCTATGCAAAATGGCTGTTTAACAAGATTGTCTCCTTGAACTTTTCACATGATTGTGACAGCCACTTTCATTAACTAATGGAAGTTTTATAGAGGATTTTCCCCACTACTCCCACATCACTGTTTACTATTATTTTATGGAGAATACTTTACCAATTGGGTCTTTGAAACAAAGGAAAAGGCATTTGGTGACATTCCCAGACTGCTATGTGGCTTGTTAGCAGGGCTGCCCAAGAGACAGCTTGCAGGAGAACCCCAGCCCACATGGGCTGCAAAGTTGTGCTGCAACAAATTGGGAGTTAATTCAGCAGTCATTATGGTCACTGCTGAAAAACTCCTTTTGTTAACCCTGCTTAGATTAAAACTAGGAAGAACAGAAGCTTCATGAGGAATTGTTCCTCATTAGTCATGGTGCAGACAGCAGAAGGATGGTGTGTGTAGTTAGATTTTACACTAATAGTTATCATTTAGGAGAAAAAGGAAGAGAGAATATTAAGGAGTAAGTCGTTTGGAAGGCATCTGAGGCTTCATGAACCCAATATCCATCATATTGTACCTGGATGAGCTTTGGAACCGATAAGGAACTGACTCTTTCTCAGCTCACCAGCAGAGAAAGTGTTCACTTGGTATTTTAGGAAATGTCCCTTGCATTCCATCTGGAGAATCCCTGGGTAATTTTCTGTGAAATGGCTGCATTCCCTCAGGGCAACAAGTAAAGATGTCTTCAGTTGCCTGGTGAGAAAGAAGAGACTAGAAAAGAAGAAAAAATATTTGGAGAAAGAAGACAGCTACTCTACAGCTAAGTGTAGACGAGCATTTAGGGAAGAAGAAAAGTGTGAGCAAGAGAAGTGAAGGAATGATTCATTTCTCTTTTATTTTTCCAAGTTATATGTCTCTGTGAAGTCTCTGTTGCAAAAGACAAACCTCAGGTTTGCCTGATTTGCCATTTTTCATTTTGTGAAGGAAAGACAGTAACATTTCTCCTAGAAACTAAAGATTTTTTTTCTCCAACAAGTTACAAATGTGGAAAAAAAATAAATAATAAATGTTCTGACTTTGAACTTTGGTGGAAAATCTCGTTTTTACAGTCAAACTTCATCTTTCAGAGCAGTAAAAAAGAAAAATATGTTTACAAATGTCTTTTTGTTTTTTACTAGAAAAGTAGTTTTCATTTTCAGTGAAGTTTAGAAACTTCACAGAACCTTGAATATTTTTTTATCAGTCCAAAGGAATATTTTGTACATTCTTAAATGTGACAAAATGAACTCTTCTCAACTTTGGAAGATAGGTCATCCAGGGTCATCCAAGGCCAATGCACTATCCTCAGCACTAACAGTGTGAAGACTATGATTAATCATTTCTATACATGGGATAAAGGCATGAGACTGCATTTTTCTTCCAGATACACTCATTACATTGCACAAAAATTGGTGGGAAAAAATTAGCCTTGAGACAGAATGTCACATCTCTAATTGAGATGACTTGTGCTTACTTCAAAATTAAATTTGATGTAGCGGTTGTACATAGTTGACTAAGAATTGTTTTGATTCTGGCTGTGTGGTTTCATAGCAGCAACATTCATTTTAATGCATACTGGCATCACTGTAACTAAATTAAATTCATAAAATAAAGTTAATTTTAAAAAACTTTTAATTTACTTTTGTTTCTATATAAATGCTAAAATTGAAAAATTTAAGCACACATAGACACAGCAGGAGCCAAGAAACTAAATATTCAGTCCTAACTCCAGACCCCTTAAATTGGCTACTCTTGAGGCACATCATTTACATCAAAAGGACAGAATTCCAGCAGAGTATGTCCTCATTCATTACTGTGGCAAGTGAGGAGATGCACGATCAGATTACCATTACACTATGTAGATGCAAAGGATCAGAATAGGACCTCAAAGGCATATACTCTGGGCTTCTTAAGCAAAAGATTTCCTAAATGTTATGCAAAATATTATGTGTCATTTAATCTTCTAAGAGATTTAAAGAAAATGTCTTCTACTTTATACATTTAAGAGAAAAAGTCTTTTCTTCATCACGTTGGACAGAACTTTTATCCTTAAACTGTCAAGATGATAAAGGTATCAGCATACATTTAAATTCCTTACCTTGAAAGATGGTAAATGATGTATGCAAAAGAAAACCAGATTGCACAAGAAATTTCTTTACACAGGGATTGTACCATGGAATAAAGTCAATGTAAAAAAGTAGGTGTGGGTTTTTTAAGCTAATGTTAAGCATGATGAGGTCAAGTTCCAAAGAAATCCAGACAACTAAAAGCTTTTTTTTTAATAAGAAAAAGGCACTCTTTTTTTCAGATAGAAGATTTTTTTGCTTTGCTTTTGCTTATATTGACAGATTGTGAAGGTCAAGAAGAGATTGATCTGCAGAGGCCAGTAAAAGTTAGAAGTAATTTAATTAGAGTTGTCCAAATCTGAAATATCTTCTAATCCGATTATATACTTATTTCTTGAGGGACAGTGTATGGGCATCTATATTTGCTATAAAAGATCATTTTTTTGTAATCTAAAAAGATTCAGCTATCAACTGTTTTTCAAGAAGCAGAATGAGTCAAGAAAATAAAAACCTGTAGAATTTTTCCATAGTTAAAAAAAAAGAGTATGCTTCTATTAGTTTATATTTCAGATTAACTGTATATATGTATGTGTACATGTCTTTTGTACATTATATTTCTACTACAGTAAATAGTCTTTTGGAGTCCAAGTTAGTGGAGGCACAATTGCTCAGATGTGTCGTGAGGATCTGTTTTTGTGCTGTGCTGCCTGCCTTAGGAAGCTGGTGTGATTCATGGTAACAAAGGGCATTGTCTGGGACATTTAGAGATGTAATTTTGTCTGACTCTTTTAATATAAAATAGACAAAATGCTTTCTGTGAAGAGGAAGGGTGTCATCCATCAAACATTTTTAATCCCTTCTTTGCCATGGTCATCCTTTGAGGGTTTTAAAGGTACAAAATGTACAGTAACTGTGCATACAAAACCTGAGGTGACTCTTAACAACTGTGAAAGCAAATGAGTCATCATGTGAAGGTGAATATGCTGTAAATGAGAGCAGAGAGGCTGGGAAGCAAACTGGAGTATAGACTAAGGGCAATGCAGTCAGCATAACAGAGCCCTGAGCTATAGAGATAGGTCTTCTTCCACTGCCCCAAAATAGCAGTGCCTCAGAGAGGTTTCTAAGAATGTATCCCACCCTTAGATAAGCAGGAACTGCAGCACAGAAAAAGAGATTTGCCTGAAAACTGTTCACTAAAATTCCTGAGCTAAAGTAGGTTTGGGTGTATAGAAAGCATAGGAGAGTGAGTCCCTTCCTCTCCCTGTGCCTATTCACAGAACCAAAACAGAAACAAAGGGGATTTTTTTAAAGAGTGAATCACATTTTTAAAATTTCCCCTCTCTTTCTGTTCTGAAGTCCAGAGCCAGAAATAGCAGTGCCAAGATTCTGTGAGAAAGACCACTCTTGCCCTTCTGGGAAATACCATCGTTATCTCTATAAAGTCTGTTGCTGTAAGATTTGGAGATATTTTGCTGGCTACAGAGATCTGGATGTTCTTCAGATAAGGAATTGAAAGTTTGTCTCATTACCAGATGCAAATCTCCACTCTAAGGTCCATCCATTTACAGGTTAGACTGTTGAAGTACATTGAAGTATAGCTATCGTACAAATTTGGTCGGGTGTCCTTGACATGAGAGTTTGCAGCACTGCTTTCAAGAGATTTATAAATATGAATGGACTGGTGATGCCAGCCAACATGATTAAGATGCTCCCTAAATCAACGCTGCCACTGAGTTGCCCACAAATGGCACAGATATAATTTTATTTTGATAAATAAAATGTCAGGGATAAAAAGACCTGTGAACTGAATGTTGTGCCTCCTAAGCTTTCACTTTTTTACCTTAGATGAGCAACTGCTACAAACAGCAATTAAGGACTTACTTTAAGCAAGGACTTAAGTTCCATATGCTCAAGTGCTTTGCCAAGAAGGAATGAGGTTATTCATATAATTAAATATTTGTCCTGCTATTAGATGAAGAAATAAAAATTTATAGCCATGCAAATTTATCCACATATAACAGTTTTGCAAATCAAGGAATGTGTTGTATTTTTTGGAGCTATCTGCATCCTGGGAAATGGAGAATATATTCTCTGTCTCAGCAGTTATTTCACTGCACAACTGAATTTCTTGACGAATATTGGGCAGACCATGCATTCCTAATGATAAATATGCCAGCATGATGACAACTGGTTTTACCTTGAACATTTCCCTGGATAGTGATTTTTTTCTAAGCTGATAATAATATAGCTCAGTCTCCCAGAGGGGAATAAAACACTTTCATAGGAGCCATGTTAGTCTATGTTGAATGAGGGCTCTAAAAGTAAGAAGTCACACGAATGGTTTCTTAGACAAAAAAAAAAAAAAAAAGAAAAACAAAGGAAAAAGAAAAAAGGCCGGCCTAAAAGAGTTTACACAGCTGTGAGTGATAAAATATAGCAGCCATGGCAACCCACTCTCCAGTATTCTGATAATGCATCAGAAATGAGGCTATTAGAATTATTAATTCACATTAGCGGCTATTAAAATTACTACCTGCAGATTCACAGCCTGAAAATCCTTTTCTATTTCTAAGAGAAGGTTCAATTGCAGAGGGAACCTTTTTGCTAAATAGGTGCACTGTATTGTATGCTAGACATTATGGGAAGTCCAACAGATAATAAAGCTCACATCGAGCTTTATGAAGCTGCTTTGTAATGCAAGCCTAGCAGATGTAATACTTCATTCTTTTAATGATGGCAAAGAACCAATACACCCCTAATAGCAGTCACAATAACTGGACTCTTACTGGTTTCCTGGAAGCTAATACTAGAAACCAACTTACTGCAGGGTATTTCATTAAATAGCAAGTGACATACAAAATGTTCTACACTGGTTGGTAATAAACAAAGCCAACAGAAACTAGCAGCATAACTGAGCCAGGTCCATAGAAAGGTTTTGTAGAGATGCTGTGGTGAGACTCAGGGAGTCCTGCAGAGATTTGGCTACTTCCTTTCCATCCCCCATTAACTTAACTCAAAATGCAATTGCATGCTGTTTTAAGTAAAAGAAGAAACACTATTACACCAAGGCCACAGCAGGAAATAATCAGGGGGAACAGCAACATGGCAGAGAAAGAACGTTTTATTTATGGAAATGAGCAGAAAAAGTAACACACCAGCTAGAAGCCAAATAGGTACCAGCAAAAATGAAAAACAAGCAAAGAGCATGAACTTGGATCACAACCAGTTTTTAGGAATTCACATCACAGTCTATCTCCTTTAAGATCCCATGTACCAAAAATGGTTATGACATCCAGTGTTCTTTTTTAAAACAATCATCCTCAGAAAGAGAAGAGGAAAACAAAAGTGATTGTAAAATGAAATTTAGCACATCCCCGCAGGCTAGATACAGCAAATGATGTAGGTATACATAGTGGGGCTTGAGTAGCCTTAACACTAAATGCTACTCTAAATTCCTTTTCCCTGGTCACTACCTAACTCAAGAGCAGCCAGAATTTCTTAGGGATTTATTTTTTTACAAAGCTCCCTCTGTGCCTACAGCCATTTGTTTCATATTTGTGACATATTCAAATTTTACTTCCTGCAAAACTCAATAATATCTGTAGAAGTAGATATTTAGCCATCTAAGCTTCCTTTGGGCATGGAAAGAGGGTCTCAGCAAAGGAAGGCACTCTTATTTTCAGAAATGGTGGCAAACAGTCTTTTAACAAATAAAAAGGTGCTAATACTTAGGGTTATTAATTAGATGACCTCGGTTTTATTTCTTGCTAGGGATGTCCAGACTGACAAACGCTGGATGTCCATGTCACAGTCTCCCCAATGCTGTGGGGCTGCACCTAGTGCCACCAAAGAAAAACAACTAAGGGGGCACGAATAATACTAGGAAGATGGAAGTATAAATTGGGCTTAGACCAGTTTGGAATGTATAGTCATGAAATTAGGCATGCCAGAACATGTTATTGATGGTCCTTACAAGAGATGACCAAGTAACGAAAATATTTGTCAATGACCTTAACTGTAAAATTTCCAAGAGCTACAATTCTGTGGTATCAGTACCCTGCCCTTTTCCCATTTCTCCTCAGGCATTCAGACAAACATTGCTGGATATGGTATTACTCACACAGAAAACAGCATCCCTGCACAACCTAAGGGCTTCATGCATGAAGAAAAGTATTTGTTATTTCTTTTCCCCTACTTGCTGTTCATCAGCTCAAGTTCATGTCAGCAGGATGACTCACACGCTTCTGTTTAGCACGTGCTTAATGCTCAGCTGAGCGGAGCAGAGCCTGCTCTGGCTGCAGAGCCCAGTTTGCCAGGAGGGATGGGAGAACAGAGCAGTTGGTGCCCCAGGGAGCAGCACACTGGTGCCACCACACCCACAAACACTGAGCACTGCTTCGTGCCACGGCGAGGGCTCACCCAGGACCCTGCAGATACAGCCACCCTTCCTAAGGTCACCGAAGTGTCAGGGAAGTATTTTTGCTTCAGAACTTGCTGACTTGTAACAAATGAAAGTTTCAGCAGAAGTGGATTTGTTTTCACATCAAGTTTTGTTTTGTTTTCCAAATTAATGCTGGGGAAAAAAATTTAAAATCTTCTAAAAGGTGAAATAACCTTTCGCTATACAGTTTCTGTACAATAGACTAACATGCAGTTGTTTTTCCCTGGATCAAAAAGAGATTTTTAGGAAACATTTAAGTAAGAAATAAACAAAACTTTGGAGGGGATAGCTGGAGAGATCATGTGAATTAGAACAGGTATTAGAAAACAATACAGGGTGAAGTGGGCAAAAATCACAAAGTGTTTTTGCAACTTTTCACCTTTTTTCAGCTTTTCACCTCACAAGATGGAGACCCCAAAATAGTTGGCTGAAGGAGGCAGAGGAAGTAGTGGATGTGATAAAACACTTCCTTTTTTCTTCTCACACACCATGAGTACATTTGCAGAGATTTTTCAGTACGCCATGATAATACACCAGAGTACACACCCCAGAAAGCAGCCCAGTACTGGAAGAAGAGGAAAAGCTGAAGTATCCAAGTACATTCTAATTCCTTACATAAGCTTCCATGGTTTAAAGAAAGAGTCAGGTTTATAATGAAATTTAGTTGGATGCTTGCTGAAGGATACATGATGAAATTCTCCAGGGGGTCAAGGGAGATGGACTCCAGGAATGCACAGGTCACTCCAGGCATGGCTCCTGGGAGGCGCTCCCCATGCCCCACACGTCACTGCTTGGCTCTGCACAGGGAGCAGACACTGGCACAGCAAAATGGGCTTTCCCCATTAAACTATTTCTGCTAATAATGGCATCTGACATAAGCAGTTTAAAATCATTTGCCTCTTTCTACTTTAACATTTTCTGTGTGCTTTCCTTCAGACCATCTTTTACGTCACCACAAAGGAGTAGCTTCCATACATCGCCCATTGACTAAATGACTGCTGCTACTTGTAGTCAGTTTGATTTTAAAATTAATCTCACATTAAAATCTAAATAAGGGATGATTTCAGTTTTTATTTGGAAGATGGAAGGAAGAGCAATGTGGGACTGTACCAGCTGCAGCTTTAGAGCTTTATTTGGAAGGCTACAAGGACACACTTTATTTCCTTAAGGATCTCAAAGGCCTGAACTAATTAGTACTTATTAGAAAACAAATTAGAAATGCATTTTATTTCTCCATATGGTGAAAGACAGAGCTACAGTAAAGGGGTGGGATATCATAAAAGCTGAGATGTTGATTTGCAATGCATAATTTATTTGACTAATTTTGCCTTTTCTTTTCTGCCTGTGCATTGTCTATGATGAGGTAACCATTGTTTTGAGTTATTTGACAATTTCAAATGAGAAAATTATTCACAGATAGATGTAATTATATCTATATGCATGCTGACCATGTGATTGCAAGAACAACGATTCCAAATATTCCTTTTAATTCCCCCTATACCTGCCTCACTCAAAATTGTCATCTTTACATCCCTCTATATGGAGGGCACCTACAGCCTAGTCTCATCAGTAAGACATCTAAATCCTTCGGAAACAACCACAAACCCTTCATGCTACTGAACATTCCAAGAAAAGGCATTTTATATACTTACTACTAGAAAGCAATATAGAAAGCATCTATGTAAGAATAAAAATTTGGAGGAATTTATTTCATCCCTGTATTAATTTTTTTTCTCTATTTTTAAATTCCAGCCAGACATAACTTATTTTACTCCAGTGAGAGGAAAAGGATAGGAGGTCTGTTATCTTCCTTAAAATGTTTTTTGGCTAGAAAATGCTTTTTATTTGTATGATGCATTTCTCCATCAATGTCATAGAACTACATGCTTAATCTATACAAACTGTAAGTGTGCATGGATCATATATAGGTTTTCAAATTATGAAAGAGTTGTTTTTCTCTGTTTATTTCCTTTCTTGACAGGACTGAGCTCACCTTTCAACCACCTCTTTTAACAGCACTTTGCTAATCTCTATGTAGTTTATAAACTCTTTTTTCTCTTCAAAAATATTTTCTTCGGTATGTTCCACACTCTGAACTATATTTCAAAGTGCCACTTTAATCCTTTTTATCTTTCTGATAACTTAGGGGGTTGGTCATTACTTGGTTATTCTGGTCACATTTCACTGTTCTTCACTGAAATCTCAATAGAGAAAGAATGCTTTAGGCAAAATGAACTCTGAACTTTTGTGTCATCAAAATCTTAATGTAAGTATATTGAATATAGCCTGTACAGCTAAGCCTAAAATCATAAGAAACATATCTCATAACAAAAATTGCACCAACGCAAAAGTGGGTGATTTTGTGAAAAACAAATTTCATTTCTTGGTGTTATTTCTTACAATTCCAGGTATTTACTGAATTTAAAAATAAATTTTGAAAAAAGGTTTGAAAATATTTATATAAAATACAAGAAAGGCAATGCAAGGAAGATAACACCCTGAACTTTCTGCTACCTCCTATACCACACATAATGATTTTTACTCTCAATAAGCAGTTAAATGATTTTGCTTTCTACAATTACAAAACTAGTATGTTTTCTTCATTTAAATACTTACAGGTCATGATGACACCATAAAAGCTAATGTGCATACTCTTTTTTAAAGACCATTACAGCTCCAAGGAAGTAGTGCTTATCATAAAATTGTGTTTAAATTAAAAAGACATAGTAGCATGAGTTAAAGTATCCTTTTCTCTTTCATTCTTTGAATAATTTGTCTCTCAGGGATCAGAAGAAAACTAGTTGTTTTCTAAAATAGCCATTTCAGTCATAGGTGTTTGGGTGCATACTTTTCATGTAAGTCCCCACATCATTATTATATTAAATTATTGCATCTGAAAAGGATTTTGTCTTCTTCTCTTCATGTTCTGCATTAGCTATCAAACCTGCTGCTTCCTTCTTGGTACAGACCAATTTTTCACAGTTTAATACTCAAATTATTATCTTAAAATTCCTAAAATGCAGTTCCACTGTGGCTTAGACACTTCTGCCTCTTTTTAAATCGCTACTTATTAATGTTAATCATGTTAGAATGCTGGGTTTTCTTAACTAGTATGAGAGCTTAAGTTTTCAATCTGAGTCATTTTTTCCCCCCTCACAAATTTCCAGAAAATTGCTAGGATTAAAATACCACAAAGATTTCCTTTCAACCCATGTGAGCCTGTAAGCCAGGTTGCTGCAAAGCAAACCTTTTATCTCATTCAGAGGACATACGTGCAGACTGATGCAAAGCATGATCTGCAGTACATGTGGGCTCACTCCTGCAGGACATCTGCACACCTTGCATGCTGTGGTTAACAAAAATGTAAGAACTGAGGAAATCTGGGTACAAGCAGCTATTTCTTCCTTTCACCTTCATTCTGCGTGTATCTATCACTCATTTTTTATACACATTTTGAGTGTCAGTCTAGGTTAAATACATAAGGCTTTTAAGCTGTGCAGACACTGAAGGATAGTGAAAGCTGGGTTTCCATTCAGAAGAATAAAGGTGACCCTACAGAGGAAGCCAAGCCAATCTACTTCACTGTAATTGATTACCTGGGGGAAAGGAGATGGACAAATGAACCATTCACCCTCAGTGCTCTCCAAGACAGGCAGTGTATCCACCTGTGGTCACACTGGGACTGCAATAGATAAATGTGACTTCTTCTCTGGCAATATGTCAGCCAGTTTAAGCAGCAGCTTGGAAGTTTGAGGAACGACTTTATTTTGCAACCTGGATTTTGAAACTGAGTAGAGCACAAATGCATTAGACCAGATATTTCTGATTCCTCATAAGACCTAAAGATAGCATTTTGCAAGACTATATAACCAATAGTTGTCTTAAAATATGCATGTCTCAATCCTTGCAATTCTGTTGCTATTATGTTGTTCCACAGTCTCCTTTCCGTGGGTCTTCAAGAAGGAAGATGAGGATAAATAAACCAGTTTGGAACCCTAATGTGTCCTTCAACTTTTTTTTCAGGTCCATTTGTGTCAGGAGAATAGTACAGAGGCTGTTCTAGTCTCACTGGCTGGTGGTTTCTCCTTAGCAGTGGACAAAATCTTAGATGCCTGTTGTAATTTCTTAGACCAGTCAGTGGTGTTTGATACCCATGGCCCTTGCTTGTGATAAACAGCACAGCTTTTATGCTATCACTCACTTGAGTGATTTTGTTCTTTCCTCTCCAAACGTCAACTCCAGTTCCCACTGAACTCAACTGCAAAACTGCTTTAGGCTTCAACTAAAACAGGTTTGGGCCCCAGGAGATGAAAGAAAGTGATTTTGATCAATTGCTCATCTGCCCAAAGAACAATTTCACACAGGTTCTGCCAGGCTATACTTTAGTGCACCTCCTCTATGTGATGCTGAGAGAGATAATAACACAGTTTGGGCTGTTGTGCTTTCAAGATGCAGGTGACACGCTGCTCCATGCCTCATTTTCATCAAACCCAGATGGTGCAGCATCTTTGCTTTGCCTGCGCCTGGCAGAGATTGATACTTAGATAAGGGCAAGCCGACAGAAGCTTCATTTGGACAAGATGGAGGAGGGGCTATCATGCAAGGGAAAATAGGTGTAATCTTACTTCTTTCCCACTTCCCATTTGAGAGGATTTTGACCTGGAGTGCGTTTGTATTCCTATTGCTATTTGAAATTGCAGGTGGCTTTGGGGGTCCAGGACAGATTTTCATATCTGCTTCAGTTAGACATCTATCACATTTCTTCTTGGCTTTGGACAGTGCCACCTCTAATCCATGCCTTTTTAAATTCTAGACTTAATTATTGTGATGTGCTCTATATGGGGCTACAGATGAGGACCAACTGGAAACAATAGTGCGTGCTGAAACCAGCTGCTTGCCTGGCTGGCAACGGGAACCACTGAGCACATACTAGATAGCTTCTCTGGCAAAAGTTCTGTTTTCCTCCCCTTCAAAGGAATGGCTCTCTCCCTATTGAAACTGGCTCCTACACTGAATTAGTGTTAAATGACCTGGGTCCTATCTTCTTGAAAAAACATCTCCTGCCAAGTGAAGTCTCAAAGCAATTTCTGACAGTATAATGTTAGAGCTCTAGATTTAAACAAATAGGAGGCAGTAGCAAGGCTTTTAAAACAAACAGCTCTCAGCTTCAAAATTGGCTTCCCCAACTACTCCAACAGAGACCAAATGTGTTAAGCTTGGCACAGTAAATGACCCTTCACTTTTCCCTAGCTTTGGATTATCACCACACTTATCACAATTGACTGGTTTGAGAATCCCGTAGTAATTGCCTCTGCATTCATGAACTTTTTAACAACATCATTTATACTGCACTGGAGTTAGGGACTCCTCATGAAATTATACTAAACTGACACCAAGAGCTTGAACTTTGGATTCTTATTTTAGAGATTCCATCCGTGACCCATTGCCCCTCAAAATGTGTGGTTCAGATAAGCACTCTCAGGATTCAATATTTTTCTGACCTGCCTCTTGGGTCAGCAAAGTGATTTGGAAAGCTCAAGAGAGTAGCCTTATTTATTACATTTCAACACTTATTTTTTCTAATTCTTGCTAAAACCAGGACCTACAGAAAGAAATTCTTAGGACATTAAAAATCTCCTCTCAAATTCCAGAAGGCCTTTTTGTTTAGTCTTAAGATAGGAAAAGCCTGTCATTTCTTATTGCAGCCAAATCATCCATTACAGGGGACAGCTTAAGCAGAATACCCCTGTCAGAAGTTTTCCTACAATCTATCTAATGCAGAATACTGAAACGTTTTCTATTAGACAAATATTGTTATCTGTATCCACGTCAGATAATGCTATTCTCCATCAGCAGTGAAACTGCCAAAATGGTGTAAGATACTCAGGACTGAGCTATGACTTTATGAGAATAACAGTGGCAGAATCTGTTTTTTATGATAATAGACCCAAGAATCTAATTCCTTCCTCCATTACTCCAGCTGACCAGTTCAGACATTGTTATCTGAATACAATGTCTCTGTCTCAAATACTCTGAGTAAATGGGATTTAAATGTAATTTATAATTCTTGGAAGGAAAAATATTTCATTACTTCCTATATGGACTACATATGCCAGTAATAATTTAAATTCCTAAAGATATGCAGGTGCTTGGATGGAAAGAGTAGACATTTTGATTCCTCAGTCCCTGCTTTGCTTAATTGGATTTTACTGAGCATTTTAAATCGGCTGAGACTTTTGATCAACTGCACATTCGCCATCACTTCCAAGAGCTTTTACAACACTACAGGCCTGAATATCTATCTGACAGACATATTTTTGAATCTACTAACAGTTCCTTACTAAGATATTTTCATCAAAAATGTAAAACCTTATAAAAAATTCAAATGTTTTGGTTCAGTTGAGGCCCTCAGTTAGAATAATGTCATCTCATGTCTACATGGCATGGTGTTGTTTTTATTTGGGGGCTTTTAATGCTACAGTGATAGTGATTTCAAAGGTTCTAGCTCCTTTTTAAGAGATAACTGCACTATTCTTGATTTTGATCTGTCACCACCTTGCCACAGTATGATATTCCAGGTTTCTTGTTTTGAGTAAATGTATTTTTTTTATCATTGCAGCTTGATAAAACAGAAGCCCATTTTGAACAATAAAGCATAAGTAATGTATTTCTATTTTTATATGTTTTCTTGGACATGATTGCAATTTATGAGTAAAAACCACTATAATTATGAATGCAAATGATTTCACAGTTACTGCAACAGATTTTGTTTATATATGTTAAACTATGCTGAGAAAGAGCCGGCTTTGATCTGGGAAACTCATTAATGTCTTTGCAAAACAGCAATCAGAACATGGTATACAGCAGCGATAGGGACTGTGGTTCACCAGGATGTGAATCAAACAACGCCAGCTTTGAAATTCAGACACCCTCTTGTGTCAGTACACAGAGGTGGATCACAGGCAACATAGCATGACTTTTTAAATTAAATTGTTTTAGGATTGTGTTTCTAGTCTGATAGAAATAATACTGTAATTTATTTAATCAACAGAATTATGTTTCCTACCAAGGCAGGGCAGAAGTTCCAGGGAGGACTGACAGTGCATATCCATATCCTGTGAAACCAAACAGGCTGAGGGTGCAAGCTTGAGCATTCAGCCTTGATTCAGCCCTTGATTCAGCTCTGCATTCTCCTTTATGGTGGTTTGGACTATTCCCCTTACATCTCTTCACCAGGAAGCTTGGGTTCATCCTGAGGTTAGCTTCCACCAAGGAGCAGCATGGATGAGGCCATACTGTGTTTAGCTGTCTCCATCTGTCACCATCCTCCAACATTAACCCAGAAGACCTTGTACTCTCCCATGCAACCCAAAATATTCACACAACACTCCAGGGCATGTGTATACTCTCCACATCACACTTATTAAAATCCCACTCTTGAGGCGGTAAGGCGGTTTCCTCATTAGCAGCCTGGCCTGTGGACCCGGGCCTGACGACAAGTGCTGTTAACACCATGTCAACAGATGTCTGAGGAACACTGTGGAGCCAGCCTGGGCCTCACAGAGACAGCAACCCTCCTTTCAGCATGCAAAAGGAAAGCCCAGGAGGGGAGAGCCAGCCAGATGCCCCAAAGGAATCATCAGGGTATTGCACCATTCACAGGCCATGCCAATAGCACCACATGAGTTCTAAAATCAGTAGTTACCCCAAGAGTATCCCAACAGAGACATCTAAAAGTCATCCCTTGCCTTCCCCTTACACAGTTTCCTGATACCTATTCACACTCCACTGCTTAACTCATTCTCAGTTGGCCCAGGTGAGTTTAGAAGGATGTGGGTGGCCTTACACAAAGCACAGGGAATATCTGTGAGTGATCCAGCAAACGGGCACGGATGGGCACTGTGCTGGACAAGCGTGAGACCTGGAAGAGGAAGCCAGGATGTATGGCATGACAAGGGTCATTTACCACTGCCTTCAGTGCTTTCTCAGAACTCACCACCACACAGATGGCCTTCTACAGGGTGCTGGGAACATGTGCAGGCCCCTCTTGTAGAAAATGTGAGATCCACTCCTGGGGAGCAGATCAGCACAGCAATATGGGGTGGTGCCCCTCTGTCCCTATCAAAGACATCCTCCTCCTTCCAGCCAAACAGACACTGTACCCACTCCCCCTCGCCAAAGAGCTGTATCTCCCACTGTGGAATACTGAAATGCTTCCTAGGCCTGTCAGCCAGAGCAGCTGAAAGCCTTGTGCACCCTGGTTTTTACACAGAAATCTGAGCTATCGCCTTGTAGATGAATGACAGGAACTTTGGACGGGGAGGTATGATGAATCCTTTGCATGTCCTCATGCTCAAAACACTCCTAGAAACCCTGCCTGGAGGTATCAGCAGAGGGACTGCTCTCCACAGTGGGCAGCTGAGCAACAAGTGGCAGTGTGTATGGTCACCCTTTACTTTGATTGCTTCCTCTCCATACCAAAAATATGTTCATCAAAAGTAGCCCTTCATTTTGGTTAACTCTCCCATTAACAGGTTTCTATTTGCTGGACAGCATCAGTTTTTGCACAGATGTAGTAATTGTCTGTGCAGTTTCTAAAGCTGTTGACCAAATGGATTAGACATTGTGCCCTGGCCTGATGGCAACTAAGTCTCCTTTTTGCAGGACATCTTCATCCAGACCTCCTCTGGGTAATGCTTCCTGACCCATGTTGACTCCCCTAGGCACTGTCTGCACTAGCTCACAGTGAGTAAAACCACACTGAAATCATGATGACAATTATCAGTAGTGCTCAGGTCCACCCCACACCCTCATCAGTGTATCAGTTTAATAATGGCCTGCATAATTCACTAAACTATGAAGCTATTTCAAGTTGACATAAGCAGGGATTGGAATGACTGCAAGTTACAGAGCAATACTCTGTCTTTGGTTTATCCTTTAGACAAAGAAATTTTTCTTTGGACTGGAAAATAGGTTAGCAACTGAACAAAATTAACCTAATCTGTTTTAATTCAAATGAATCTGAGTTTGATGAAGACAATTTTCTATGGGGCATAGGCAAGCAGGAGAGTGTCAGAAACATTGACTTAGTTCAGTGAGTGTTTCTCAAGTAAATCTTCTGATTAGTTGCCAAGGAATTGTTTCTTTTCAATGTTTGCAGTACCTTAGTCTGCAGTGAGAGCCAGCCATGGCTGGCAGCATTCTCACCCTGAGGCACTGGGTCAATAGGTTAATGTCTTGGCCAAGGACCCTGAGTGTGTCTTGGCAGAGCAGCAGCCTGGGCCAGAATGCAGCCACAGACCATAATAGTGAGCTTCACTGCCCAGCACTCCCCTTCCACCTAGGGAGATATTACACTCAAATATCCCCAGCCTCTCTAAATACCTGTTGCTGCCTTTCTGCTGGGTTTTACCATCTACACGCAGGCTTGTCACTGTGCCTAGGAATACTAAACTTTTAAGCTACTTTTTTTTCTTTTTTAAAGCATTCAATGCAGAAAGTCTCCTCATTTCACGTGCAAAAGTGTGGTTCTTTGGAAAAATGAGCTCTGGCATGTCTCTGATCTTCTTTAGCCATAAAAAAAGATTACATTTAAAAGCAGAAATTGTTTATTACCACTGTCTCATCACAGACCTAATATTTTTTTCTTCAGGTACCACATTTACATAATTAAGAACCATTTATATAATTTGGTTCTAAATTTTAATTCACCTTATAGTCTTCAAAATAATGTGTCCATACTTTACTTCAATGGAGACTCAGAGAGATTCTGACTATACGAATGAATGAGAAATGTGTTATTTATTCAAAATAAGACATTGATTTTTGTCTTACAAAAATCAAGGCAGCAAATAAAAAAGAAACCCTTTCAATAAATCCAGTAAGTTCTGGTCCTTCTCAAAAATGTTATTTCAATTAGATTCAGGGAGTGATACCGCACATATCAAAAAATCAATTTCATTAATTTTCTCATGTTTCATCCAGATACTGTATCAGAAAGGTCTGGAAGACCTTTTTTAATTATGGGTAATTGAGTGAAAGAACATTTGAATTTATATTAACATGTGAACTTTCTGCATGAAGGATGCAGAGCTCTCCAGCAATGTGCTCAGTGTTGTACTAAGGAGCTGAAAAAACATCAGCTCCTATTCAGTGCTGATGGCAGCTCAGGTTACTCACTCTTTTATAAGATTGCTCAGTATCTTGCAGGATTAATTTGAAGTGGGGTTCTTGACCATTGGTCACAGCATGTTATTTTCTGCCTAGCTGAAATCATCTTCATTCCAGTCAATAAAACCCAAGCACCTTTTGGATTCACTACATGCAATTGCCAAGCTGTTAATGTGGGCTTTGACCTTTTTCCAGTCTATATGTGGTACCTGGGTTTTGTCTGTTTATTACTCATTAGGATCTTTGTGATGGAAGAATTTGCCCCAAGGAGAAGAAAATAATTGAAGGTTTTATGATATGCTATGGCATGATGAACAAGCCATGAAGGAAATTTCAAAAACAACATAGCATATAAATGTCAGAGAGTTTGCATCCAAACACAAATCTCACTAGAATAAATCAAGGACTGTTACTAATCAGAATCTGAAATAATCTTAAAGAACAAAAGTGTGTGGAAGACTTCAACTACAGGGATGAAAAAAGAGACTATGTCATGATTATAAATTCTGCAATGATGACAAAGAAGCTTCAACATGGTAAAGCCAACAGAGCAGTTGAAAACACAAAAAGCAATGTCTCTGGATAGATTTAAAATAACATTGAATTTAATTTTTTTTCACAGCAAACAAGATGTTCTCTGGCAAATGATATGAATCCTTTGTCAAGGCTGTCCAGATGGCCTTTGTGAATAAAATACTGCACACAGCAGTGACATACTTGCTGGACAGATAACTTACAGATTTGGAAACAGCCTGTTGGAGAGCTCCTTCATTAAACTAATAATGTTTCTGGTGATTTGGTTACAAGAAGCCAAAGGCCTGGTGACAATTTCACAGAAAAAAAAGTTTTAGCTGCTATGACAACCTGAACAACTGTGTTTCTCCTCATGACAACCTGTCTGAATTATATAAAGTCATGAACCCACAATGGAAAATAGATTGCAGAAAGGTCTGTAAGAAATGTTAAACTATACCTGGGAGATGACAAAAAAACCTAATATAATGATTCTGTTACCCTTTTCATGAAATAAGATTGAGAAGATAGTAAGGATGTTGGAAACTGCTTTGGTTATTGTTTTGATGCTTGTTTTACAAACCTTTTTTTCCCCAGCAAAGCAGGTAAAGCTCAAAACAAGAATTCTTCAGTTGACTTTATTGGCAACAAAGTGGTCTCAACACAGTTAAAAATAAAGTAGAAAAGACAGGAGGGAGAAAGAAGATGAACAAAGCAAATTTTTAAGAAAAGTGAGGCCTGAAAAAAAAAAGACAAACACAACAAATATCCAATAGATGTGAGGCCTTTTAAAATATAATTTTCAATTCTTTGTTCAGACTGTCTTTTAATTTCTTTTCTAATTCTATATCAGGGAGTTTGCCAATGCAATTTTCTAACACTCCCATTGGGTTTCTCTGATATCTCTCTACTGCCCCCTGTAAATTAAATTTTAAAAAATTTTCCACATATATTCCATACCAAAAATGTCTTTCTGTTTTGACTGTTTCTTCCTGATAAAGTAACACAACAAAATTCCACACTGTGGTGGGATTTTTTTTCAAAGAAATTTTATGAAATGTGATATTTAAGAGCAATATTCCTACAAACATTGCAATAAGGAGAAAATACTGAAAGAAACCAACATTCTTGAAATTAACCTAGTACATTAGAACAGTATGTTTCTTGCTTTACACTTTCAAGCACTGATATGAAACAAAATTTACCCATGCAAAGCCTAAGAACTCCTTCCAGATCTCAGTCCAAATTCTTGCACTGCAAGAAGAAGGGCAGTAGACATATAAACTAAGTATATTCTATTTGTTTGAATAATTGAATAATACTCCTACCATTGTATGTAATTACCTGAATACAGATCTGTGTGCTAGTGGTTGTTTCATCTCCTCCAATGAAGCTAACTGACTGGAGGTAATCCACTGCCTAAGAGTTAATCCCTCTGAATACGATTCCCTGAATTTCTAGTTAATCCACTATAGCCTACAAATGGGTTCTCCATTGCATGTTTAACATCAAAGTCTGCCAATGTAAATGTTCCCCACTTAATAAATAACCCAAACAAGCATTTAGCTGAAAAGCCATTTAACATCAGCTGTAATAAGTGACAAAGAAAATTATGATAGAGAACATCTCTTGAAGAAGATGAGAGAGGGCAGAGGAAGGGAACCTGATCTGCAATGAATGCAGTTCTGCTGCCTGTTTACTGTGATTGCTGCACTGTAGCTAAAGGGGGTGCATGACAATCATGCACTGCTGCTGTGACAGCTTCCATTCCCCTAATAACACTGCACCCTTCCTAGTATTATTCTATCAGATGTAGCACGTGTAAAGTAGCGCACATAATTCTCAATAATATGATATAATCACAGGGGCCTTTATGGATGAGTAGATTGTATGAGCAGGACGCTAATTTTCCAGACAGAAATAGAGCAAGACAAGAAATACAAAGGTACATCTAACACTGTTTTTTACCTACTTCTTAATGATTATAGACCTTCAGATTTTGTGTCTGGCAAAACCTTACTTTGAAAGAACTGCTATTTTTGGTTTTTAGCAGCAGTTATCTTAGTGTAAACACAGACACTGATACACCCATTATGCAAGTAAATGGAAACAACTGAAGCTGATAAAAACAAGTTTATAATCTAAGAGTCCATTATCATCATACAGGGCCTGCTTTTCTCCTTTGAAGTCAGTGGGATTTTGTCATTGCCACCAATGGAAATATAGTCAGATATTTAGTCCATATGGTGAATTTGCTATGTATTACTTCCTTAATCACAGAAACAGCTACTTCAGAACCTTTGAGTTGATCAGGCATTATTATTAAAAACCATACTGTAAGTCATATGTTGATTATGCTGTCTACTTCCTATTTCAAATAAAAGCAGATTACTCTGAAAATATATAAATGTTAGTGAAGAAAGAAAAAAAAAAGAAGAAAAAAGAGGAGGGGGACAATTTGGAGGAATATGGTCACCATGTCTAGATTTTGGCAGCTATAGCAATGCAAGCAATAGAGGAATTAGGCTGTGGAGAGACCTGATGAGCTTGTTGTCAAACTGAAAATGGGAGTATAATGATATGTGAGATAATTTGCCTTTGACACAAATGAAAACATTGGACTTCTGATGATCAGATAATCAGCTAATAAAGCCTGGGGCTGTGCTAATTTTTTAGAGTGGAATGTGTTTACACAGGATGATGGACATTGATAAGGCATTTATATCATGGCACAGTTGTGATTCCAAAGAGTTTGGTAAGATATTTGTAAAATGAATCTGAGCCTAACAATGTAGTCAGTGTGGAGATGATGTAAAAGCAAATGAATCTGATCTCTAACCAATGGAGTCTAGGATATGAGTGTATATTGCAACACATGGCCATATGTAAATGTAAATAATGTATAAATCAGATGGCACAGTTTATGAAAATAAATGTATTTGCAGTGGTTCTTTGGAGAAGGCTAAGAAGTGCAGTGAAAGAAGAAGGATCATTTAGATGTGTGTGGCTGTGTGTGGAAAAGAAGTGTAAACGTGAGAGGACAGGGTGAAAAAGCACTGGGTGTGAGAGACTGAGTAGGAGGATAAAAGATGTAGGAGATAAAAGGGCTGAGAGAGGAGAGATATAGACAAGGTAAAATGTATGTCTGATCTTAAAGATAAGGGTAAATAGCTTTGGTTCAGTACAGTAAGCAACAGGAAGCCAAGTAGTGATTCATATGGCCAAAACAACAGAAGAGGAGATGACACAGAAGCCTAGTTTTGGAGAGATTCTTGGGGAAGATAAGTGGGGAAAAAAAAAAGGAAAACATTAGAGAAAAGGATATAAATGAGCACCAGACTGTATATGAAGATATTAGCAGACACAGTCATAAAGAAAATATATTTATATTCTGCACTAAATACTCATAGGAAGTCTCCATTTTCAGGCTTTTAATATTATGGATGAGTTTAATTTGTTGTGTTTCTTTTTCAAAATAATAACAAATAAAGGTGTCTTCAGCCACTGATTAATCATTTGCCAAACTTAGTTTTTAATTAAAAGTGCTGTGTGAGTACATAAAGAAATAAACATCAAAGTTGCTCTGTTCTGCTATTGTTAAAATGGGAAAAAATGCTTTTTTTTCTTTGGAATTTTAAGTTTTATATTACATTATTTAGCCCAAGGCAAATATTTTTTTATGGCTGAATTATAAACTTCTTGAGAAACAGGTTTATAACAGAAGTGCAGACAATCTTCAAAAAAGCATTATAAACACCAAGTCAAATTATGAAGCAAAGATGGGCCTGAACCCAAACCCCAAAGCTAGCCACTCCATTAACTTTTACATACATTGGATTCAGATTCAGTCTTTGTAACACTAACTCATCCTTGCCATAAAATCCCATTACTGATGTGAAAATGGAGAGCTGAACAAATGTGTAAGCAGTTGCAGGATCAGGACCTAAAATTCCGTGACTAAAATGTGAGAAGTGGATTATAAAAAAGACTTCTGAATGTTTCATTTGATGCCAGTTTATATTCAAGATTATTAAAGATTAAACATTTTCAGGTAAATATATGTAAACCAAGGATAGAATGTCTTCGCTCATCATTCCAGGGCAATTCATACATAGGAGAAAACTGCGCTTGTATAGAGAGAAAAAGATGGGTGGAAAAATTAGACTGGTGCCATTCATGTTATGATAGGGCAGGACATTAATGTACCAAACTCTGGTATATTTGCTAGGCCTTGAGACATCAACAGAAAAAAAAGAATACAAATTAAGTCCCATTGTGGAATCTAAAATGTCCACACAGTGCTGAGGAAGGGCAGAAATCCTTTTCTATGGGCCATGGTAGCCCCAACAGAGGCCATTCCTGTTCAGCTCTCTTTGGAGCCTGTTGCACATCTCTCTGTCTCTGTAAGAAGAGGAAGCACTGATATTTGAGACATAAGCATGATGAAATAAACCTTGATATATGGATTAGTGATTAGTGACTAGGCTCAGGTGATGAAAGAAACTTTCATCATTATCTTAGAATTTATCACTTACCATCTTCCCTAATGTACATGTTCTGTCTGCATTTAAGTGTTTTCTTCCAGAGAAAGGAATTTCTTTTAAATACACTAGCTACTAAAAACTATGTCTCCATCTGCAAAAAGCAACTTATTAATCAGATAGGGAAAAAAATTGATGAAACACAGTGGCTGGCTGGTTGGTTGGTTGGTTGGTTGGTTCGGAACATCTTTACAGTGTACTGCTGGCAATGATTATTTCCTTTCTGCAGATTCCTAGAAATCACCTGACAGACAACGCTAATCCCAAAGCAAGAGGGCCATCACTGTCATGCAGTAAGTGTATTTTTTGATGTACATGCTTTCTGGGTATCTGTCACTTAGAGAATTAATCTTGGTTTCTGGAACAGGTTTTAAAACAAACATGTATGTATATATTTCTGCAAACCCTTAGTAAGCAACCATCAGCAGGTAATATCTGTTTTCAAAAATAGATTTACTTTATTTTAAAAGCTATATTGTTGCTCAAACAGTCAAACTATGATCAGGTCAGAACCCATTTATCTCAAGGACTGTCCAGCAGAATGAGTTTTAATAATCAGAAAGCACTGTTAACTCTCCCCTTCCCCCGTGTTCTGGGAATGCCTCTAAAAGAAAAAAAAATAAAGGGGGCTTAATGTGCTACCCATAAAATATACATCCCAATCAATCAGGAAAATGCATAAGTATTGCAAATGATGATCCAGAGACTGCCTAAAGATGGGGAAATGAGACTGAACCCAATAACTCAATCTGACTAGTTCCAGCCTGCCTGTTTCTAGCCTGCCTGCAGACACAGGCATGGGCAGAAGCAGGGTCATGGGCAGGGGCAGAAGAAGAAGGCAACAAAGGAAAGAATTAGGTGTACAGAAAGTATAACAGAATCAAACTGCATTTTAGTGCACAATATTAGGGAATTGTAATCATGGAACTGAAGGGGAATGTCTGGAAAAAACTCAGAAAGTAGTGGTGGGAAGAGTGTGCAGTATGAAACCAACAGACAGATTTCCTACAGACTTAATCTCCAGACTTCAGCTAACCTTAAACTCAGGGCTTCAAAAGGGCAGCGAGGGAGAGTGAGAGTAGAAATCTCAGACCCAGGGCTAGAGACAACGGATAGAGGAGGCTGGATTTGTGTATGGTTTCTGTACACAGATGTAACACATTTGTAGTTAATCTGTGCGGCTGCAGACTGACAACTATGTTTGAAAACTGTTTCAAACAAGGCTATATCTTCAGAGTGGACAGGGGTTTACTGCCATGGCTACACTTGGAGGATGATCCTGTCCTCAGAAAAACCCAGCTCTTTTCCCACTGCATCCTTCAGAAAAACTCCTTATGGAGTAGGTATTCTATCAGGCCTCTTTCCTGATGAAGAACTAACAGAGTTCGCCTTGACTGTGCACAAGTAACAAATTGTTTTCAAACTGTCCTGGGATATGACAGACGCTGACATCCACCACTGGCTGCAGGTAATTTTCCTAGCACAGACCCATCTTTGGGAACCATTTAACTCTGTGTTTCAGCTTTCAGCCTTGGAGCTCTTCCTGTAACCCCTACCCCAGCAACTGGATTGCTCTCACATAGAGGGCATGTAAAGTACTTCATATACAAAAAGCTGTTGGGTTCAGCAACTCCCCAGGTGCAGGGACAGCCTGTAAGGCAGGGCAATAGGGCAAGGAAGAGACAGGGCCCGTAGGTGGTGAGCACCAGACCGTGCAGCCAAAGCAGCAGGATTCAGAGCCTGATATGTCCCCGCTTTGTTCCACTCCTCTGGTGCCTGTGGTGGTGGTGGGGAGAATACTCAAGAGGAGACACTTCCCAGTGGGGATTTCATGCTGCACAGCCTCCTTCGGGAGCAGAGCCGGCCCTGGGGGACCCCAGCAGCTCCTCAGCCGCTCAAGAGGCTTCATGAGAGACAGACAGACTGAGGGGGCAAAGCCGCAACAGGAGCTGAGAGAGACGGGAATGACAGCAAGAGTGGGAGAGAAGGGAGGTGGGAAAGGGTCGGAAGGGAGGGGATACAGGGAGGCCTCCCCGCGAGATGCAGATATGCAGTGGGCAGAGGAGCCTGACATCTGGGGGTACTCTGACGGAGGGTCCTGGCAGCTCACCCATCAGCACAGCCTGCTTCCCTCAGGACAAGAAGGGACGGTGGTGTCCCAATGGGGAAAGGGCAGGTTCTTCGAGGGACACGCACTCTCGCACGAAACAAAAAAATAGTGTTGGAAGGGGGAGAAGGTGGCGGGGGAGGGAAAGGTGGCAGAGGGGATGGCCCGGGAGGGGACGGGGCAGGGTTCCCGCGGGGTACCCGAGGCGAGCGAGCCGGGAGGTGGGAAGGGATGCGTGTGTGTGTGCGTGTCTGTGCGTGGGGCCGGGGCGACGGGGGCGGCCGGGCAGGGCACGGCAGGACACGGCAGGGCAGGGCCGGGCAGGGCTGGCGGGGCCGCGCAGGAGCCCGCGGGGCGGCGGGCGCAGGTGGTGCCGCCGCCCGCATCGGCTTTACCTGCCGTGCCGGGGGCCGCCGCCTCTCGCCCCCCCACTGCTCGGCGCGTTCCCCCTCGCCAGTCCCCGCCTCGTCTGAGTGCCAGAGCTGGGGCTTGCCGTGTATGTTTGTTCGTTCTTCCGCGCTGCCGATGTCTTGGGGGGCTGAGGAGGAGGAGGAGGAGGAGGAGGAGAAGGAGGAGGGCGGGGAGGGGGAGGGGACTGGGGCTTGGGAGACGGCGGTTCCTCGGCCTCTCTTATTGCCGCTGAGTTGCGCTCCTCTTCCTCAGGCTGCGAGCAGGAGCCGCCCGGGCGCTTCCCACTTCCCCGGCCGGCCGGCAGTCCCTGCTGCCGCAGCGCGCTCTCTCGCTCGCCTCCCGCCGGGGCAGGTGAGTGCGGGGCACGGCCGGGCACCGCCGGGCACCGCCGGGCACCGCCGCCCCGGGGCTCCCGGGCTTCGGCCCCGCGGGAGCCGCAGCCGCTGGAGAGCGGGGCAGGCAGTGGGGACGCAGTTTGCCAAACTCCTGCGCCCGGCTGATCCCCGCTCACGGCCGCTTTCCCTTCCATATCTCCCCTCCGCAGAGCACCCTCACCCAGCAGAGCGCTCCCGAGGTGTCGGCAGCCGCCAGTATTTTTTTATCTGTCTTGTTTGTGTGTTTGTTGGGTTTTGTTTTTGTTATTTTTTTCCCCTCGTTTTTATTTGGCTTTCTAGTCTCGCTGGGAATGGCAAGGGCAGCGGCGCCTGGAGAAGGAACAAGTGTGGGGAAAGGGAGAGGGAGCCGGAGCTAAATGACAGGATGCGGGCGGCTTGAGGCACAGAGAGAAGCCAGCCTCCTTCTGTCCCCGAGACTGCCCCTGCGGACCGTGCTTTCTGCTCCTCACTCCGGCTGGAGGATTTAAGGAAGAGTTGTGCGTGGAAGGCATTTTTTTTTTTCCTCCTTTCCCTGCTGTCGGAAGGGAAAATGGATTGGGGACTTCTCCTACACTGTGCAGCCCTCACCTTCACCCTCGCCAGGGCTCTGCGGAGCGGTGAGTGTCACGGGGGACGTCGGGTCTCAGCTCGGGCAGCTGCGGGGCCGGGCTCCGGGGAGCGGGCGGTGGTGCCCGGCGGGACCGGCACCACCGCTGGGGGGGAACTTTCTGCCGGAGGAGGGATGCAGCGCAGTCCTCGTCTGAGGGTCGCCCTCCCCGACATTGCTTTCCGACTTATTTTCTGCTGTTTTGGGTTATTGTATAAAGCAGACTGCTCATTCTCACTAGATCAGGACAGCCAATTATCTTAATAACGTCCCGTCCCATAAGCAATTAAACGTCTCTCCTTCGATATCTGAAAGATAATGAACGCTTTAAAGGGAAGGCTCTTTTCCCCGCCCTCCCTTTTCTGTTTTCCAAAGCGTAAAATTTTAGATCATGCCTCCTACTAGCTGTGTGTGTACCTGCGAATAGTCTTCACACGGAGGACACTCTAGAGTACCCCTTTCCCAAGTCTGCAGTTTATGAGCAACTTACACTGTGCCAAGAGGGGAGCTGAGCTTCTCTGTGCAGGCTCGAGACTTCCTTCCAAGAGGAGAAATCCCATAACAAATGAGTGGTGCGTCTAGTTTACTGTCAGGCAACCCTTGAAAACACAACTAATTAAAAGCAGCATGCTCCTCCTTCCCCGAACAATGCCAGGGCACTGTGAATATTTCACTGCATGATGCATTTTTAAAAATGGTCTAATTGTGGGACTGCTTGACGTTTAGCTCTTGCACATGAAACAGTTCATGTGAGTATTCCTTTCCTGAGAAATCCCGAGCAATTATTATTAACTAATTATCAAATATTTACTTTTGCCTGACTGGGTTTTCAATCAAAGTAATTAAAAGAAGAGAGCACCCTCCACTTACACTGGTATATTGTTTTAATAAGGGACCGCAAGTGGAGTGTCAAGCAAGAGTATTAAAATCACATGTTTTATGATGGAAGTTAATCTCTTTCCCAATATGTTTTGAGGAGGCTGCTTAGTTTAATCAGGAGCTTCCTCCTCCAGTGCTGTGGCACAGGAGCAAAGGTGCTGGAGGAGTGCACCAAGCCTGGTGTGGGGATGCTGTGAGAGGTGCACTTTCCTCATCCCCCCATCCAGCTAGGGGTGTGGGCAGCTGCCTCCCACATAGACCCATACTGCCACCCTGTACCTCTGAGGGACAGAAGGGGGCCACCCCCATGCTCTTGTTGATCATTTCTCCCTGGGAAGAGGAGGAGAGGAAGTTACTGGGCAGAAGCCTCCACCACGAGTGGTTAATGTGGTGGTCCTGCTGGAGTCACCAAGGCCATTAACCTCCTCTACAACCTACTAGACCTACTAATGCCACCTTCACCTACATGCAGTATTAGTGTCCACTAAATTAATTCATTAACCTTATTTGGAACTAATGGTCCAAAGTCATTAGAAACTGCTCTTCTTAATCAAGTGTGAGAGAGATTGCACAGAGCCAAGGAGTCTAGCAGACCACATTATCTTATTACACTGTCACTTTCCCAGAAGTCGCAGATTAAGGAGCACTGGTGGTAGTGAGTCCACCTCAGCGTCCTCTGAAGTGACTCTATCAAGTGACTAGAAGCAGCCCTGCTTTATTTCAGGCATTTAACAGATGCCAGACCCTGCCATGATGTTTGCAGGGCTGGAGTGGGCTTAATGAGACAAGATCACTTTCTGAGTATGCTTACACAGGGAGGAAAAGGCAAGATTCCCTGAGAGCCCCAGACAGCGGATTAGCAAGATCACCAATGACAGCTTTTGAGCTTTAAGCACCAATGCCTTTTGTTCTGGTCAGAGGAAAACAGCCTGTTTGCAAAGGCACAGCAGAAATATAATAAGATAGCCTTTACCAGCAACGTGCTTGGCAGTATCTAGGTTTTGACCATACATCTGACCACCTATCAGCCCCTTCCCTCCTAATTTATGGCAAATAATTTCTATGAAGAGTGTTGCTTTATGCATTTTTGATGTGCACTTCCTCATTCATTTCCATTTGACCTGTTTTTTCCTACAATAAAATCCTGTATATTTATAAATTCATGCTGAGAGCAAGGATTGCCATTTTGCTTTCACAGGGAATGTATTAGATAGAGCACTGCAGACTGTATATACCATTATTGAGATGTAGTGATATATAGTCTTGCTTTAGTGGGGACATTCTTCCTGTCCATAGTTTACTGTCATGTTTTATTGCTCAAAATTAAACAACCAACACTTGGAGAAAGTTTTTCCTACCCGAAAGTCCACAGAAAGAAATCCCTAGTAGTAAAAAAAGTGAAAACAAAAACCTGCACTGGACAGTGAAGTGAGTGACTGTGTAGGTTGGATGTTTTTGTCCCTTTTTTTCCTATAAACCTTAAAATGCAGCCCTAACAATGCTGACCAAAGGAGCAAGATGCAGCATACCACATTTCACCATCACACTTTGTGATTCTTGAAACTTTTGCAACTATTTGCTATTGGAAATAAATCTTTGTTATTGTTCAGGGGAGGAAGGAATGAAGGGAAGAGGAAGGGAGGTTGTTCTGCTCCATTACTTTGATGCAGTCTCCAAGCATGAACAAACGTCCTTGAAAGAGTAAATAGCGGATGATTTCTGCTTCACTAGAGCTACTTTGTTCTCTTCTATCCTGGGTTTGAAGAGCACAGATAGTTTCAACCTGCCTAGATTTATGGACTGATAAAACGAAGGGAGGGTGTCCTGCAAATGAGCTTGGATCCACAAATACAATCCCAATGGTCAGTGACACAGACCAGAGCTGCTGAGCAGGAGGTCAATTGGCATCTCTTAACATGTTCTACAATCTTTTCTTGAAACTTCATACTTAAGAAGAGTATAGTTTTTGGAGTTAATTGTGTCCCATGTACCCTTCTCAGCCAACATTAATGCTGTTATGAAGGGGCAAGGGCTTAACACTGTAAGGGGTACTGTTGGAGTGGAGGGCTTTTTAAAAGGATACTGTTTAGAAATGGGGATGCCTTCTGCTGTCTGCTGCCTGTCCAGCCACCAGATTTAAGGAATGGGAGACGGAGAGGGAGTCCTCTTCCTCCGGTAGATAGTAGCCCGGATGCCCTTAAAAGCAGAAGGATGCTAAGTTAGCCTGAAGAAGGCTGCGGCCCCGCAGCTTTCCCACGGCAGTCTGCCGGGTCCGCTGCTGCGGGCTGCGCCCCGATGCTTGCCGGGGGCACTGAGACCAGCCCATGTGTTCTCTTCCCCCGCAGACAAGTGTGGCGACACGATCAAAATTTTAAGCCCCGGGTACCTGACGTCTCCCGGCTACCCGCAGTCCTACCACCCCAGCCAGAAGTGCGAGTGGCTGATCCAGGCGCCGGAGCCCTACCAGCGCATCATGATCAACTTCAACCCGCACTTCGACCTGGAGGACCGCGACTGCAAGTGAGTGAGCGAGCGAGCGAGCGAGGGAGGGAGGGAGGGAGCGCTGCGGAGCGCCACGGCGACACCTGCCGGCCGCCGCGGGCAGCTCCGCGGGCGGGCTCCGGGACCGCGGCGAGTGGGGGAGGGAGCTCTGTGCGTGTGAGTGTGTGTGTGTGCGTGTGTGTGCGTGTTAAAAATGTCTTCACAGCTTTCTGAGGTTTGTAAAGCTGCGTCTAAGCTGCGCCCGCCCGGTGCTCTGCGAGCGGGGGTGATGCGCGGAGTGGGGGTGCGGTTGTGGTGAGGCACCGCTTGCTTTTGTGAGTCTCTTGTTTGAGTTGGAGTTTGAAAAAGGAACTCTTTTTTCTTTTGTACCCCCACGACTACAAACAGCCCATGGAAGAGACAGGCCATTTATAAATTGGCAAATCTTAACGCGGAGTTTGTCTGGCAATTACCCTCACGCTTCAAGGGGCGGTGGACTGGAGAACTGATAGTCGTATTTCCTTCTTTCTCCCTTTGCTGCTGATTTATAGCCAGTAGCTTTTCTTTCCCCTCCTCCTGCTCTCCTGTGGTGCCCTGAGAGGAGAAAGGAGGGAGCTGAGCTCCCTTTGTCCCCTGTCCTCGCATTCCCTTTGACCACCCGTTCCAAAAGTGAGAAGGAGAATCGGAACCTCCCAGAAGCTGTTCTCCACTTTTCCCCAAATTTGTAAATCTCACAGTTTGCACAAGGCAACATATGGTCAGATCATTGCCCTCTTCAACATGCCCTCTGAATTCAGCCAGCTTGTTGCATGAAAAAAATATTTTAGTGATTCATTATTTAAATATTTCTGGACTATCATAGTTATTTAAATATTTCTTGTGTATCACAATTTTTTATCCCCTACTGATAACTGCAAGAGAGTTGCTGTTGATTAATGCTACCAGTCAAGATTTTCTCTGCCTGTCAGAAAGATTAAACTCAATAGCCAGTGGTGTTTGGTATTTGGTAGTATACAGGACTTGGTCCCATAAAATGATGTTCAGTTTATCTGGAGTGCTTGTGATAGACCATGAGATGAGAGTGTTGGACTTAGGGAAAGAGAGCAACTGTATTCAAGCACTTAATTTTTACTATGCATGTCTTTGTCCTATTATTTAATAAATTGATTACTTAGATCACAATTATTGTTTTCTCTTAAAATGAAGTTTTTAATGATGCATTGTGGTACTTAGTTGCTTTTTTATGGTATTTTATAACCACTTATAGATCAGCATTTCAGTGCCATAGTTGAGTGATAATGCAGGAAAACCCTGTGCTCATAAAACGAAACTTTGTGAAAATGAGTTTTTACTGTGGTGTTGGAGCTGCAGCTCATATTCACACCATATGTTCACACGCTGACTTCCCATTCTTTAATTTTTAATGTCTTGTACTCAGGCAATGGTTCACTTCTCTATGTCTTCTTGATACAGGTTTTCCTTTCATTCTGTGGAATGCTGCTAATGCTTTAAAATATTTGTCACTCTTTGACTCTTAGAGAGAAATTAAGAAATTAAATCAAGCATATTTCAGTGTCAAATCCTTTTTCTCCCTTGCTAGAATGCATGTTTTTCCAACTCTGTAAAACCAACATGGTCTTTGGCAGCAGTAAAATGGTGTACAGCATACAATTATTTGAAGAACAAGTAATCTTTGTGGCACAGTGTTGTGCTAAACAGTGCTAGACTGAGCTGAACTGGGTCCAGGGAAAGGAGTGACTCCCTCCCTCTGCTGCTTCCTTCTCAGTGCTCATTGTCCCCTCTCCCTGCTGCATTATTTCTGCCCCTGAAATGGAGCCCACAGCAGTAATGAGATGGTAGTGGGTGGAAGGAAGTCTCTCAACAGGGTTGTTTGCATTGTGTTTGCAGTGTATGATGGTGATGACTTTACCATTATTTTGTCTGCGCTGAATTGCTAATTTTCTAGGCTATGCTAAATTACTCAGCTGCTACTTCATTTATATTGAAAATTGCTCTTTTTAACTTGAGAGGGATTGCATTTGTGGGGAATAAACCCCAACAACAACAAAAACAACAAAAAAACTTTAGGACCAGAACAATTATTTCAGCAACAGGAATTTGTCAACAATCTCTGTGGTCTGAAATTTCAGCATCTATGTACAAAATTCACATTCCTTGTACTGAATATTGAATACAACAGGTGATTAATGCAATAAATGTATCACAAGATTTTTTTGTTTTCCAGCTAAGTACATTTTGCTTCTCTAATATGCTTAACTTATTAGAAACCCAGTTTGCAATCTAGAAATGTGTAATTTAGGTTACAGTAAATCTAGTTTATTGAAAGGTTTAGCACTGGAAATTAATAACCACTTAAGTATGAAATGCAGATAGAAAATGGGAGATAAGGGAATTCATGTCTGGGAACAAAAAATGTCCCATACAATTAGAGTAGACTAGAGAAGATTAGCTTGCTGGCCTAGCTCCCAAAATCCTCTTTATAATGCTGTTCCTTGCAACTTGGACCTTAGTTAGCATTGAAAACAACTTTAATGACAGGGACCTCCTGAGCCCAGGAAGGGAAACATTTTGACTTTGGAAAGGTTAACTTCTTGTTCCGTAATGCCAACAAGAAAATCAAGAGGCTTTACCTAACTTTAAAAAATATTGCTCTATATAGAGGGCTAGATGTATTGAAATGTAAAACTGGTGAAAGGTTGATTCTCTGGGGAGAATCAAAAGCAGCACATTTAAGCACTAGCTGTTACTGAAGCTGTTCCCAGTTAGTCTCTTTGTATGTTAGGGTTTGGAATTAATTTAAGAATATGCCCTTGATTTACCTACTCATTATGCTATGCTTTAATGAATAAGTATTTCTCAAATGACTGCTAATAAAATTCATATATGTATGTTTTTCTGACAATCAGAACCATTTGAGTTGTTTTAAATTTCCAGTAAACATGGTGAAAATTCCTTTTTCTCTGGAGGCATTCCATAGGACTCAATTTTCACAGTTTTGAAGAATAAAGATAGGCATCTAATTAAAAATATGTTCACACAAGCTAGGTTCATCTAATAAAGAATGTTCTAGATAGGACTACTGTACCAGCATTATGGAAATACTGGGTTTTGACAGGAAGTACACAAACATGTCGACCACAGATTGTTATCAAGGACATATATAATGAAAAAATTCACAGTTTCTTTAAACATTTAGCTCTAATGAGTGTTGTGCCTCCTCTTCAGGAAGCCAAGAAACAGAAATTATGGTTGTACTTTAAGAGAAAAGTAGTTTTTGTTTGCCATTTTGCCTTTTCTCAAGCAAGTTCCAAAAATAAGCATGCATTCTTGGAGTCAGGAGCAGAGTTAAAATGAATAGAAGAGACAAAACATATGGCCACATATTAGTTAAAATGCTCCAGTGTTTGTTGCATGTGGTAAATGCTTTTCAGCACTTGGTGCAAGCTGTACAAGTCTCGTGTTGCTGAAGTATCCTACTGTGTAAATGTAGCCATCTTGAATCTAGTAAAACTTTATACCTAGATAATAAACAAGAATGTCACTGATACAGTACTTTGAATTTATGGAACTTTTCCGGTTTCCCAGCAATGCACACTATCAGCATGATAATTTATAATGGTTTGTGACAAATGTTGCTGAGCAAAGAGGTGTGTGGTTACATTCAGATCAGATGTCATTATCTAGGGAGCAATAAAAATTTCACAGACACTAGGTTAAAAACATTAAGAAAATGAATGTGAAGCTTCAGAAGAAAAGGGCTTAAGAAAGGTGGAGGGTTGGGTGGAAAAAGCCCAACAGTGGTTTTCTTACTGACAAATTATTAACTTTGTTGCCAGACTTGACTGTATTGTTTTACAAGGTCTTCATAGATTAGCCACACAGCACTATTATTATAATGGCCATCATTTATAGATGTAGTAAATAAATATAATTCTTGCTTAACACTTGTGGATTATATTCAGCAGTGCTGTCAAATCTCTCAGAATGGAAAAATTGTCCATTTTGGAAACATTCAAGCTATAGGAGAGATGTCATAGATAATTACTCTTCATATTGCATTTACTAGGGATTAGTTACATGAATGAGAGCAGAGCTGTATAGAAATTGTGGTCAGTTATAGAACACAGAGGAAAAAAAATATCTATGTTTGTTTTTATAGAAGAAAATGCCTCCTCCAGATCCTTGGGTAAGGAAGAAAGCATAGGCATTCAGACCTACAGAGTGAAAGTATAGCTCCACATAACTCCCATAGACCTTAATGATGTTAGAAATTCATTCATCCATTTTACTTCTAAATAATGTCAATGGATTTATGCTACAAATCTGTAGGTATAACAAACTCAGGCTGGTAAAATAAACAGGAGCAAGCGAAGTCACGGCTCGGCCTTCCTTTAGTTTCTGCATAGTTTAAGCTTTCATTTGCTTTTGTCTAAATCCTGGTTGCTATTCTTCCATGCAGCAAGGTCTGCTTTGTGCAGGCCTCGTGCCTCGGGTTTGTTCCTTTTGTGCAGGGGTGGTTCAAGCCCTTTGGCTGAGCTGGGGGGACTAAGAGTGTCCATGTCCTTGCTGCCCAGCTGCAGAACACCCAAGAGCAATCCTGCTGGGCTGCCACTGAGCCTGTCAGAAGGCTTTTGCTATCAGCTGCACACAGCAGCTGCTTCTTGACTGCCCCAGGGGCACCTGGAGCCCGCACAGCCCTGAGCTGCTCCCACGACCTGCCCCAAGGTGTTCTGGGCTCAGTGCAGCCCCAGCGCCCCTGGGAGCAGTGGGAGCTCTGCCCCCCACTCCCCCAGAGCTGTGTCCCATCATTCATGGTGACTGTGGGGAAGGGCTCAGCACAGGCCTTGTAGGATGGTCAATGACTGTATTGGTTGTTTGGATAGCAAATGTCAGTCAGAGCTTCCTAATTCCCTCTGCCTGGCCACCATGGGGCTCGGCAGCAGAGTGCCTGCGGCTGACAAGGCAGGGTGAGCAGCACAGGAGCAGAGTTGTTCAGCTCTGGGGAAGGCAGGGGCTCTGTTTGCCCACCACTGAGCAGAGAGGTCTGAAGGAGCCAAGGCTCTGAGCTTTCCAACAGAAATGTGGCTTGACTGGTTTGGCCCTATCAGCTAGCATCAGCACTGGCCTTTGAGGGGATTTCAGCAGGACAAGGTATCCAGGAGACATGGGAATGCCCCATCCTCACTGCTGAGGGCAGCTGGAAGGATGCCTACACTCCCCTGCTTGCTCTGGACTGGATTCGCTAATCCACACAGCCCACACATCATCCACCATGGACTGCACTGCCTGGGCAGGGGTGGGCAGTGACCTGGACATCCCTCTGCCAAAGCCAGAGTGGGATGGGCACTGACACCCTGGGAAGGCCATAACTGGGCTGAAGAGGCAGCATCTTATTCTTTCTGTCTCCCTCAAAAATCTGTCCCTAAGAGCTGTTTGGGGTTACCAAGAGATAATTGGAAGTACTAAAGGGATGAAGGGGGCCACCTTTCATTCTATTCCTAAAACAAGAAACAAGTGGGTTTGGCCTAGTTTGAGATGAGTTGTTGCAGTAGATTGGGGGCCAGGTGGTATTTCATGTTTCTGGGTGTACTTTGAGGGCATTTCTCTGCTGTATATGAAGCACATCAAAAGCTTTCTCAGGGAGCACTCAGCTGGACCCAGACAGACTTTCTGGAGACCACTGCTGTTTGGTACCCTCCATATGGCTGCAGGAAAGGTTCCCATCAAGGAAAGGAATCAGTTCAGACCCTGTGCAGGATCTAGGAAGCAAAAAACTCTTGTACCCCAAAATTTTTTTTTAAGTTGAAGATTTTGCGTTATCAAAGTATATATAATAACTCTTTGCCACAAGATTCCACATGTGTTTGCACACACAGATGCAAGTATTTAAAGATAAAGATGCCGTTATTTTATTGTAGGGACTAAATGAGAATTAAAAGAATTTGGAAATTATATTATTTTCTGATTGTACAGTGTAATGAAACAATTCCTTTGGTTTTTATCCAAGCATTTAACTCTTGTGAAAATCTCTATTGTCAAACTGTTTAATAATTCTTTCTTTTAGAGTCATGGTTTTAGTTTGAGTTTTCTCAGGATGAGGTGTCAGGAAATCCATGACTAAAGTGCCTGGTCATACTTAGAGAGTCTTGCAGGACTGTGTTCAGGGCTGAGGGGTGGGATGGAGAGCCCATTATTGCACTCTGTGTCTGGGTGCATCCCCTGTCACAGCAAAGTCTTGACTTGGGACTCAGTACAGAATCACATTAAAACAATAAAACCATATATATAGCTTTTCACATATATATCATATATGGATGTATATATGGAACATTGTATATATGATAGAAACATCATATATGGATGTTTCTATTGCTCTGAACACTTAACTCTGAGGAGAGTTCTGTCTAGATGTGCTACAACCAGATGCCCTTCAGACAGGAAAAATTTGAGGGTCAAATGTGGATTCCCTTAAGCCTAATCCTTCATCCTTTCTGTGAACAGAGATAAACAAATTCAGAACAAAGGTCTAAGTCCTTTCTAAATTGAAACCCAGAGTTGCTGGAATTAGCTCTGTGAAACTCTCAATATGTTTTCAGTCAATCCCACACTGCTCCTCTCTCCACCCTCCTCTCCTTTGCTAATCTAATTGGAACAGAAACCTTTGTGTTTCCGTTAGTTTCTTAGTTTCTTAATTATTGTTTATTGAAAGCTATATATATTGAAAGCTATTGCATCATAGCTTGATAATTATGATATAGAGATCTTTTTACAGTTAATTCAAAACCAAATTAAATTATTTTCTTTTGCAGTATTTCTAAAGAATGAAATTATGTCTGAAAATTAGATATACATGCACTCACATGTATATGTCTAGGCTTTTATTTCATACCAAACTGCTTGGATATAGTCATATTTTACGTGCACCTCTTTAGGTCTGTGCATATCTGCCTGTATTTATGTATATGTTATAGATTTCTTAGTTTATGTACAAGTTCCTAAAGTAAATCTACTAATTAAAGCCTTAATACCCATCTTAAGGCTGATAATTAGGTATAAAGAGAAAAAGAGACAGGATTAGTGTTCAGATCATGTTCCAAATGCCTCTTAATTGGGTGTTTGTAATCAATCCTGATTGCAAGAGGCAATGGTTTGGCAGAATAAAGAATGAAAAAGGCTTAGCCCTACTATTCTCCTGTCAGTTGACTTGGCCGTAGTATTTTAGGACAGGATCCAGTGTTAAACAAGGTAATTTTGTCAGCCTTAGCAATCCTTATAAAACATCTAAAAAATATTTTCTAATGATATTTTTTTCAAGCTAATAACTCTCTCAAGCTCGAGAGTTATTTTTATCCATAATCTTTAAAATTGTTTTCAAATGAACCACAGGAAAGACTTTGTTCTCCTGGCCTCTATCCACCACTGGCTTCGGAAATCATGTCTGAGTTCACTGTGGGTTTTTCATTGCATTGACCTTGGTACTTTTCTCACCAAGCCACAGTTTTCCATCATAAAACCACACAGCTTGGTATAATGATTATTTCTTTATCCTGAGTAACCAAACAATTTTTTAAACAGGGTGACAGATTTCCCTCTTGCACTGTGGGAAGCAAGCACCTGGCCATTTCCAAATAGACTTTTAATTAACTTCCTGAAGGAGATTTGAGAGAAGTTTAATAAGTCACCTGCCAATTTTTTGGGGGCATAGGTCATTTGCTTTTCTGTAGGAATTCACAAAAATGTGAGAATAACCCCCTTCCCAAGTCCTAAACTTCCATGGAGGAAATTGATTTTCATGGGCAGTATCAAAGGTTTTTAAAAGTGTAACCTCAGAAATCAAATTTCTGATTGTTTCTCATGCATAAGGTACTGTGAAACTCTGTAATCCACAGAGCTGGTTATGAACTGTGTGAACTTTATAACAATTTATTTAAACATGATCAGATTGTGCATATTTAGACTCATCTTGAAGGTTAATGTCATTACAAGTATTTTATGTATTGCTATAAAATGAAGAATTCAGATGGCTCAAAAGGACCATTGAGAAAATATCTCCATATGTGGAAGAGACACCCATTTAATGTGATTACTTTGTCCAGAAGAAACTATGCACATCCCAGAAGCACAATAACCAGCTGCTGTTCAGGAGAAACTGGGCAGTTGTCTGCTGCCTTCCACACTGACGTGGAGTTGCAGTGGCCACACATCCCACGCCTCCCCTAAATTCAGATGGGCTGAGCCTCATGCTGAGTGAGCCTGGCTTAATCTCTTCCCTACACTCCCAGCACTGGGGTCCTGTTGCACATTTGTGCTCTGGGCTGCTCTGTGCCTCCTCTGTGTCTGTGAAGACAGAGCCCATCAGAGCTGTGGTGTGGCAGTGGGATTGGAGCACCCCACTGCAGGTGGGGCAGGACTGAGCTCACATCTCAGCACTGGGGTCATGCCATTCTTTGAAAAAAATATACTGGGAGTCCTTTTCCTTTTTTTTTTTTTTTTTTTTTTCTTACAACACTCTGTATTAAATTGAAAATTGGTAACCTAGAGAAAACTAGAGGTCTGTTCCCACCAAAGTGATTATTCTGCCTTGAGCTTTGAGAAATGCTCCCTCAAAGCCAAAGTTTTGCTCATTCACATAAACAGTCACACTGAAGTCAATTAAAACCACAGACTCACTTGAGCAGGGCTAATGAGTAGGACATACATTTCTGGCACTACACAAATTAATAATCGCTTTATAACAGTGGTTTTCAGATGTTTGCAGAGTAATTTACAGTGCAGTAGAAGATTCAGCCTCATACTTCATAGATCACCATAAATATGTTATTAGTTCTTCTCCAGCTCTTAGGTCTTACTAGGGGAACAAGTTCCTAAGTGCATGAGTAACAATCAAAGTTTGTCTTCTTATGCCAATCTGTCATTAAGCCAGACAACTTCTACTGACTTTCTTCTGATGTATTCATCTGTAACAAGGAAAGCAGATCAGCAATTTAGAAAAGGTTTAGTTTGATCACCATGTAGAAATGCAGGCTACACTGCCTATTTCCATAGTGATCACACCAGTTTGCCAGATGCAAAATGAGAGGCTTATATCCCTCATGCTAAAAGCCCTTCTTAGAGGAAATCCTAGGCTGTCGCTTCATTTGAGTAGCTTTAGCTAAATCTAGAAAAATATGCAAAGGTAGCTCTTAAATGAAAACTCTTCTTTTTTTTTCATGTTTCAAAGTCATCTCTATAATCTCTTTTGGAGACAGAGGCATAAGATATATTAACATGGAAGGCATATGTTCTGATTGCTGTGTTTTTTGACATTCCCAGAAAACCCCTGGGACTTTGTGTCACAGTTCTGTAAACTTTATCTATTTGTATATTCATATCTGGGCCTAAATCCAAAACTTCTTTACATGCATTACAGCAGACAGTTGAGGTTCATCTCCTTGTGTTCCAGATGGCAAGCAGTTAAATCAGGTACACATTTTAACCACTCCACATAGTCTAAGGCTCTAATGCATTTCAAAAGTTTTCCAATGCATTCTTAAAGCACATAGACTATAAAATGTACATGTATAAAATAGATGCAGGGCTACATTGAGCTGTGAAGCAAGTGAAGACAGCTCCACTGATGGCAGAAGAGCTGCACCTGCTAATAGCTCAAACACAAAATACCATAAGTATATTGTATTATGTTCCTTACTGGTTTCCATTTTCATTTATTCTCCACAGCTATACTAGATGATGGCCTTCCTACAGTATAATAGTCATCTTTATCTCATTTCTCTGACATAATTTTCAAGCTCCTTATTACTGTTGAGCAGTGTAGCTAATAGTGCCCAAATTGCTTCTCATTCTTCTCATTATAGTAAGTCATTATTCAAGAAACCATCCTTTCCCACACAAATAGCTCTCTCCCAAACTAAACTTAAAACTTACCTCCAAGCACCAGTCTCACATTTGCCAATTAGACTCCTTCTACTGGCTATTGCATTTATACTTTGCACATTTTTGGACTTTTTTTACTAACTGTACCTGTGTACTCCTTGGAATTTTAATCTTTGTCTTCTAAGCCTAGTCTGCATGCACTGGTTTTTGGACCAATTTAATGATTTCAATTAAGGTTTTGTTTGTGTATAGTTAAAACAATTCAGCATGCACTGGGGGATACATGTATTCTAGTAGAAAGGTGTCTAATGTCAGTATTTTCACAGAATAAACCTTGCTTATGTCAGCAGTTTGCAACAAAGACTGTGCTGCTTTATCTAGAAAGGTTTCTAAACTGGTGAAGTTATAGTGGCTGTAAAACCAATGTAGAAACCTACTTCTGTGGGACATAACTAGTCACCAAGGCTAGTAGAGGATCTGGGATTCTAGTCACCAAGGCTAGTAGAGGATCTGGGATTCTGTATTAGCTACATTTGTCAGCAAAAGTTAATTGGATTGCCTTACTGACTACGGGCTGCAAATTGCAATATAGACATAGATGTGCACATTGAGGGCCTTCCTGACAAATCCATTTTCTCCCAGCTTTTAGTCTTCAAACAAAAGCTTAGCCAGAGTGTCTAAGCTAAGCAGTTCCTCTGCCTGCTGTAACTTATGCTTTCCAGGAAGGGTTTTTTTGAACTTGTGTTACTAGGCAGCTACATAAATTACTGTGGTATGACCTTCAAACACCTGACTTACTCCATGGAAATGATCCATATGCACACTCTCACCCTGTGATCTTCTATATGACATGCAAGTTTCTTAGTTGTTCCTCCCCCATACCTGAAATTACAAAGTAAAAACTTGCTCATAGGTGTAACCACAGCTCATCTGATGCTCTGAAATCAAACTCTGAGTACTTTGAAAGTAAATATCTGATCACCAGGTAATTTTTCCATGTCCCCATATGCTCAGCATAGAAAAGAAAATAAATCCTTCCTTTCAACATCCCAGCTTCAGCTCTTTCTCATCTGAGAGACACCAGATAATTTTGATTTAAATGTGTAAAGAAAGAAAGCTATTTTTCAAGGACTATATTCCTAATTTGTTTAAAGATCATTCTACTGAACTTAGTAGAACCCCAGTGGTTTATATCAGCTGAGTGAGGAGCTGACTCTACACTTCCACAGCTCCCTAGAAATTCTCAGAAGAAAGGTCAGTATTGTAGCTGAACAAATGTTAACTCGAAGTGAAGGCAGTTAAACTTTTGCCATTCATCAGGATTGCACTTTAATACTTTGACCAAATGGGTGGGAGCTTCTTAAAAGTAGATGAAATAAAGACAAAAGTAATTCTGTATGTGTACAAAACTCTTTTTCCACTAACATCTTTAAATAAATGTACAGGATTGGATGCTGGGGTACTGTGACTCTTTATAGTGATAACTCTCTCCTACTGCTTGTTCTTGGGGCAGTCAGTCATCCTCTTTGTGCCTCTGCTTCCTTAGAGAGGGCAATATTTCTCTGGTTTTCAAATATCTGAGGATGTGCTTATGAGTGTTTGCAAAACCCTTAGAGACTGCTGGTAGAAATGTAAAGCAGTACAATAGTAATTTTCCATTGTTTTGTGTTGTTCATCTTCTAGCTGTTGATTTTTTTTTAACAATATACTGCTATGTATAAATGCATATGGCAATCTTCTAACGTTCAGAAAGAAGTGTTATCCAAACAAAAATAAAGAATAGGGCTCATGCTCACAAGAGACACATTATCTGTGATGAGGAGAATCTGTAACAGACATGGCACTAAGTCAAAGCTGTGCAACAAATAGCATCCAAATGCAAGCAATTTCAGAAGTGTGCATATTGCCAGTACAAAACCAGGCCATTCTGCAAATGCAGAGTCCCCCAAGGAGCAGTGAACCTCGCAGCAGCAGCACTAATGGCTGTCTTCTCATGTGCAGCGGGGGAAAGCAGCACTTTAGAGCCGCCTTGGGCAGCTGTTAGGTTATTCATTCTTAACTTACTTCTATAAAGCTGTTATTGGGTGCAAGCAGATGACACGCAAGATTTTGGACCTGTTCTGTCTGCATTATCCGTTCTTGCACACAGGGTGAAATTCTGACTTCTTCCAAGTCAATGACAAAATTTCTCCCCAGTCTTGGTTGGACTGAGAAAAAAATTATTTTAGGCCTCAGAAAACCCCTTTTTGAAGAGTGCTTTAGTGGTGCCAGTGTCTCTTGTACCATTTTTCTCGGTTTGGACATTATTTTTCTTTCAATGCACACTATTCAAAGGCATTTGTACTGCTAGAACAATAATGAAATAAAATCAAAAAACAACCAACCACAAACAAAGCCAAAAAACACCCCACAACCATTTTCTGTTGTTAGAGTACATGGAATGCATGAGGTACTGTACTGGTCATCTGACTTGTTTCTTAACTTCCTTTCAGAACATTTTAGGCTGGTTTATGATTTGCTTGTTCCACCTAATGCCTTGTCCTTCCCTATCTCCTCTCTTCAGCTGATGTGAAAACTCAGACCCTCCTCAGTAAAACACAGCAGTTCCCTTTATCAGTTTTGTCCACTCCAAATTTTGGACATCATAAGTCAGGCCTCAAAAAATTGCAAAACTTTATAAAAGTCCTTGTTTCTCAAAAATTACTGCTGGTTCCTGTTTCATTTTTTATCAAGTATATTTTGGGTGCTTTTCTCTGCCATAAATGAGAAGTTTGGCAATACCATGATATCAGCAGCTGATGCTTTAAAATATGCAACCAAATTTCACGCTACTCATGCTAAAAATAATGAGAGCTGGTAATGTTAGATTCTTCCTAAAGTCACAACTTCCTGATACTTTTGCTGTTCTCAGTCATAGCCCTGAAACTCCCACTGAAGGGAAGATTTAAAAAAGGAAAATAGAACCAAAATTAAATTAAAGTGTTAATTTGTATTGATTTCACTGCATGACTACGTTTCTTCACCCCTCACTGTATGATCAAAATTTGCAGAAATCAAAATTCGTCCCAGAAAAAAATACCTCTGAGTTTACCATCCCTTTCTCTGAGAACACATGAAATAGCATTAGGAGTTGAATCATTATGGTGGCTACATATTTGCTTGGCTTCAAAGCCAGATTACACCTATGAGAAAAAATTTGATTGAAAGCCATTAAATACCAGGACATGACTTTTGGCTCAGGAAGAACCTGATCTGCAAATTGCTGGCATGGTTGGTACAAAGATCACATGGCTTCTTCAGGATCCTTTCCCTGTGCCACAGCTGTCCTCTGCCAGTCCTGCTTTCCATAAATGAGGTGCACTGACACAGAAGAAACTTGCCTATGCCACATTCCTTTATGTGTTGTGCAGGCTTATGTTTGCAGGGGATTGTTCTTGTACACAAAAATACGGTACAAAGCAGCTAGCACTGACATTAAGGGGCCCATCCTGCACTTAACAATACCATTTTTTTGTCAGCATGTTTCTAGTGAAGTAAATGAAGTTGTGGCCAACCACTTTGTATTTCCTTAATGGTTTGGATCCTTCCCTGCTGCAGTTACAATAACTGCAGTGGGTCTAATCTGATGTGCACAAGCTGGGAAGTGGATGCATGGCTCTAAACTCAGGGGTTGTTCTGGAGACAAAACTAATTTTTGAAACGTTTTTATAAACTCAAGGAAATCTTAATGTCTTTATTCTGTTATTGCTTTACAATAATAATCCCAAACTGGCCTGGGAGCCATTACTCAGTGAGCACTGGCCCCTTGGAAGGTTTCAACTTGTCAAGTTTAGCCATTTTTTGAATGCACAGAGGAAGTCATTAAGGCACATCAGGCTGCTGATTGCTATTAAACTCTGCAGAGACTTCTGTGCAAAAATCAATGCCATAACAGGGCTACAAGAATCTAAGAGGTGGGAAAAGCATTTCTTTACCCTCTGGTAACTCAAGAATGGATTAATAGACTTTGTGAAACTTCAAAAAAAAATATCACTTATAAGCTAGGGGCCAAATGTAAACCGTTGTGACAAAGTAATACAGCTCAGAAAGCTCCAAAAACCATGTGAAAATGGTTTTATAATGGAACTGTCACTGCTGTAACCTCAATTGTATGTTTCTGTGCTGGGGAAATCTCACACATCTGCACATCTACGCATGCACGTGCTTATTTATTGCATCCCAAGGAACACCTATTTTTGCTGTATTGCCACTAAGGAACCCGGAGGGAAAATGCTTTTTTAGTAAGGTATGATCTTAGATAGCTTTTGGCAGGGGAGTACTATAAGAATTTTCCAGATGAGTTCCATCTCAGCATCAGAGAAAGTGTTATTTAGATGTCTGGTTGGTTTTGACTGGGGCGGGGGGTTGAACTTCACATTGAAAAATGCAACACAATTGCAACAGTTGCTAACAGTTGAAGACTTGTAGAAAATACCTTTATCATAGGAAAAACTACTTTAAATCACATTAGGAAGTTTTATTGTAAACATGTATTGTATAAACCTGGCAAAGTCCATTGTCTGACTCTGGAATGTCTTAAATTCCAACTGCCCAGTTCTCTTCCCCCACAAAGCAAAAGGGAAGTATTCAATTCAGTTTTTGTCATGAATTTCATTTGAATTTGATAAAATGATGAAATGTTTATTCAATTTGGTTTTTTTTAAATTATTATTCTTATATGAAAATAAAATTTTACTGAGTTGCATTAGATTTGTTTCACCCTATCCTAGGAATATTTGGGTTGGAAGGGTCTAGGAGGTCACCTCATTCAACTTACTGATCAAATAAATTGCATTTTATTTAATGCAAAGGATAAAATGAAGCAATCCAGGTAAACCAAATGTTTGTTTCCATAAAAAAAAAGATCTAATTATGGTGTTTCAGATCCTTTATTTCACTGACTGTCCCAGCCTTTCTGCTTAAGTAAATACCAGTTTGTCACTAGCTCTGCCTATTAGTTTTAAAATTTTAGATCAAATGTTTTTTATTGACAAGAAGGTTCCCTTCTGTTTTTCTTTTTTAAAATACATGGAAGTGTCATGTAGGGTTGGCCTTCCCTAGGAGGAGGGCTAAGGGATAGGGCCACAAGCATGTCCCCACACAGTGGTTGCAGAGCTCTGCTGGCTCATGATCTGTCCCCTCAGCTAAGCCCAGAAAAGTTTATTTTAAAGAGCATGAAGATGACACACGTCAGTGTTAAGGCTCAGTGCAGGCAGGACTTAGGACCAAAGTACCCAATAGCTTTGGTCCTCCAGGTGGAGGCAAGTTTTTCCCAAAGCTCATCAGGGCTGCAGCTGTCTGACAATTTCCACCCTGTACTGAGGAATTTATATCACTGTATCTATATCTATCTATCTATCACTGTACCTCCACCCATGGCAAGAGCACATGGTCGTGGCTGCAGCCAGCATGGCAAACCCTCCCAAAGTATCTGGAACTTTGAGATCTGAGATCTGGAGAAAAGGATCAAAAATGGGCTTTCTCTTAAGGAGTGTATCAAGCACAGTCAATGGAAAAGCCTTTAGCAAATGAGTTGTTAAATGCTGTTGTAGTGTGCATGGTCTGGACCAGCTGCAGTGAGGGGGCACATTGTGGATCATTGCCCCAGCATGCTGCTGGGGAAGGAGGCTCCTATATTCTCATTATAGCAGGGGAAAATCCACTTTTCTCACATGGATAATTTAGAAGTTATGAATCAGTCTGTTGTTTTTATTTCAGCAGAGTACAGACAAGAGTTGTGCAAAATGAGGCTGCTGCCTGTCTGTCAGGCAGCTGTAGTTTTTTACCCTGCAGCTTCTTTTAATGTGCATTCTTGGCAAATTCTGAAGAGAAGCAGTCACAACTGTGCACTCAGACGTTAGAGCAGATCTCATTCCCTTGCCATTGAGCCAGGATTTCGCTCATGCATCGTCCCGTGTCTGACGCAGGCATTGAGCACCCTGACCCAGTAACCAGAAAACTGGATTGGTGTCTAAGTTAAAGGCATTCTAAAAATATGCTCTTGAATCATCTGTTTTTGAAAAGAGATTAATATTTTCTTGCAGTGTATCTGCTTTTCCCAGGTGTTAAATAGACCGTTTGCTGTCTGCTGTCTTTAGGATTTTTTAAAGTAGGTGTTAAAGGCTATTCCAGACTAGCTCTACAGGGTTTTATGGCATGAGAGACAGTTACCTGCAGAAAAGTGCCCATCTATCTCAAATAATTAGCAATTATCTGTCAAAAAAGCTTCTGAGCTGACTACAGTAAGAAAAATACTTTTTATCTTTGGCTTTTTTTACTCTCTCCTTCCCTCTCCTCTTTGCCTCCCTCCCACCTTTCCCCTAGCATTTTTTTGAGCAGCCTTTTCCAAAGGAAACACTGATGAAAGTATCTTCCAGTGCCTAAGCAGTTCCCTCTGACACCTCCTCCCTGTCCACCCCTGAGATTACAAGAGACATCTGCCTTTGTACACACCATGGCAGCGTCCTGCAGAGACATTTTATGTTCGTTGTTTATCCAAAATAATAAGAGCAGTGCAGACAATGTAAACTGGCTGTAGATGTCCCATTGCTAATAACACAGCTACGTATGTAATTGCTAATAATGATGCAGTGTTTCAGCATGGGAACACTCTCCTAGCTGCAATGTGGATAGGGTCTGAATAGAGCGACACAGAAGGGAACATTATTGCATATTTCTTTGTAGAATTAGTTGAAATTTTGCTGTGGGAAATAAAAAAACAACACTCCTACATCTTGTTCCAATTATTTCTTTAATATTAGCAGCACTGACATGCTTGATCTGTGAACTGTGTCAGTGCCACCTAAGGAAACACCAGGAAGAGTCTGCAAAGTGAGGAGAAGCAATTGTTTCCACTTAGCAAAGGAAGCACTTAGATGCTATTTGACAGAATTGCATTTGCCTTCTTTGGCAAGGATGGCCCATTTTGATCACACGCAACAGCCAAGCAACATCCAATTTGCAGTAAATCAGACTTTAAACATTTCTGTAGCTCCTAGACTGATTCTGGAGTCTTGTCTCATGTACCCTAGCTCCCACATCTGTACCTCAGTTGTCCTGGACTGCTTCACTGCATTTTGCAGGCCACAAACAGCAGGAACACATGGTTTGTGGGCCAACTCAAGGGGTTTCAGCTTCCTTTGATGCCTGCAAACTACGTGCTCCTCTGGGAATGCCTGACATCCTCCCTGCTGACGTGCACAACCACTTCAGCACCCTAGTGAGCCCCAGCCAGTGGAAGCACACAGTGCTGCTTTGGCCCGGCTGCAGCACGTTTCCTTTGGAAGGTGTTTGGAGAGCCGTGGCAGCATGTCAGAGATAAGAGAGGCAGGAATTGGTTGTATTTGCCAAGCGCCTGCCTTTGTTGGCTCTGTCCACCAGAGCAGCCACCCTCACTTTTGAACTCTCCGATCTTGCTGCACGTTCTGCCACAAAAACTGCTAGCTCACCCAGACCTGGAGTGTCAGGAGCAGAGTTGTCCTTCCTGCAAGATTAGGTCATATCATTAGATCAAAGTCCTATTATGCCATTTTACACCATGTGGATGCAAAGCCAGCCAAGTTTCAAGTCCCAGCACAGGTGTCTACTAACTCTATGCTGCACACATGAAAATTAGAGCCATAGGCCAAACTTAGAAGCTAAATTTCCTGTCTTTCCCCAACGTCACACCTTTCTCATCCACACTTATAACTGCATTTCCAACTTAGATTTCAGAAGAGTGCTGCTAATGTCTGAAACTATCCTACCTGTTGCTCCTTTGCAACTTTTTCTCTTCATCTGGCAATTCAAAACTGCTCTTAATGAGGCCCTTTTAAAGAGCTGAGAAGCAGTGATCTGCCAAAGAGGCTTTTTCCTGGCAAAAGGAGTGTTGCCCAGTATTCATTTCATTGTAGAGGGAACATATAGCAGAAAACAGTGTTGTCACATGGGTAGGAAATAAACAGGGTATTCTGCTGCAGAGTTGTGTAGAAGAAAGTGCAAGGCAGAAGCAGGAATGATAAGCAAGTGTCATTTAAAAATAATCATGAGGAAAATGATGAAAAAGCATCAAAACCCACATAATTTCACCCAATTCATCTTCCAAAAAACTGTGTGTGTCCTCTAATCTGGGTATGTGGGTTTTTTCTGTGGCTTATGAAGCAAAAATAAATCCCACCTTAAGACTGATCACCAGGATAAATCATTATTTCCAGGTGCCTTTATCTCTCTCCCCAGACTACCAAGGGATAAGTAGCTCAGAGTATCTCCCTGGGTTTTAGACAACTATTATAAGGTGAAATAAATTCCACCCAAAATCCTCACAAATGGCTGCCCTAAGTGGACAGGAAAGCTGGCAGACTTAGATAGCTGCTGGAACTCATTTCTGTCATGGCAGACACAGAGCTGATTGCCAAGGTTGGTACAGTATTGCCCATGTCAATGAGGTAAAAAAATGTTACTACTGTTTTGAAATTTTTTGTCGTGTCACAGGCTTAATGCACAACAAGTGGCATAATTGGTTTACAAGTGAAAATTAAAACAGAAAATGAGCATGAGACCTTTATGTTCTGCTCTTATGAAAGTAAATTTTCTCCCAGAACTGCAAGAGTTGTGTTGCACTGTATCCCATGTTGATGATAGTGTCAGATTGTGTTTGCTTAGGCAGTGTTGCCTGCAGCGCCCGTGGCTTGGCTCAAAGCCTGTGGGAGTCTGGGTGGGACAGGCTGACAGACCTGTGCTCGCTGGGCTGTGGCATTCAGTCACTTCTGCAGAGCACAGGCACTGCAGGGGCACAGGGGTCAGCAGTTAGAGACCTTCTGTAGCAAAGGTACTTGGTGTAGGACACAGTGATATGAGCAACATCCCTGGAGAGGAAGGGAATGGAAAGAAAAATACTGGAGTGTAAGTGCACACAACACAGGCTGCCCAATTCAACAAATGTCATTAATTCACTTAGACTTCCTCATTCTTCTCTCAGCACACGCTCAGTCCTGTTTAACATATGCTTGAATCCTGCTTAATATAATGTAGCCAACTTACAATTAAGCACATGCTTAGTAATGTGCCTGATTTAAGGCCCAAAATATTCCTGCTCTAACACATGGACAAGACTGTTTCCATTAAGATAGAGCACTGCACACTGGGATTTGTGATCAGTACAGACCACACCACATGGATGATGAAGCACTGTGAAATGCTTCTGTTCAGAAGAGTGTTCATGTGCAACCATTTGGGTCTGAGCTCAAAACTCTTTTTTAATCAGGGTCAAAGCAATGACTGTCTTAGACCAATTTATGAAGCCCAAATCCTGAAGTTCCTGTTGCTTTCAAAACTCCCACGGGCTTGAGCTTGCATCCGTGCAAACTGGATGCAGTTCATGGACTCCTGGCATATGGTCAGGGCAGTGTCCTTAAGTTTGTGATGTTTTTCTAAACTGCAATAAGAGGTCCTGTTTAAAATTCAGGAAAAACAGAGGACACTGCATTTTCACTCACAGTCTGATTTGTTGTCTCTACCTTATGTAACTAAAGTAGGGTGGACTGGAACACCAATAGGTTAAGCAGTCATGACGCCAGTAATTTCTTTTGCTGAGGCTTTAGTCTGGCTAGGGACACAATGTTAATCTAGGGTTGTTTCTCTTTTTCCTCAAATAATATTTTTATTGAGCAAGAAGCGGATGTCAGAATGGCCTTTTGATCAGCTAAAAACAACAGTGTCTCTAAGGGAATCTTTCCTGTTTACTGTATGCTGCTGCATTTGAAAAATGCTAGCCTACAGTAGAGCAAGACTCCTTAACATACAAGAAACAGGGCAAAACAGGATGAGGCCAAAATGGGAACTGTATATCACAGGAACTTGGAAAGACAGGAAGTTACAAAAGAAGTAGAAATTCTTGATTAAAAGTATAATTGTACCAGCTTGTGCAAGAGGATAATGACTTTCAAATGTCAGCCTTTGTGCCTGTTCACAATGATAAAGCTATTAAACCATATGTACTGTTTTTAATTCCATTTCTCATGGCAAGTCATTTAGGATCTATAACTATTCTGTCCACTAAACTCCAGAGTATTTCTTCAGTTGTGTATTCAAACAGTAGATTAAAAGGAGTGCTACCTAAAGCAGAGCCAGCCAGGACTGCGGCACAGTAGTTTAAACTGCATCGGAGATTCTGTTATAAGACCCTATTTTCAAGGGTTTAAATATCAGCCATGAAAATTTACTTCCAGGATTAAAGTCAGACAATGATTGAATATTTAAACCCAAATTATTAAAATAAAAAGGCATAATTTATATACTTTAGAAGTTTCATGTGTAAAAAAATAATAAGTTTTTTCAAAGATTTTTCAGAGATCTGTGACTGAAAAGTAAATCTACTTTAAAAATTACCTCCATAAGAAATTAGCCCTTAAAGCAGTCAGTGGTTTTGTTATTTCACAAAATCAGTGCTAGCAGAAATAGTCACAAAAAGTTGCACTATTGAGCTTGGTCTAGCTCTGGCTTGCAAATGGAAAAAACCTCGTTTGTATCAGTGAGAATTAGATCAATGCTAACTTCCTCCTCAGGAAGTTGAAGTCTGGAAGAAAAACTAAGAGCTCAGTTTTACAACCACTTTGCTTGTTAAAACTGTCACCTATAATATCAGCAAAGTTACCTCCAAAGAGAGGAAGAGAAACACTGGGCTGGTGTCACCACGAGTGCCTCAGCCCTACCAGCATTCCAGTCAAATTGTCAGTGCTCCTGATCCCAGGCTGTGGGATGGTGCTGCTTCCAGACCAGAGCTGCTAATATCAGATTCTATGGTTGTAGGTACACAGGAAAGCTATAGAATAAATTGCCATTATGAGATGGTTCAGTGTTTTTGGTGAGAAGATATTATTGGCAAATCCTGCAGCAGCTTCTGCAAATCTTACCCAGCAGGTGATATTTATGGACTGTTTACAAGATTTTCACATATGGCGTTTCAGACAGGTTTGTAACTTTTATGCTCATCCATCCAGTTCATTTATTTTGCAAAAATCCTGCTCCAAAGGTCAGCTATGTTCTGGCTGTCTCAGCAACTCCAGGCCTAGGGAAAAATGCTGAATGTAATCTCGGCATGAAGTAGTTATACAAATGTGCTTTTAAACATGGTAGAGATGGTTTTGTGTCTTGTTCTCATATATCTTAGACTTTGTGTCTCTTGGCTTTACACATCATTTAGATGAGAACACTGTTTAGCACCTCTTTCACATTCAAATGATGTATTTGTGCTCTTTTGTGTGGAAATGTCTGTATATTTTCAACACTTCTCAGTTCATGTGAAAGCAGACAGGAATAAACCAAGGAGACAAAGATTATGTCAAAGTGGCTGAATAATACTGAAATGATCATGATGTATCTATTCTTCTTTTCAAAGTCTTCAGAATAAACCCTTCTTTCCATATCCAGCTTTCAAGCAGTAAAAGGAAATTTATTTCCAGTCCCTTCCAGCCTGACACTCTGCTCTTGGTGTTGGGTTCCCAGCTCTGACTCCTCTGCTCCAGCTGATTCATGCCTGGAGGCCAAACCCTAATACTGCCTTTTCCTCCTTGCCAGACAGCAGAACAGAATATCTTCTCCTTTTTTTAAATGTATCTTATCCATATAACCAAATAGATCCCATGCTTAGTAATAAATTGCAGGTGAATTTATGCAAACACAGCTGCTCTCATCTGATTGATTCATTTTGCAGGTAAAATGCCTGCTTGCACACAGGAAAGTCGCAGATCAGCTTTTTTATGTATATCCTAAAACTCACTGTAGCTGGTATGTATTAAGTACCTCAAAGTCATATTTTCTGTGTGTCTTGGTTTAACCTGGCAGGTAGCTAAACACCACACAGCTGCTCATTTGGTCCTCCCCCCACCCAGTGGGTTGGGGAAGAGAATGTGGGAAAAAAAGAGTACAGTTTGTGAGTTGAGCTAAAGACAGTTTAATAGGAGAGAAGTGGAAGGGAAAATAATAATAACAATAACAGTTATGCACAAAAAAAATGATGCACAGTGCAGTGGATCACCATTCACTGACCAATGCCCAACCTACCAACTTTCACTCTAGTTAATAAACTGAGCATGACACAGTATGCTCTGGAATATCCTTTTGGTCAGGTGTCCCAGCTGTGTCTCTTCCCAGTCCTTGTACCCCCAGCCTACTCCCTTGTCAGGTGATGTGAGAAGGGGAAAGTAAGTAAACACTGTGTAAACACTGTATAGTGTAAACACTGCTCAGGAACAATTAAAAGATCACTGTTATCAATATAATTTTTAGCTTAAATTCAAAATAAAGCACTATACTACCCACTAGGAAGAACATTGACTCTATTATAGTCAAAGCTGAGACACTGTAGAAGACCAGTTATAAAAATCAAACCAATACTTGAATAGTTGAATCTCTCATTCACAAAAGCAATATAATTACAGAGAAACTATTATTTGTAAAATGTTTGATTTGTGATATATGTGTATAATCAATTGCATATTATGGGCTTTTCAAACATCTGCTGCAGTTTATTGTGAGTCTATTAGAGGATATCTAATATCCAGTAAGAAATGATGTGTAAGAAATCCATTACCTCTTTTCTGTCAGGAGAGCCCTGAATTCAAACAGAGGCTGTCTATCTTCTTTTTTATATCAGCCTTCTGAATCTGAGGATCTGAGGCTTTCTGCTGAACTATCATGAAAATACATTCATGATGTTTTCATGTCTGCCATAATAAGCCTGTTTTTGGACCAAGGGACAAAGCAGCTGTACAGTAGGAGAAAACTGACAGAGCTTTAAAACAGGTATTAGTTCAAAGTCATGAAAGAATGTTCTTTCATGACTTTGAAAATAAAAATCCATGTCTTCAAGTCAAAATCACAAAAATCTTATTTTCATCAGCTACTTGTAATATCACAAGCACTCTTTCTTTTAGGAATACAACCCAGGAGTATAGATTCCCTTTGCTCTCAGGAGTCTGGCATACCTGCTTCAGAAGCAAGTTATCTGGTTGCCCATAGGATAAACTGGGAGGTTTGCACTTTCTGGTCTTATGTGAGTTTTGTCAAACAGCCACAGCTTATGAATTCCACATTCTTCACTCAAGGAATTCCACAATTCAGCTGCAAGGTATAAAAGCAACTATTAAATGTACCTACTGCTACATGTTTATAGGCGCCCTAGGAGGACTTGCCTTGAGCTAGACCTCAGCAGGTTAAATCACCTCCACTTAAACTAATGGAGCTGTGTCAGTTTTCAGCTTTGGTGGAGCTGGAGTGGTAGGACAGGGCAGGATACACATCCTGTAAGCAGGACCAGAAAAGCTCTGTGAGAAAGACTTGAACATATTTTCCAAGTGCAGATTTCTTGCTCTTTAAGAGCTGAGATTCTCCACTCAGCAACATCTTTTCCCCTCCTGACAGCATCACCTTTGTGCTGCCATGCCCTCTGCTACCAGAGTCTGAAGAGTTTGGCTAGATGCCAGAGGGGAGAACATGTTTGCAGAGTGCAGATTTTTTGGGTTCCCTGTTGGGTAAGGTGTCTGTCGTGGTCCTCTGCCCAGGGCAGTTGTTGCGTGTCTCTGTTGGGGGTCCTGGTCTCAGACACGCTGAGTGTGTTTTTCCTTTTTATTTTCTTCTCAGCCTGGAAGAAGTTCTGTTCTCTCTGTGGGAATTTAACTTACATAGAGACTGTGGGATTGGGAGTGCAGCTTACTCTGTTATACCTAATTAACCCTGGGAATTCATTTCCACAACACAGAACTAGGCCAAGTATATAGGTAGCTTTACAAAAGAAAATTAGGGATTTCCAATGAAGACATAGAATATCCACAATTACAATTCATATGATACAAAATAATTAAGGGATATAAGCCATAATGGTTCATGGCACTATCCAAGTTCTAACAGATGGGGATATGATAAAATTTACCCATGGGAAAGTGATTTTGTAATTGTAGAGGTGGGTGTATTCCAGTTACTTCTGTATTTATTTTAGATGAATGTTTATATTTGTATAAACATTAAGGAAAAGCATCATTCTATAACCTCTGGGTATTTTTACCATTTCTTTAAAATACAGAAGTAATTGCTGCATACTTCTTACAGAATAAAAGGGAAAAAAATTAAAACTCTTGGTTTTCCCACCCACACATTTCTCTTCACTTCATATATCCCAGCCCTCAGACTGCCCCTCCCTCTGCAAAAGCCTGGGAAAAGATTCACAAGCACATGTGAAAAATGATAGTTTCACATGGCTGTAGTAGGTTCACATCCTTATTATGTAAATGAGTGGTTTTGGTTTGGGCGTCTCTTTTGTGGTTTTTGTGCAGATGGTTAAATGCTTAAAGACAGTGGGCCAAATTGTTCCTACTGGAATTTCACTGGTTTTGGCTAAACTACACCAGGAATCGAAATGGGCCATGGAACCAAAATCTATTTTTGCATATAATGAAATAGTCAAATGGGTAATGGGATTGCTGCACAGTAGCAGAAAGGAAGAAGCAGCCATGAGGAGATTTTGCTTTGTCTTTTTGGGAACTAATGAAGTACCTGGAGAACAACAGATCTGAGAAGCTTCACTTTGCTCCTGTGATCTACACTTCCTCCAGCCAGGTAAGCACAGAGCTGTATGTGCTGGAGACTGATTAATTAGCCCAAGCCAGTTGTAAAAGCGTTAGGAAACAAGTGGTGTCTGTTTTCTTCTGCACAGGATGCCAAGAGATGTATTTAAAGTGTGAGAGTCAAAGGTCAGCTTGACATCATGTACTCTAAGAAGGAGCCCTAGCTTAGGTCCCTGTTTCATGTTAGAAATGCTGTCTGCAAGCTGTGAAGTTATTCTACTTGATAAGAGAAGGAGTAGGATTAATCTCCAGCAAGGAAAATTTAGGTTAAATATTATGAAAAATGTTGTAACTGTGAGATCACTTAAACAAAGTAGCAGGCTGTCAGGGGAGACAGTCAAGGCTGGAAGTGACACTTTTCTATCAGTGCTGGTTGGGAGAATAATTAATAAGCATTTCCCTGTGAAGGGGGAGTGGCACCCAGCTCCCCCAGAGGCTTCTGCCAAACCAAAGGAGCCGACGGATCTCACAGATATGCTTGGAGCTAATGCTTATGTACAGATAAAATGGAGCTTTCTGAAAGGACTTTTACAACCTCTTCTCAGCTTGTGTTACATGTTCTAAATGTAAATTGAATGCAAATGCTTTGAGCTGTTTGCCACAAAGCAATTTACAATCTCCTACGCTAAATCTGAGCTACTGGAAATATAAGGGTCCGTAGTAATGCTTCATATAATTCTGTAGAAGCTAATTGGGTTACAACAGGAAAAAGGTCTGCTCCCAGTCTCTATGATTTCCCATGCCTCTTTATATTTTTTTCATAAAATTCTTGTTATAATTTAATATCTCGAAGTTTTTAAGCAATGTCTTCCTCTATCAAAGTTAATGGTCGTGTTGACATTGCATTCAGTGAGAAAATGCCCAAGTCAGATGCGTGGCTCAAGTTCTAAACATTCTGCTAAGTTTTTTATCCTCAAATTGTTCAGGCTTATCTACTCTCACTGAACCAGTGATAATAAGGTATCTTTCTTTCTGTCTTTGTTCCGGAAAGATAAAATTTGTAATTCCCTAGCATTATATCCAAGTGCAGCAAATTGCAAAAGAAACTCCCTCTGCATAATTTTGGGGATCCAGTGAGTATTATGTTGATTTTCAAAATCAGACTAATCTCAGTCCCTAATTTGTGCCAACAAAATTGTCAAATCTTCTTAACAAATGGCCTAAGAATAAATGCCTTGATAATAACAGAAAATCTGAATTTGGCAGTTTTATAGATTGGCCCATGTCTAAAAACCTTTGCTAAAGGTTGTTCTCCACCATCTCCAGCAGAGTAGTGTTTCATAAAAGCAAACATTCATTTTGTCCACTAACAGGGGTTTGGCAAAGTGAGGGGGGGCATAGGCAACATGGTGTTTAATCCATAGCTTTCTGTCTACTGCACCCTACAGAGCCACAATCCAGGCAACCAGAAGAAAGAGATCAAAAGGCTTTAAAAATGTCAAGCAACAGGATCTCATTTAAATTATTAGGTGAGATGCCCTCTTGGGTTTGACAATAGCAAAACATACCACATAGCCTGTTTTCTTCTCTCCCATTATGCTGATTTTGACAGGCTGGTGCAATTGCACATAGAAATTGTATTTCTGCTCTCCAGCATTACTTTGGACACCATTTGAAAATGTGTTTTTGTACAACAGTGTAATATACAAAGGTATTTGAGTCACGCAGAAACTGGGGGATTTGTAACAGGTTCTTAACCCATATTGACTAAAATAAAACTTATTTGATAAAAAATAACCCAGAAACCTGCCTTAGGTGAAGCTGATAAGCACTTGGGGAACACAGAAGGGCTTATGTGTAATTCTGTTAAGTGATTCAACTTTAAGAATTGTGCAGTTCTAATTCACATCCATATGCTAAAAGGCCTTTTTGAGTTTTCAACAATTGAAATTGTTAAAACTGTATAAGCAGAGATTTTTTTTCTTGTTATTTGGATTGGCTTTATTGCCGAAAGATGGATACAGTTCCAACCTGATGTCATACTGCGGAACATTAAAACCTTTTTCCCAAGCTCTGTGTGTAACCTCTATGCTGCTAAATCCTTGTGCATGAATAGTCTCACTGACGTCAGCAAAAGCAGGGCTGCACAGTCTAATTCTTAAAATAAGTCATGTTCATATAAATTCTTGCTGCTGTCGTTTTTATCTCAGATTTTGTATGGTAGAGCATATGGCCTGAATATGAGACTGGCTGAGTATTAAAATTCTCTAGCTTAGTGAGTAATTCATGTTTCTAAATCGTACTAGTAGCAGATAGTACCGATTTTAAAAGCTCCAATCAGTCAAGACTTATGTGCTTAACATGAAAGAAATACAAATAGAAGGTCATCAATATACACATGACTAACGATCACACTTAAAAGCAGTTTTAACCATGCCTCCTAATCATGGATTTCCATGTCTGTGTGTCTGTCTGTATGAAGGATGGGCTGAAAGAAAGGGGAAAAAGATCTCAGCACTGTTCTGTGTTCCTTACTTATGTTAATGCCTTTGAGATTCTTTGCAGAATGACACAGATATTGCAGATTTAGGAAAACAAAACAGGCTATTTTTAGGATTCAATTCCTAAGAAACCATGTTCACTTACCTTATAGTAACTCCCTGTTTTTCTTCTCACAATTATGTTGGCTAAATGCAGATGGGCAGGAGACTGCAAAATTGAACAGAGCAGGGCTTGCATCCCTAAAAACTAAAAGCATCAGGAAACAAAATGCATGTTGAGGAGGAGCAAGCTTCTGGGTGTAAAGGGTGCTGGTCTACTGGGTGAAAGGCATGTCACATCCAGAATGCCTCGCCATAGCAAAGTGTTTGCTAATGTGCTCTCATCCTCTCATGTTGCCCCAGGTACCTAAGACAATTCCTACATGGCAAATGAAGGGAGAGTCATTTATAACCTGACAGACTCATGCTAAGGCTGGCAGGGAATATCGTTAACCTCACGAGTCTTGATGTGGCTGAAGAGGCTCGAGATCTGTATGGGAGACAAGTCTGAAAATTAACAGCCTCATTAATCAAATCACAATGTTTTGACAACTTCATGGCGTGTATGCAATCTATCCTGTATACAATTTAGCTAAGGCTTTTATGCAACAAGAGGGTTTTATGCAATAATTTTATGTGAAAAGACTCCACCTCACAGCAAAATTACTGGATTGAATGTGGATTATCAGAGTAAAAAAGCATAATAAGGTGAGATTCAAATAGAAAATCCTGCCAGGATTATGAAGGAGGCAGCACACCTCCTTTTTTCCTACTCTGTTTTACTGAAAGCAGTGTAATCATCATCATCATCACTTATTTAGATAGTCTGGGGGAAAGCTGGCCAAGCTCTCACACCTGAGCTCAGGTACTGGAAATACTCCTCTTCAAAGCAGAAATCCTTTGAATCCACTTGCCCAGTGTGTTTAGTCAAGAGTGAAACAAGAGTGGATAACCTGCTGGGGCACCCTACCATGACGTGCCAGAGCATGTCCTTCAGATAACCAATTCTCCAAAGCAACAGGTCACTCAGGGTGACTCAGAGTAACTCTGTGTCCCTCAGATGTCAAACATTCATTTTCTGCTGAAGTATAGACTGTGCCCCAAATCCTTTGTTTTTCAGGCTCCTTGTAAGTACCTACCCTAAGCAGCTTAGGGATACACGGTTGCCTCTTCCACACCTAGGGATTTATGCAGGGGGCTTATTAATACTTCTGAGTATTAATTGTCTAAATCCCTGCACATCTGGGCAAGGCTGCATCAATGATTATTTCTGGGTTATAAAGAAATGTTCTTGCTTGTTATAATGGGCTTCATAGAAGAAGGTTTGATGTAGTGACAAGAGTTGCAAAACACTGTATGAATATGACAAGAGTTGCAAAACACTGTATGAATGTTTTGGAATGGAGATTCACAAAAAATACATGATATTTGAGTTCTCTTTGTTCTTATTATTGTCCATCTTCAAGGGTAAAAAATTTGAAATCACAGCTAAAAAGGGTTCGAAGCAAGAATGAGGAGCTGTCAACTAAATATATATCTATTTACAACAGATGTATTGAATCAGAAAATTAATGCCAGTGTCACTAGTACTGTGGCCATCTCTCTTCATCCTGTACCTTCAAACTCTTTCAGGGAAATATCAATATCTGATTTTCCAATCCAGAAAGCTGTGGCACCGAAAAGTTAGCTGACACTTGGCTTCACTGAATAGCCATGGCAGATGTAAAGAGCTTCCTTTCAGCCTTGCAGTCCAGTGTCTGCCCACTTTCACCCATCAGCTCCTATGTCCCTAAATGACCTAACTAAGCCCCATCGTACTGAGGGTCATCTAGGCTCGCATTTGCATCTTAAAATACCAACTCTCTCTCTAATCTCACAGCTTTATGGCCCTGCTAACTACTGTGTGAACAGAACAGAGCTGTAACAAACCAGAAAGTGTACAGCTGACTGAACAGCCAACCCCTGGCAGCCCGATTCCTTTCCAATGCTCCTGCCTTCCCAGACAGTGGCTCTGATGAAAGCAGAATGACTCCCAGCTTCCAACCTGCGGCAGGTTGGGTATTTGCATCTGCACTGCAGTCAAAGCGTGACTGCAGCATCCATAACGGTGCCAGACTCTGGCCCAGTTAGTGGCAAAGCTGTGGTGGCACAGGATTTATTGTCGCTGGTGGGAGCATTCAGCACTGAGCGGAATCTATGACATTATAAGTACAGTTCAGACATGCATTGTAATCACATCTCCAAAGCAAGGATTGCAGTTTTTGGTAGAGTTTATCACTACTCTGAGCAGCACTATTAACAAGCCATACAGTGATTTTCCCAGAACACAGGGCTGTGTAGAAACCTTAGGTTCTTTCCAGCTGACATATCCTTTTGTTGCTGGCATGAGATGTGTTTCCATGATCCTTATCCCTGTGGGGAAAAAAGAGGTAATCCTTCATCAGTTTGTCTATTATCCGTCTGCTAGTTCTGATTTTTGCTAATTCCCAAGTGGAATTTTTACAGGGGGAAGGGACTAAGGTTTGAAATTCTTCTCAAAGTTGTCTGGCTGGAGTAGTTCCTATAATAGCCATGGAGCAATCCTGTAAGGACAGAGGACACTTTGTGGTATCTGTTTGAGGAGTAATGTGCAGTAATTGAGGAAGAGCTGAAAAACGGGATGTTATAAGCCAAATATGTGAAAATTCAGTTCAGTGGAGCAGTTTCAGGAATCTGTTCATTGCAATGTGTTGGTACTGTGAGTCAGGCAGGATTGTGCCACTTGCAGTGGTCTGTAAGTCTCCTAACATCCTTTTGTTCAGAGAGAAAGAGGGACTGGCTTTACAGTGCCCGCGAGACCAAATCCGGGTTAAAGCTAATGAGGAATGCATACAATTAATTTGTTGACAGGATTTTCTGCATGTTTCAGGGGAAAGGGGGTTTATTACAATTTCCCCCCATAATAAAACACAGGATCCTGTATCTTGGAAATGTTTACAGTGTAACAAAATGAGGTTATGTTACGCTGTAAAATTTTAAAGGGGGACTAGCAGGGACACCTAGACTCAGCAGCATGAAACCCATGAGCTGTTCAGACAGGAAGGGTTTGTATTTAAAAATTATGAAAATAATGTTTCAGTCTGAGATAAAAACAAGTGGTTTTGGCTCAAAGGTTGAGACTTTTCATCTACAGACCCTCCCCTGCCAGATACCAACAGTTTTATTCAGAGTAGGGGCTGAACAGGATGCATGTACCACCTGGCTCAAAGCTGGGTGTGCTCTTGGTTATTTGGGTACTGAGAGAGCAAACCCACAGGTTCCTCTTTCATTGCTACACTGAAAGGTGACAGTGTCTGGCAGTACTGCTGGCCAGGGAGGACAGCTCCAGAGGGGCACTGTGTGCCCTGTAGAGCAGCACCCTGGGGTCGGCACCACCTCAGACACAGCACAGGGAGTGTTTGCAACAGAAGGATGGAGGCTGTGCTGCCAAAAGGAGTCCCCAGGTCCCTCTGTGCAAGTCAGTCCTCTCTGTCAGCCTGCTCAGAAGGCTCAAAGTGAGGAAAGGGATGGTGTATTATCTCATTTCCTTCCCAGACTTCCTACTACTGTTTTGGGCAATTTATACCTTTAAGAATGCATAAGGCAAACAAACCTTGTTCTCCCCAGTGTGTGAAAGCCTGTCTTTTGCATTATTAAACCATAAAGGAAAGCCTGGTGTTATCTCGCGCAGATTCTCTGCACGTACAAGAGGATCCGGCCCAAACGCGTTTCACGCCTTGTCTGTCTGAGTTAGTGTGCTGCTTGCCAGGAGTGAAGGAGAGGAAAGAATCAATGCTTAATACCACAGAGTCTTACACAGGTTGCTCTTGGATGTGCTTATCACCACTAAGTAGACAAACAAAAGTAAGACCATTTATAGATACCTCCTGAAAGCGTAAACTAAACAAAAGCCATCAAATCAGTGTTTTATCCATCTAATTGCAGAGTGTTCTCCTCAGCTGTGTAATGGTTTATTGCCTTTCAAGGCTTTTTTATTGTAATTAATTAAAGAAGACCTAGAATGCCAGTCCCTTATGGATTACAAAAGGAAAGAAGATGCAATGCCATTTTTGTTTGCAATTCATTGAGTTATTTGCAGATCCCCTTGGTCTGTCAGGTAATATATTATTATAGCCCCATGCCACACTGTCCATTTCTCTAAGTAGAAAGCAAGGGCAGAAGCCTAACCCATGAAATGCAGAAAACATATCAACATCATAATCCATACTTTCTTGGACCCAGTAACAGCTCTTTCCTGAAGAGTGTCTTTTTCTTGATTACAGCTGTCGAAGCAGCCTGTACAAGGATGGGAGAGTGGTTCTAGGAGAACATTACTTCTGACCTCAAAAGCAGCAATTTCTTTGTGAGTGTGCTACTCCTGACCTAGGTTTTACATTGCCCTGATTTCAAAGGCTGGGTCATCTCAGAGTCATGCTGCTCCAAAATAGGTCTAGTGTCCACTGAGTATGAGCCCAAATGCTTAGCAGACTTAGGAGAGAGCATAGCTCAAGAAGTTGCACTGATGAGGGAGGAAAAGGAAGTGGAAAGAAGACAAACTCAGTCCCATTTAATGAATACTTCCTTGACATTTGTGCAGCTCCCGCTGGGGACTTGAGCTGGCATGCATGTATTCAGTATGGTCCCAATTACTGAAGCCCATGAGCTGTGTGTGTGTTTGTGTTGTATGTCCATTACCCTGCTTGCTTTCCAAAGTATTAAGTACCAGAAGAAAACAATGGAAAACAAATTTTTCAGCAAACACTTGTGAATTCTGATAGGTTTTCCACTTAGTTTTCCATTTTAAATTAGTGTAGGGCAATGCAACTCGGAGGCAATGCCACTAAGCCCTGTAAATCTGTACCAGAGATGATGCTGATCTGCTGTGCACGTTTTCCTTCCTGTAAGTCATTATTACATGCCTCTCCTTCCAAGAAAGACATTTTTATGAAAGGTGAATCACTGGGGTGGGTTTTTTTTGCATGGCTGGTTTGCCCCACATTCCAGCTATAACAATGCAGTTTCACTGGGCACTGGGTCATATGGCTGACCTCAGCTAACAAGCTGTTCCTGTTTTTAGGCTACTGGGAATGTTTATTGGCCACTGTTTTCCTCTTTTCTAAAGGCATAGTTATTTCTTAAGACCCATATAAATCATAAGGTCACAAAACACATAAAAACTGTGACATTCTCTGTGATACAGGATAAAAATTAACTAAATTCAGGCTTAGCAGCTTTAAACATCTATGGTATATTTTAGCATAAGATAAATACATTTATTTAAGTTATATATACATTTTAGTTCTAGCATACCCACAATAAAATGGCAATAAAGTTGCTCAATGGGACAAACTTTTATATACTGGTGTTTCAAATTGGTACGCTTTAACTGTGAGTTCTATTTCAATAACTGTAATACTGAAACACTTTAAATAGTGATCCGCTTGCAATAAACATTAAGTAATCATACTTTATAAGAAAATTATAATTTTGAGGGTAATATTGAATTTCCTAATGCAGATTTCAAGAGTAGGATCTCGGGGAGAGGTTGCACTCATGTTGGATTGACACACTGATGTGTGCAAAATCAGACTACACCTGCAAGGACATGCATAAGTCATGCATTATCAACAGGGCTTTTATTTATAATGTCTCTACTGAAGTTAGACAACAAATTAATAGAAAAGCATTGGTTGGCAATTAGTATAGTTTAAATCTACACAGACACTCTGCTTCCCTGTTCTCATCTGCTTTAGTGATTTTGAAATGAACGTCTTCCAGGCTGAGAAGTTTCCCAGGCTGTTCTCTGGCTGAGAATGAACTCTAAGAAAAAAACATCTGAAATTATTCAGGTCTTTTCTTGTATAAAGAATATTGAAATATACACACAGAAACACACATACATACATGCATACATATCCCAGTTGCAAAACAGAAGACAAGACATGGGACTTTATCAGGCAGCTCTTCAACCACACTTAGTCAGATCAGAAGTCTGGAATTTGAAAGCACCATGCTTGAGTAAATGTTCCTTGCACTGCTCTTAAGAAATATCATTCAGATTTCACAAAGCCAGGGCTCCTTTAAAGTTGCCAACCCTAAGTATTACTCATGTGCTTAAGGGTTGTTTGTTAAAGTGGCAATGTACACAACCAAATGATTTTGTGCTGAGATAACGGCTCGCCAGGAAACATGCAGACATTGTAAGTGGGCTGATCTCTGAACTGTAAATGTTTCTTATTCAACTGTGTGTGCCTCCTGTGCCAGAGAGCACTCCTAGATGTTATGGCCAGGCACTTTGCCTTCCCAAGTTTGTATTATAAGAAAGAAGTAAGGAGATGGTTTTCATCTAGATGTTACAATAGTCTGCCAAAGGACTCCTCAGCATTATGAAACTATTTACCTGATAATGCCACATATCTCACACACTTAAGGACTCTGTTTTCAATACAGAAAAGACTTAAAAGTTTGGATCTCCTTTATGTAGTTCAAACTCTTTTTTCCTTGGTGATAGCTCAAGAGAGTCTGACCCCCCCCCCCCGCCTTTCCCCAGTAAAATCTACTGGAAAATCTCTAATACATGCACATGATGAAACACTGACAAGCCAAAAAGTTTCAAGAGCAAAGCTGGACATTTTCCAATAACTCCACTTGTTTGTACATATGCCTAATCGTGTGGCTATATAGAGGTTTGAGATACAGTCTCAGCAAAAAACCAATCCAATCATTTACGTGTGTCACCCTTTCAGGCAAGGAAGACCCACAGCAGTCATTTATATCACTGCAGACTAAGTATGTGAAGACACTAACCCCACAGTGGATTTTCCACTTGGCCCAAGGTCTGCCCACGGGGCATGTGATGCAGAAATCACAACAAAGGGAACAACACTGAGAAATATTGAACTCCAAGTCCCTAAAACTTCATCCTTAATATTCCCTTATATAGTTCCTAACTGGAAGTAAATGAAAATGCCCATCATTTTACTGTATTTACAGAGCTTCAGGACATGGTTGCTATGGAAGAGAATTGCTATAACTTCTGCTCTAAAGCTGATATGTATGTCTGTAATTTCCTTTCTCCTTTAGCCTTTTTTAGTTTCATTAATTACAGGTATTGGTCAGAGAGGTTGTAGACAGCCCACAAGGGACAAATATTTGAGTTTCCAAAGTGTGGAACTTATTTTATGTTCTGAACTTTCACAGTCTCTGTGAAAAGCTAACATCTACCTTATACTTTTAAAAGTTGAGTTCCTAAGGTTGTGATTAATATACTACATAGATCCCCAAAGAATAATTACAAATTAATCAGTGGTTCAAACTCCCAAATGGAGTGCTACAAGGTTGCCATAACTTTAAAGCATTTCTTTTCTCCTTTCATGGAAAGAAAAAGGAGTCACAACCGATTCTGATCTCCATTTGACACAGCTCTTTCTCTGTTCTTTCAGCACTTGAGGAAGCAAACCCAAGGCTTCTCTAACTTACCAATTAGGCAGGCTTTTTAGTGAATTCAGCAGTACATGCACAGAGCACTAATCCAACCACAAATCATTAAACTTGTTAGGCACATGAAAACAATGATGGATATAGAGGTGTACAGTGAGTGTGAGTGTGTATATATGCATGAGTCTCTGTATGCAAGTTATTTAGTCTAGTTCTCCTACAGAAATGTATTTGTGATTCTGTGTGAGACTTTGCAGCCCCTTCTTCCAGTCATTCTATAGCTTAGGAAAACTTCCAAGTTTCAAGCTTCTGTTAAGAAGCTTTATTTGAAACCCACAGAAGCCACTAGGAATCTTTCCATTATTTTGGGAGAAGCTAGACTGGGCTCTTATGTTTAAAACACTGTATATGGCTATCTCAGCTTTGTTCCTTGCTGTTTGCAAAATTCCTGTAAGACTGCTGGCACTCAGTCTCTCTCTCCTGTCTCCACATATGTAAAATGAGAATGACAACTTTACCTCAGAGGAATGTCGCAAAGCTTCACTTATAAACAGATTGGCATACTTGGATGAAGTTGCTGTACTAACAAGAAGTTTTCTGATTGATGGGCATCTCTTGGGAGGTCATAGAAACAAAAACAAAACCATATAGTTGGGTTTTTGGTTGGTTTTTTTTTTTTTTTTTTTTTTTTTTTTTTTTTTTGCTTTAAAGAGCCTGTTCTTATGTATGATGGCTGTTTGTGTCATCTTTCTTCTTTCTCTTATCTTATCACCTAGGATATCTTTCCAAATCTAACCACGACAAATTAGTGGCTAAATACTAAACTAAGCCTAGGTATAAACCTCACACCTGAAACATTCACATGAAAAGCCTGAGGTACAATGAGTAATAACAAAGTTAGTTTTTAAAAAATGTAACTATTTTTCCAGTCTCTAAAACCCTTAGCTGTCTCAACATAGATAAAGTAACCATTAAACAACCAGTAAAAATTAGACTGCATTTCATTTTGTGAAGAACACTGGAAAGTTGGCAAGAGGTAAGATTTTGCAGTGGAATAGGGAAGTGAACAAGTTGTAAATGACTCTAATATCTTCCAGATGGCATATTTTACTTGGGAACTGAGTTTAGAGTAATTAGAGGCATGTGAAATTCCTATAAATACTAAACTTCACCAGTTTGACACTAGAAAGCTCCTTCCTCTCTGAAGTCTTTAAACTGCTAAGTGTTTCTTTTTCCCCCACTTAAAGTGGAAGTCAAGCATTTGTAAATTTGTCTTATTTGACAGACAGAAACCTTTTCCGTGAAAAGATAGCATTTTTCTATGCCAGAAAGTTATGAACTGAAGTTTCTCACTGAAGAGGTTTAAAATTGAATGTTTCTTCCCAGAAGAGGTTTTCATTTTTATATACTGGGATCATTATACTATAATTTATTACAGTATGTGGCAAGCAGTGAAATCAGTGGAATTTACTGCAACTTCAAGATCAAATCTTTTCATTGGTGAAATGTGTTTTGCAAATAGATGTGCTGAAGACCTTAGCAGATGAATTTTGCTTTTACTTCCCTTAGGACATTGTAATGCTAAAATGTCAAAACCCAGTCCATAACCTCTGGTTCTTCTTCATTTTCTGCATGACAATGTTATATGCATTCCAAAAGTGAATCCTGGTGTTCTCATTTCTGTTGAAGAATTTTCCAGATTTTATTTGATATTAATAGAATAGAACCAAGTAAATACAAGGTAAAATGTTCAGTCACCACTTACACCCTCTTCAGCCATATGTCAGTGTAAACCCACTTAGATCCATTGGTATAAAGGGCCTAATCTCATTTGCAGCAGATAAAGATCTGGCTATTGTTCTCAGTGAACTGTGCAGATAAAAAGTGCAGATACAATCTTGCTTATTTGGTTTAGATCTTCAGTTCTGCCAGTCCCAGGTACTCAAAAAACAAAGCCAAAATACAAGGAGCGTGTGATAAGATGAAGGATACTCATATTTTAAAATAGTGATGATTGTTTTCGTTACTTCTGGGTCTTGAAATGTTATTGGTTAAGATATGAGGCATTTCAGATTCCTTTGTTCAGCAGAGAATTAAAAGCTTAATTTTAAACGAAAGTGCAAATCCCAATGCATTCAATTATTCTAGAAACCAGTGTAATAACGAGACTGCTGCTAACATTAGTTGGAATTTAACTGTTGCAGTGGGTAACTGTAGATCTTCATTGATGTCTTTGTTACATCTTTCCTCTTTTTCACTACACCATTGTCTTGTACTAAAATAGACCCCCAGTAGTTCATTCTTAATGGAGACCCACCGTCAGTTAATGGCATTAGTAAATTACTGAACAGTGGCCAAATCCCAATGGCCTTATTCCCAGAAATCTCTTAGGGTGACAGGACCTTTGTATGAAAAACTACAGTGAATTTTGGCCCTGGGTGAACACCATAAAAACACCAGCTCACAAAAGACCAATGGAAACAAAGGCCCCCCAAACTGAGAGTAAATTACAAATAATTAATTGATTGCAAATTGTGCATTTAAATATCCAGCACTTTAAAGAAGTCTGGGATTCAGATGATCTGCTGTCTCCTTCAGGGGGCTGCATCTGCACCATGAATCCAGTACAGGCAAAACTAGTTTAAAAGCTCCTGCTGTGGGTACTGACTCCACTTTCCCTTCTCATGGAGTTTGCACTGCCTGGCTCATCCTAATTCAGCTGTGTGCATGTCCATCCCTGGAGAAATTATCTGCTGGGCATTTTAATAGACTTGAAGATAAAAGGGAGGGAGGGAGGGAGGGAGGGAGGGAGGGAGGAGGAAGGAAGGAAGGAAGGAAGGAAGGAAGGAAGGAAGGAAGGAAGGAAGGAAGGAGGAAGGAAGGAAGGAAGGAAGGAAGGAAGGAAGAGGAAGGAAGGAAGGAAGGAAGGACAGGAAGGAAGGAGGAAGGAAGGAAGGAAGGAGGAAGGAAGGAAGGAAGGAAGGAAGGAAGGAAGGAAGGAAGGAAGGAAGGAAGGAAGGAAGGAAGGAAGGAAGGAAGGAAGGAAGGAGGAAGGAAGGAAGGAAGGAAGGAAGGAAGGAAGGAAGGAAGGAAGGAAGGAGAAGGAAGGAAGGAAGGGAAGGAAGGAAGGAAGGAAGGAAGGAAGGAAGGAAGGAAGGAAGGAAGGAAGGAAGGAAGGAGGAAGGAAGGAAGGAAGGAAGGAAGGAAGGAAGGAAGGAAGGAAGGAAGGAAGGAAGGAGGAAGGAAGGAAGGAAGGAAGGAAGGAAGGAAGGAAGGAAGGAAGGAAGGAAGGAAGGAAGGAAGGAGGAAGGAAGGAAGGAAGGAAGGAAGGAAGGAAGGAAGGAAGGAAGGAAGGAAGGAAGGAAGGAAGGAAGGAAGGAAGGAAGGAAGGAAGGAAGGAAGGAAGGAAGGAAGGAAGGAAGGAATGCAGTGTGTGACAGGAGCAAGCAGCCTGGTAGGAACACCCCATGCAGGATCCCATGGCACTGAGAACACTGGGAAGTGGCTTAAAAAGGGAAAAAAACCCTGCAGTTCCCATGACAACTGGTGCTCAGGGAGTACTTGTGCCCTGCTTAGACTTGTTGAGGACACAGCAGTCACCCAAGATCCTCTGAAGGCTGCATGCTGCTTTCACCTCCATCAAGGTGTCTTGTGAGACCCACGTGTGAGGAATTCTATCCCCTTGGTGTAGACACCTGCACTGACAGCCCCAGCTACAGGGAAGGCTGGTGTGTCTTCACACGATGGGTCAGTGCCCCAGTGCCCATGAGATGGGTTGCCTTACAGGAAGCCCTGGGGACTGCTCAGGCTGCACAGAGGAGGCTCAGATGAAGAGAAATGCAACAGATGCTGAGGTTACAGGCAGAAAATCGGCCCATTCAGGGCTATGCCTAATTTATTTTTTTCTTTATAACATGTACTTCTTTTTTCTTGTTGCTAATAAACTGGGATTAAGGCTGGTGTCCCTCGAGTGCCTGCAGCTTTTAAGCTTTTAGCTCTGGGATACAGATTGCCTTGTGCCACAAGCACTGCAGTAAATCCCACACCTCTAACCCTCAGTAACTAATGGGGCACAAAGCCACAGTGCAGAACAACTCGAAGCTCTTTATTTAGATTTCTTCTTGTGATGCCTTCTGTTTGACTAAAGTGGAGACTTGTGAGGAATAAAAAAAAAATCTTTATAAAATAATGACAAAAGAAATACACATACTAAGAAGAAAATTTTCAGGACCAAAGATAGTCTGACCAGGGTGGATAATTCATGTCAGGGAGAAATTTAGCAGCTTGGTTGGATGTGAAATCAGAGTGATAAAATAAAGAAACACCTGGGAAATTTTTTCATCCTAACAGGTGAATAGCCAAAATATTCATAACAACTATATGGATCACAGTAGGCTGCAGAAAAATATGGTGTACTTGGGTGTAAATTATAGTTTTATATGTTTCACTGACTGTTTCATAAGTTTAAATGGCAGATATTTCGATTTCAGCTGAGTTCTGCCTATTTCTTGAGAAGGAATTTTTTAAGGAAAAAGGCAGGAGATCTCACTGCCCTGGTAATAGGCAAATGTGTAGAAGCAGAGTGTAGCTTAGCAGAATGGCTGGCTTCAGGAACAGGCAGGGCTTTCCAACACTTTGCACCTCACTTTCTGCAGTACAACATGCAATGGTGCATTTCAGGGTCTCCAGCATGTTCAGAGCTGAACCCCTATGTAAACACTGCTACTACTTACCAGAAACTGGTACTAGAAAATTCACTAAAATTTGAATTCTGCAGCTCTTTATGTTTTTCACTGTCCAGGGTTCATTTTATAGGTATTGTTTGGCCTTTTTCTTAAAACCACAACTTACACTTTCCAAAAAAGAGCAAGTTCTTTGCAATTCCTTGAAGAGTTTGTAGAGGAATTCTAGATTCCTTTATCTTTCCACAGGAAAAGATCTCTCCCAGACATGGCTTTACTAAACCATAAAATTAGGGCTAACTAGTATGGCCTGTCCAGGCAGCAGCTGGGAGGAGCAGGAAGTGTGTGTGAGCTCTTGCAAGGCTGTTCATCAGTCTCCCACCCAAAAGCCTTGCACCCTACAGAGGGTATAAACAGAAGTCAGGTATCTGGAAAGACCCAGGCAAGAAAAAAGCATTGTGGCAAAGCAGGTCCATGAACATATTCACTGACTGTCCTCTCTTCTGAGCAGGCATCTCCTAATTTCACATCTGAACTCATGCTCTAGTCTTTCACCTGGAACTACACTCAGCGGCTAGCACCATGTTTATATTTACATCTCTCTGCCACAAGCCCTAAAGGACTATAAAATTACAAGAAATATTTGCCACACCATTGACAGCAGTAGCTGAGTGAAGAATTGCCAAATGGGAAATCCAAATTTGCAAACTCAGTACTCTGGGCTGGGTGCCAAGTCTGTCTGGGTGCTGTGGAGGTGACACATTCAGTCTTCTCACAGGGATGCCAACGTGCCAACTGTATCCCTGGCACAGCATCTCCTGACAAACTTATGGAAAAGAACTGCTACCAAGTCCAGAGGGACATGCAAGCTGCTTTCTGAGCTTCCTTGGCAGCAACTCCATTTCCAAGTTGTGACTGTACTTTCTCCTATTTACAAGACCAGTTGTTTGTGATATGCTGTGGTCTCTGGTAGGATTTTGAAAAGTGCAAAAATGACAGCAGGATGTTGGTTTCCAAGTATAAACTAGTAAAATCCAGAGTAATTTTATTTCTCTGAGAAAGAAATAATATAGACACTCATTTACTGCAACCCAGATATCATATGTTGCCACCAGTGTGGGAGAATCCAAATCCATTTGTTAGCTGCCGAATGTAAAACATGATCATTAGAATATGAAGGTTGTGGGGCTGATCTCTAAAGCTTCCTCTTTCCAAATTGTTCTTCTCACCCATTGTCTCACAGCTAAACTTCTTCGCTGTCTGTCAGTAATTTTTCAAAATGAAAGAAAAAAAATTGAAAAATCCTCCAATCTTCCATGGGGCTGCATGACCTCTAACTTGCAAAAATCCATTAGAAGAAAGCCTTTTAGTAACCAAATTGTGTCATTTACAACTGCACAGCAGCCAGGAAGAGCACCATAAATTACGGTTCTGTCACTAGAGCAGACAATGGAAAGTGTGGGCAGGCTATTGCTGTAAAGGAGGAAAACTAGGAGAGTGATAGAATTTAATTTAAATGGGAGGATTTTTGCCTAATTTACTTCATATAATAGCAAAATTGATACTTACAGGTTAGTTATTTTTTGGCTGTATGTGGAAGACTTAGCAAGACTATATAACATTGTTTATTTTTAAAGTGTACCAGAATAAAATCACCAAATCCAAGCCTGTTGAATTTTTTATCTCCTTTATATATGAAACAAAAAAAGAATGTAAAATTTGCTTAGCATTTTTATTTAAATTTTTTTTCATACCATTTGAAAATTTGTCTACTGTTGAAGCTTGAGCAAAGAATGGTTCCTGGGAAAATAGTGAAATAATGTCACCATGGGGTAAATGAAGCAAAGACTGTTGCTGAGATGCTGTGGGTTTATGTGGTTACTCTTTCTTTTTAATAAGCAGCTGATTATTTGAAGAAAGGTTGTCTTGTTAAAAATTCTTAGCATACTTTTTTTTCCTAAAATATAAAAAATTAGTAGCATGTATCCCTGAGTACTTTCAATAGGTTTTGCAGAGAACCTAGAGCTGGCATTTTTAAAGATATTTTTGAGAAGGGAAAATAAAAAACAAACCAGACAAAACCCCAACAATTCTGAAGTCTCTTTACAACTCTTCTCCTGACTTTCAAATCCTGCTATACACATATCATAAAGACATCATAAAAAGAACAGAAGTCTAATTTAAAAAAATACAGGCTACTTAAGTATCTGTAAAATTATCTCAGAAATGCATATTTCCTCTTTGTATTTCCACCAGCCTGCACTGGGACAGTGAAGCTAGTGAGCTGAGCAATTGCTACTAGAAAAACCAAATACATAAGAAGAAATGCAGTTAGCACAATATTTCACATATGTTAATGCTTACAGTTCCATCAGTGTCAGCTTTATTTTCTATTTGATATACACCAAAGCTGGCACACAATTTTAACTGATGAGGTAATGTCATTTTTAATTTAAGGAGCCTTAAGCTGTCCACTTTAACTAGTGATATCATCTTTGCAGCTGTCTCAGAGGACTTCATGTAAACATAAGTAATGTGCCCTGGATGGTTTGGAGCAGAGTTGTTAAAAATGACATTGGTCATCATGAAGACATTTTTTTCCTTTGATCTCTTTAAAAATGCCAGACACACTTTATTGTCCTGTCATTTTTAGCTCTTCCTTGTATATTAATATGCTTGGAACATTTCAGTAAGCATAACAGTAGAATATAAAGGTCTAAACAAATTAATGGCAACATTTTAATGTCAGTCGTAGTAAGATAATGAAAAGTAAATGAGATTGTCTGGCTAACAGCAACTTGTTAAATGAAAGGGCAGCATGGCTGAGACACAGACACAGCAGCAGGGAAAAGCCTTTTGCTGCTGCCTGAAAGAGTCACAGGACACAACCCAAGCTTCAAATGCCACCACTTTCTAGGAGAAGATAAAACTGGTTCTACAGATTGGGTCTGATCCTCCTTCCTGTCTGGGGTCAAGTGAAATCATCTGCTAATAAAACTTAAGAACAGACCTGTCCCTGCACCTGCAGCTTCTCCCTTCCCTCATCCTCAATTGTATTCCCTGGGCTGGTTCAGCACCACCAGCCTGCTGGGCTTGCTCTCCTCAGCCCTTGAACACCAAATCTGTCAGAGCAGACACTGCACACTGGCATCTCTGGTGAAAGGGCTGAGGAGCCCTAAAGTGTTGCTCACAGGCAAACTTTTGCTACCAATCATTATTTGGTTATTGCACGTATTCCTTATACAGTCTTAGGTTTGATGTCAATCATCACTGAGGTTTTTAGCCCAGTCTGTCTAGTAATCACATGCTGTACAAATGTGAATCTGGTAATGTGCACTTCTTGATTCAAATACCTGAGCAAAGGTGATTTGTATTGAAACAATTTTTGTCTGAGAAAAGCCAAGTGCTGTGACTGACTTGTGGATTTTGTGATGTGCTCCAAACTATTTGTCCAGATAATAAGAACAAATTTTTCTACCACTGATCTGCAGCATCATGGAGTTTTGAGCAAAATCTAATGTTTAGGGATTTATTTATTATTCTGTGGACATATGTTTGGAGGACAGCATATGGAAATCAAAGCATTGTTCATAAAGAGCTACAGCCAAGAAGACATTTTTGAATTCATAACAGAACTTCACAGTTTGAAAAGAATGCTATGCATTATGTATTGATAACAACACTACACAGACAAAGGAACACAATTTAATAATACAGAATTGTGCTCGTGAGATTTCCTTTTTTTTTTTCCTTTTTTTTTTTTTTGTTAATTGGTTACTTTAGCTGACATTGTCTGCAAGCATAATGGACACCATTCTTCCTAATAGTTCCATGTTGCCAGATGATGTCTACAGACATAATGTAGTCCATTTTAATTATTTCATTTTGCTTACATCTTTCAGCATAATGCATTTTCCAAGCAAGCTAGCATTTTTCTTGATTATCTATGTTGTGTTATGGTTTCTAAATTAATTAGGTCTCCTTCTTTCCTGGAAGTTAAAAGTTTCTTCCTTCCATTTATCTACCAGGTATGATTATGTTGAAGTGATTGATGGAGATAATGCTGAAGGACGCTTATGGGGAAAGTACTGTGGAAAAATTGCTCCCCCTCCTGTAGTGTCTACAGGACCATATCTTTTTATTAAATTTGTTTCTGACTATGAGACACATGGAGCAGGATTTTCTATCCGTTATGAAGTTTTCAAAAGAGGTAAGAAACTATTCATTTTTGCATTGTTCATTGTGATTTTTACTTGCATCAGAAAGTTCTCCTTAATTCTTTGGAATGGGGAAAATGCATGAAAATGCTTGAAAGAGAAAATCTTATTACCCTCCTAGTCATTCCACAGTGGGGTGTGTGTTCAGTGGGTATAAATCATCATGAATCCAGTGGGTCAGCTGCGTCTGAGGGTTGACTCCTCTGCATGAAATATGGTAGTTTTCCTCAGCTGTTTGTTTCAACCATCTTAAAACCATTAGCTTTATTGCTTTCCTTTTTTTTTAATAATAATTACTGTATGATTTACAATGTTACTGCCTCAACAGCACTGCAACCTTCTGAGTCCCTGGGTTATTTTGGTTAGGGTTTTGCTCTGTGCTCCCAAGAGATGGCTGCGGGCTCAGAAAGGACCCAAGTACACATGGGCAGCAGATGATGCTGCTGCTGCTTTCACAAATCATGTTTGGGAGGTAAAGGAGAGAAGCAACTCACACTGATCAGGCACGACCTCTGGATGCTCGTGCCAGGAGTTAGTGCCAGTGAGCACAATTAGCTTTATGAGGCACAGAGAAACAGAGAGTGCAGGATTAACCAGACAGAGAGACACTCCCTCTTTTATAACACTCTTCCCCAGTCAATAGCTAGAAGGGCTGTAAGGTCACTCTTTTTGGCATACATCTTCCCTATAGCAGGATGGAGAGTAATAATTCATATATTCCATTCCTAGAGAATGCCGGACCAAAATTCATCATATATGAAAAGACAATAACATTCATTTTATAAGGAAAAAAATTGACTTCAACATCAATGTTTAGGGTCATATTCACAAAAGCAACACAAAACTTCAGATTTCCAATATACACCACTCCCAGTCGGTGCCCCAATTTCAGAACCAGTCCAAGTCCCTTTTATGCACCTAAACCAGAGCCAGATTTTTAGCTGTGTTCAGCACACACTCTTGGTGGCAGCTGCACTGTTAATGAGGAGAAACACAGTAGTGAAGTCTCTTTTCTATTGCTATTGCTGCTCTGCACAGTGCTAATTGGGGCCACAGACCTCTTGTTCCCCATCTTCCCTTTCTGTAAATCCACTCTTGGCTCCCAGAAATTCTTTTGCTGACCTTCAGGGTCACATTTTTTGAAAGAATTCAGCATCCAAATGACACCAAGCTTTCCTGAAAAAATATCTCTATTTATTTTGATATCCTTTGGAGCCTAAACTCTTGGAAATGTGTTCTGACGTTTCTCAGTGCTTATATATGCAGTACCATCTTTCATGAAGAACAAGGCTGAAACACAAAAAGAAGGGAAAGAATGATCTGTGAAACAATCTATTGTAGTAACTGAACTCTTTCAAGAGAAAGGTTTTATTTATTTGCTGACAGTGTAGTGGCAACTCAGAACTCTGACAGGGACACTGTGTTTATTTCCTTGTGTGGTCATTTACATGCCTCAAAGATACACATTTACCATGTTAAGATGGCATTATGAACGTGATTTTACACACATGGAAGTCAAGAAACACAAAATTATGGCTCCCAGAGCAACTTAACTCCAGTTCATTCCACATAAACTGTATATTAAGGCACAACAGTTATCACCGTGCAGTGTTAGAAAATGCCATGTGTACACAAAGGATACAAATTATCATTGCTGTGGGAACACAGCCCTATTTAACTTCTGAAAAAATGCATATGTGCTGTACCAGTTTTGCATTTTAATATCTGTGCCAAATAAAGCAGTTCACCCTTTTGCACAGGTGAAGCTCAGCTACTCACACCAGACAAGCATGTCTGGTTTAGCATGTTCACAACTTAGCTCATCATTTCCCAGGTATGGGAAGAATGATCCCAAGCCCAAGATCCCGTGGTGCTGAGCTGAAGGCTGAGCTTCTTTCCAGCACACAATCTATTTTTGCCCATTACTCTTTACTTCTCATTCAGCTCCATACCCAGAGAGACACTGAAGAAGTTGTAAAACTAAAACAGGACTAAAACATGAAACACATTTTGCCCAACACTTAGCCCACGTGAAATTTTCATCATTTTGGCTTGGGCAGACATTCTATTTTAGGGTGCATGAGTGACGTATTCACTAGGAAAGGATCTACACAGTTCACATTCAACATTCCTAACTTTAGTCAACTAAATTTATAGTGTAAACTGAAAGAAAATAAAGTGTCAACCAAGAAGGCAAATGATTTTTTGGCTCAGTGACACCCACAGATAGCAGATTAATTATCCTCAATGTCATCTCTTTTTCTTTGCTCTCTCTGTTGCCTCCTCTCTGTATTCCCTTCAGTCCATATCTCTTCCTTTGTTTCATACACATGTACACATGTAGTTTCTCCACCTCACAAGTATCTACTTTTGGTATCTTTTCTGCCAGTTTTCCATGCACATTGGCCCATGAAGTTCCTTGTAGCCTCAGTATTGATATAATTCCTGCAGCTGCTTCACTGTGTCAGTAAAAGGTCAAAATCTTTGGAGGGCAGTTTAGTGAGACAGCTCCCCTGCAAACAGTTTCTGTTTCTTGCAGCAGATTGATTCAAACATGTTTAAAATAAAGCAAGCTGGCATCGAGATGCTATGTGTGAGTGTAAGAGCCTGACGATTGTGCACACTCGGAGCCAGGGTCTGGCTGTATTTAATAAAGCAATAATGATCCTGGCTTACATTTTATATTGCATCTTTTATTGGATTCCAAGAGGAGTACAGAGCACTTTATTCTATGAATGGCAGAGCAAAGCTATTTTATCCTGAAACAGCAGCTACTGGTGGGAGTGAAGAGCAACAACCAGAATATAACCCTCCCCTACATGACAAGGAGACAAGGGAATGACAGGGAGAGAAGAGGAATATTCAACTAATGTGTAAGGGGGTGATTTAATTATAGGCAAAATGTAATTTCCCAAATTGGAATGGGTCAGGTTACATGAGCATCGATATCCACATCTTCCAAAATATGCCATGAAGTGTTCTGAATATTGATGTGATAGTTCAAGAATTTCCTCTCAGTGTCTGTTGAAGGGCAAGAATACCTGAACTGAGTAAATTCATTCAGACCTCTCTCTTGAGTGCTGAATTTAGCTGGGAGGTGGCCAGATCTGTGGGGGGTGATATGTTTGGCACATTCACAATGAAAACATTTTCTATAGTGAAATAAGAGTATTCATATATGCAACAAGCCAGGCTGTTTTCCTTCAATGATCTGTGTTAGGGATTGGGAATCCTCTAAGGCTCCTGACTACAGTCTCTAAGGATGCTGGGCATCCTCATCCAGACTGTGGTCTCACACACGGAGTTCTCCAGCACAGACCTGCCTGTTGCAACCAAGCTGTGCTCTCTGTATCCTTCCTGTTCTCCACGTCTAAGGACCTTCATTTGAGTCATCCTACCCAAACTCCCCAGGCCAGCTGATATCCACCATTGCCCCAAGTCCTGTAAATCACTCTGTTAAATCTGGAGTGTCAAAAGGCAGACCTTGTGGGAAGATGTGTGGGCAGTGCCTGCAGCTGACTTTGGAGCACACCTGCAGGTGTGGGATCCACAGAGAGGATTCCTGAGGGACCTGAATAAAGGAGAAATGAGATCCATCAACAAGAGAGGGACCCCAGTTTGTCCCCTGTATTCACAAAGGCAAATCCAGTGACCTGGCCCTTTATACCCTCACATCTTTACTACCAGTTTCCTGCTCCACCAAGAGCACTGTTTGGAGCATCCCATTATGCCATTGTGGGAACATCAGGGAAAGCTGGTGTGTCAACACTGACATGAGGTGACTTCTAGCAACACTGCCTGTAATCACACAGTTTATCATGCCCACACTAACAGCAACATTTTACTGGTGCACCTGTGTCAACACCACTCAGAATGAGTCACTCACCCTCAGTACATGTACGAATTACCTTTCACATTTAGTTTGTCAAGGAGGCATAGGTCACATCTGGCAGAGTTACTGAGTCAGTGCTCCAGGAATCTGAAACCACTACTCCCTCTACTGAATTCACTCACCCTCTTTTGTAAAAAGTTCTATTTCACCAATAAAAGCCTGTCAGCCATAAGATTTAAAGATTTGAGCTTGAAGGGGCTATAATTATTTCTCTAGGGCTCTGTCGAGATTTCTGCAGCTTACACTTTCATTGTTCCCACATGACTTTGTATTTGTCATAATTTTTTCTAGAGCTGGTACAAGTTTTCATATTGTTCCATACAAATTGAAAATTGAAGATCAGACAGTTTATGTGGATTGGGCTTTAAATGACTATCAATAACAGGAACAAGCTGGCTGAATGATTAATGCAGTGATTAAAATGAGGTGTTTCATTGAAAAGCCACCTTTGCTGCTGGAGAGACAATACAACCTAATTTGTTTTCCAGCTAACTACTTTGCTTAGTAGCACAGTGTTAACCCCGTTGATTTTTCTCCTTCTCCTACAGGACCTGAATGTTCCAGAAACTTTACTTCATCAAGTGGAGTGATAAAGTCCCCTGGATTCCCTGAAAAATATCCCAATAGCCTTGAATGCACTTACATTATCTTTGCACCAAAGATGTCAGAGATTGTACTGGAATTTGAAAGCTTTGAGCTAGAACCTGATTCAAACACTCCAGGGGGAGCATTCTGTCGCTATGACCGATTGGAAATCTGGGATGGATTCCCTGATGGTAAGAGAAAAATGGACTGTAATATGCATAACCATTACTATGTAGTGGCCTGCAGAAGGCATAGTCCCATTTTTTAAACTGTCATGCTAGAGAGATCCTTGCTTAAATTATGTGAAGTGAGTTGAATTAAAAAGAAATGGAGAAAATGCTCTGTAAATTCATTCAGTAAAGCATATCAGAGTGTGAATGATTTTTTTTATGAAATATGTTTAGTTTTAACAGTTGGCTTAGCAGAAACCTCTGTGTTTAGTGGTAATATGTGATGAACCTCCTACACTAAAATAAATTAAATGTGAAGTCTTATAATGAGTTCTCAAATTTTCACAGCTAACCCAAGAGTATCATCCAGACATTTCCAACAAATTGCAGAAACTGGACTTCAGGTACTGACCCTCTGGCTTGCAGAGGAATTGTGTTACAGACCAGCTGCCAAAGAAGAGAATTTCTTTGCCAGAGAAAATGTGTTGTCCATGCAGTTGAAATCATAGTGACTAAACAATTACCCAGGTCAGTAAACAGTCACTGAGTTATTCATTCAGGTGACTTCAGTGACTGGGCACTGCGGGGTTCCTCCATTAGAGTGATCTCTCTTCCAACAGTTTAAGCAAATCCAAAGGTTTTATCTTAATTTGTTAATTTATAATCTCTGATTAGATGGCCTCATGTGTCAGGGTGGGTGTGTTTGGTACCCTTCTGGAACGTCTCTGCCATCTCAGTAATTTTCCATTTAGTTGTTGACCGCACTTGACCTTGTGCACATTCACTAAGTGCATAGCTAGATATTAGCTAACCCTACAGAGCCAGAGAGCCCTCATTTCACCTTCTGCCCCCCCCCATATCCCTGTTTTACACTGAGTCTGACAAATAAAATAGCTATATGATTTCTCTGTGTTTTTCATGTTCAAAACCCCTGGGCAGGGTTTTGTACATGAAAAACACAGAGAAATCTCAAATCTCCCCTGGGCAGGGCAGCCATGTATCAATTCTCCCAGGACCCAGAGCCAAAGGCTGCAGCTCCAGCCCAAAAGGGATTGTACAAGCTGAATGCCCAACCTCTAGGGTGCCCAAATGCCTATATGAGCTGTGTGGAACCAGCTATGTAAAGCTGATTATTAGTGATGCCTTTTTCACTGTTTCTGTGTTTGGCATTAGCTGATAAAGAGAAGCATCTTGACGCCGTCCTTTTTCTTCTCAATTTTAAATTTGTAGCAAAATTCAGTGACTGAAGATTCATGTTGTTTGTATAGGGCACTAATTACAAGTATTTCAGTTTTCCACTAGTGTGATAACCCTTATTAATAGGTTTTTTCAGTTTGTTTTATGAATAGCAGTGGCAGTTTCTACAAACTGCTAATCCTACAATAATATTTTATTTAAATGAAAACATATAACTTAAGGAATATACTTTAATAATGCATTAAAACTTGGCTGTTTTCCTAAATAAATCCCTGATATAATTTTGCTTAAAGCTTCCATTGATGCTGCAGGAAATATATGTCTTTTAGCATATATTTGAACTTTTTTGTTCATGTTTTATTCTTAATGGGTTTATCATGGCTCTTTTCAATCCATTTCAATAGAGTGAAGAAAGACCCATAACAGCAGCTAAAAGACTATTTAGTATAATGCCTCAATTAGAAAAACAATATTTTAATAGTACAATAATGATGTCTGGAACATTTAATCACAGGTTTATTTGTATATAGGCCAAATCTGTCCTGTAGAGATTGCATTTAAAATGATATTTGAAAAGATGATCCAGTAAATCAATTTATGTGTAATATAACCAAAAAGAAATGCATTCTTGTCAGTGTAGAGGGTTTCAAAGCAGTAATTTCCTGGTTCAAGAGAGTGGCTGAGCCATACTGAAGACCAATTATCAACAGGCATTATCAGCCTTCTGCAAACTGTCTCACCAACTCTCTACACTGAAAATGATCCTGGCATCCACTAAGGGTACTTGCATGTTTACTTGTAAATATTCAACAGAATTTGTAAGCTGGAAAAATCTTTTCTTTGATATAGACTGTTGGAGGTTGCAGCAGTTGTAGGAAAAATGTTTGCTGCACCGTTTCACTGTAGGATGATCCTCAGTCTCTCTTGTTTAACTTAACTCTACAAAGAAAGAGGGAATGTGATTGCTTTCCTATAAATGCATGGCAGGATGAATCCCTGGGAGGGAAAACTATTTCAACTGAAGAGCAAAGCTGGCACAGGAAACCACTGGTACAACCTGGCCATAGAAGAAGATAGAGAACTGAAGATAGAGAATGTCTGTGTGCTGGAGAATATATATAGAGAGAGTATCTGGGGAAAAATAAATCTAACTTGTATCTACATGAAAACAGTACATTTCCACACAGTGGTAAATTAGACAGTATGGTTCCCTTTGAGGAAAGGAGACTCAGCCAGGGTGAGTCTTTGTCTTTGAGCCATTTGTCTGTTTCCCTTTAGTCTGTGCAGAAGTATTCTGCATTAACTGATATTAACTAATATGGTTGTGTGCACTTCTAATTGGCTTGCACAGTTTTAGCACACACCAATTTGCACTTTCCCAAGAAATTCCTAAGCATGATTTGGAGGACAGTGAAAGCCAGGAATCATTCTCAACAGGCAAGTTGGACATGGCCAGGCAGTTTCAGAGGGAAGAGCCCCATAGGGGCAAGCTGTGTCACTCTTAGTCTGGTCCCAGGAGCAGTCCCTGGTGACTGGGTGCAGGTCCAGAGGGTGTCCCCTGGCCCACTCTGTTTAGTGATATATCCACAGAAAAGGAAGTTATTTTTCTTTGTTGTAATGCATTGCTGCTCACATGCCCAGTTGTGTTAAAGCTGCTATTACATTGATAGAAATGTGACAGAAGGGTTTTTTTAATATATGGGGAAAATGTTTATCCCTCAGTTCACATTCCCTGCTCCACAGCATCACAGCTGTGGTTTCCTGGGATGATGGCAGTATTGTAATAGGAGAGAGAGAGCAGTTTTTTGGAAAATAGTTGTTGTCTCAGCTACAACAGAATTAGGTGGACAGCCCCCTGAACATGCATCTCTGGAAAACAGGCATGAGCATTTGAGCCAGGCACAGCTAGCCCCTCTGTTCCCAGCAGGGAACAGCATCCCACTCTGTCCTGTCTCAACATCTACTTTAGTACACAGTTCAAGGACCTCTGGAGTGTCTGGTCTCACTGACTGTAGTGAAAGCTATGAATCCCTAAGTCAGATGTAAACTTCAGATGCCTAAGTTAGAGCAGATGAAACCCAGCATAAGTGGAAAATGTTTTCACTATAGAATTTAATAAGCTACAGTCCGTAGAGAACAGCAGGAAATAAATTTGCTGTTTTATACAGTTGTGATTATTTTTTCCTTCCTTCCTCCCCAAAAAAGCGAAAAAGGAAAGAAGAAAAATGTTCTTTTAAACAAATTTTCACAATGATGTTTAAAAGGATATGTCAAAGTCAGTAAGCTTCCATTTACATTTTGCTTCTACATAATTTCCATTTCACTGATGGAAAACAATTTTCTGTTAGAGAATTTGACAGCAACTGTAACAGTCATTCAAAAAGACGTTAATCCTGAAATGCTCTGTCACAATCAGGGAGTCCTCAGCCTACCTGGCTGTCCTTTCAGTGGATTGAAGCTGGCAAGTGCTGAGTATTTGCTACTTGATTCTACAAAATACGTGCTTATCTTTGAAGCATGTGAACAGTTAGATTGCCTTCAAAAGGAATTCACCAAGGACTCTCACAGGACTGAAGTTAAACAGTGGTGTAAGTGTTTTGCTGTTTCAAGAGGGGAATGCTAGGTATTCAGGAATGTCTCAAACCTGGAATTTTGTTTCTTAAAAAAGCCCTGTGGAGGAATATCTGAGAACTACAGGTGCTTGTTGCAAATATTGTACAGAAAAGGGACCATGATTTGAAAGAGATAACTGGTGGATTTAGAGCAGGAGAGTGAGTAGATCTCAGAACTGAAAGATATGATTTTGCATGAATAAACTAGATACCAAAAATATCTTTGCCCAAGGCACAGATATATCTCAGCCAGCATCTGCTGAGAACACTCCATTGATGACTTTGAAGAAAAATAACCCAGTCAAGACGAGGACTAGCTTTAGTGATGAATTGCACATATTCATCATGCAGCTCTCTTTGAAGCACTATAGGCTGTCTACTAGGGCTCAAACGTAATTTAAAGAAGTTTACATATGGTTTGAGAACCACAGCCTAAGCATTGCTGCTTCAGTCAATACCACAAGAGCTTCCACTGAATTACAGAGCAAAGCAGAATGCTTTACTGCAGTCATTAACATCAGTGCAAATGAAGGTTGCTATTAATCTAAGTGTGTTTCTCCTGTTGTGGTTGCTCTCTACACTCTTGTGAAAAGCCATTAAGATCTAAGAGCATACACAAGTTCAGTGTAGTTGACTGCTGGAATGTGAAGATGGAATTAATTTTTGTTGTTTCTTCTTCAACATCCTAAATTGTGTGCAAATATTTTTTCAATAAAAATCATAGTGATGTGAAGATACTGTCCACAACATACGTGCAAGCTTATTAAAAACAGCTTTAAAATTAAATACATGGCTAGTTAACATAACATTTGTTTTAATATTTTAGAAGTCTGATATACCTTTTTTCCTTGCTTTTGGTTTGTTTTTTTTTGGGGGGGGGGGAGGGTCTTAAGCTAATTCCAAAATCTAATATTTCAGCTAGATGGGTAAAAGTGTATTTCAGTAACATTCAGAATTTCCTCATATCAATATTCTTTGTGCAGAAGGGCAAACAATAATAAAGAAAAGAAGAATCAGTAAAGATAAGGTTTTTGCTTAGTCGAACCACCAGCCACTTAAACCTTCCAAAATACCTGATCTGTAAACCTTCCAAAACACTTATTAAGACTAATCAATGATTTCTTCAAGCTATAGAATTAGATTCTGCATTTTGGGAAATGCATGCAGAATAGGTTTCTTATTTGTCCCTCCATCTTTTAACCAGAAAGTTACTCAGTTTTCCACTGTACAATACTGTGTCAGTGAAAAGAGGAGCCAAGGTCTCAGAAATTGCTGCAGCATGGGCAGTCAGATGAGGTAGCTGGCTCACTGAAAGACTTAGTTCTGCAGGTAGGGTAGAAGTATCCTTGAGTGAGGACATAATCCAAGTGACATTTGGAGTAGCCCTTCCTGAGGGATGCTGTCATAAGAACATGATGGTCCACAGTCAGAGTCTGGCCTAGTGACTTTTCAGCACCTTCTGCCCCAAAATTCCCATTTAGAATTCTAGACAGTCTAATATGAAATCCCATCTCATTTCCTAAGGAATTGTCAGGAAGATGGTAAAACATAACCAGTGACATAGTCTACCTAAACAGACAGCAGTCTGATTCCCTGAATGACTCCTCAGGTGGGTTTCCTGCACAGCATTTATTTGATGTGGTGACACACAAAATATTTGATAATTTATTGTCATTCAAAAGTTTTCAAGACTTGAATGGAAAAAAGAATAGAAGAGAGGAACTTTGTGTTAGCTATTTATGGAAGAAGGAGAATTTCTATTTCATCCAGTTGTGCTCAGATCAATATCATATTAGCTCAGCAGGCTAAGGTTTACACATTGCACAAAAAACTCAATACTTCTTTGTGTCATATTCTGCACATTTTTTGGCACTTGCATCCACATAGCTGGCAAAGGGAATAGTACTGTGATGGCAGGGCCAATCTGTTGAAGACTCAAATACATAATCACTAAATATGTATTAAAAATTATAAACCAGTGAGTCATGGGGAATCTTAAAGCCTGTCTGCTTTAAACAAAGTTCTCTTCTGTTTGTCCTTTCAAAGAGGCTTCCCTACAGGAAATGGGAGGAGGGAGGCTTAGAGCACCATGACATGGTAGCCTTATCCTCCTTATATTCTTGCAGTTCAGAGCACCATCAGCAGCTATAATCTTGAAACCATTCTGAGAAAGAGCAGGATAAGAGCTGTTTGCACACAGAAAATGCAAAACAAAAGCAAACACAAAACCAAGAACCTGCAGTACCTGGAATGTAGGGGCATTATTTTGTGTTTTTAAAAACCTCTAATTAACAGTCTAAATAAACTTCTCTCTCTGAAAAATAAAACCATGAAGCTTTAATGATTTCTAGGATGAGGAAGAATTAAATTCATATCCTCTATAGGATGTTTCATTCTATCAATGCTGCGTTGAACAGTCTTAGTGGAAAAAGTCTGAATTAGCAGGTATTTCAAATGCCATGGGATTGCCAAGGCAACTGAAGAGTAACTGTGGCCAGAGTATGGATAGAAAAGCACATGCTGGCAGCAAGAGCTACAACATCTGAGCTCCTTCTTTCTGGCAACTCTAGGGCCTTACAGAAATGTGTAGCTTACATAAGTAAGTATTAAGTTATTCCAAGCTGGAACTGTTTTACTTGTTGGAAAATGCCAATAAAGGACTAGAAAATTATGTTAGCTGTAGATTTTCTTTGAACTGTGAATAATTAGGATATCTAAACACTTTATATTTTAAACTGAAAGTGTAATGGACTTCCTAGAGAAATGACAAGGTGTTAATTTAAGCCTGGAAAGCCAGTGGTGTAAGCCTTAGAATGACGCCTCACGGTTATTTTCATGATTGACTCCATGGGTGGGTTTTAGCATTATCTTCTCTTATTGTTTGTAAGCACAGATGTACCACCATTCCACAGCCTAGGGACCTCTCTGTAGGGAATGCTCAAGTGCTAGAAGGCCACATATGTTGGTTGTGAATTGAGTAGCTTAATTAAGGAAAAAGATTGTCTCACCGCACAGGAAATGTTGAAAAATACCAAAATCTGGTTTATACAGTATTAGCATGAAGAGAGATCATGTAACTGTGTATGTGTGTGTATTCTGTGACATGGAGATATACTTAAGAAATTCTTGCTCTTTTGAAAGGATTGAGATTTCATTCTCAAATTCTTTTACAATATTCTTTAATATTGACCATGTGGGCAAAAGAGCTATGGGGGTCTGAAAGCCTAAATAAAGGGGGATGAAGTTCGTCATATTGGTCATAACCTCAATATGAGGAAAAAATGTTTTTCAAAGTTTGAGATTAAATTAACAGATCGTCTGCAGTATAGAGCATAAAACCTGGAAGGCACTGTTTGAACTCCTCACAGCATCTTGTGTACTAGGTTGGCAAATCAGGCCATTCAGTTGCTCTTGTCATAAATTGGTGCTTCAATCACACTTTGGAAAATACTTGTGGTGCTTTGTATGAGTAATTTTGTGCATCACTGCCCACTCTGCACACTTTGAAGGACACTTTTCTAAATCCTGGTTCTGTACATTTTCAGAGGTTCATGGAGTGCTATCTGGAGTATTTTAGAAGTGCGATTGCCAGGGTAGGATAAACAATTTATTGTTCACCACTAAATTATTGATGGCATTGTTATTTTGAGCTGCTACAGAGGTTGACCATTTCCTGCTGAGGGACTGTCTTTGGGAGGATATTGTAGTGGCACCTATTGTCAGAGCAGCACTGGCAGTTTACTATTGTATCCTGTTTCTTTGCAGTTGGCCCACACATCGGGCGTTATTGTGGGCAAAACAACCCAGGACGTGTCCGGTCTTCGACGGGGATTCTTTCAATGGTTTTCTACACTGACAGTGCAATAGCAAAGGAGGGCTTCTCAGCAAACTACAGTGTGTCAGAGAGCAGTGTCTCAGAAGGTCAGTATTTATCTATCCCGCAGAGCTTCTTGGAAAATACTCTCTGTTATGTCTTCTTGCACACCAGGTGTTGTCTGAAGCTTTAAAGAAACCTTAAATAAATAAGAGGGTAGAGAAAGATTGGTTCTGTTTTCCTTTTTTTCTTTTCTTTTTTTTTTTAAAAACAGCTGCCCTTTGAAAAGAAGTGCAAGAAGCAGAATTCTCCTTACAGTTTTATTCCACTGTGTTGCCAGGAAGTTGGGATAATTATTGTGAAAAACTGTGCTGACCAAGGAAAGGCAGGAATGCAGAGCAATTGAACACTTGCATTAAAACAATGAAACATGAACAATGAATGCACTATCCAAAGCCTTCTTTTATTACGTGGAATAAGCTTTGATGATCGATTTCTTGAATAAAAAGAACCCATTTAATATATGTGCTCTTGTTAAACCATTTCATAAGCCAGCTAAGCTTTGTTCTCTGTCTCATATTTTTTTCTCAGTTGACTCCTTTTCATGCTTACCCTTTGGACAGAGAATGAAATGAAGTGAGGGAAACAGGAAAATAAGACGCTGTGTTACACCATGTCCTTGCAGATTTCATTGCTTTCCTCAATGATAAAACACACATTTTATATCAAACTTCCTCTCCTTTCTGTGTCTTTACTGAGTTTTGAGCAGATTCATACAGATTTGATGTACTTGTTTAATCAAAAAAGGGACAAAAGAAAAATGAGCAAACTAAAAATATAACTGTAACTCCCTATCTCTCCTCCACTGTAGGTGCTGCTTCCATCCCTTCATAACTAGCACAAACAACTTGTGTCCCCCATGTCCCCCTCCTCCATAGTCACCCTCACCAGGCTGTAGATGCACCATCCCTCTGAAGTCAGAATTAATAATATCTGCCATGCCAAGATGCCTTCAGTTCTTAAACACAGCAGAAAAGAAGTTGGGGTGTATGAAAACCCTTCTGGATGACAAGAGGAAGCATTTTATATGCTTGTTTAATTTCAGCCACCCTTATTCTTTGTGTTGTCTGATCACCTCCAGAGGACAGCCCAATCTACTTATCTCAGACACGTGATGTGTCCCCAGGAATTACTTGTCCCTCTCAGTAGACTACAGGGAAAGACTAGATCAAACTAGACACTTTTTTTAGGTATTTTGATAGTACTCCCCCCTATCATGTTTTGCATTCTCTGCAGTGGCTTATGGCTCTCCTTTAGGTTTCAGGCAGAAGTTCCTTTCCTTTCAGTCTTACCCTGCTGTAGTTCAGCTTCATTACTTCACCACATACCTAATACATGGAAGCAGCACAGAACTGGGGGAGAAGGTCCTATTCCACAGGAAATGTTGTTGGCATGATTGAGTTATGGAAAGCCCCAACTACAGCTCCCATAAAATACCCTGGTAACATTTCTGAATGTAAATTTTTGGATCCCTGATAAAATATTTAAGCTTTTTTTTTTTTTCACAATACTTTAATTTTCATTGAAAACCCAAAATTTTGTTTATTCAAAGCCATTTTTCTAACTCGAGGTTGTTGAAACTTTCAGCTCAGCACCCACCCCTATTGAGGAAATATCAGCTCCAGAGAAGGTGCAATAAAAAGGAGCATATATCCAAAATATATCCAACTCCATTTCACAGAGTTATGCTAGCTCAAATTCCAACAAAGGAATTAATTCTATTTCTATAGTGTGAAGTCCTTGAACAGAAGCACAGGCCCATGGGGTTTTTTCTCTTGCCCCTGTACTGGGATGCCCTAGTACTGACATGAAGGCCCAGGAGCACCTGGGTGTGAGGCTCTGTCTGAAGCTAGTGCCTTCTCTTGCCTTAGTAGGGGTTGGAGCCTTTATTTTTAAAGATTGAAAGAAGAATTGGGTCATTCTGCCCTACCAACCTTTGAACTCACTGTAGTGATTAGGAAGTCAATTGATTCTAAATTAGCTAGGTAATTTTTGTGTAAACAAAAAGAGATTGAATTGAGATTATCAACTCATTTACAATGCACCACATTACAGAAGAGCTGGTAATTTCCTTAGGTCAATAATTTTGTGGCCTGAATTCAAATTTTGTTGATCTATTTCATTCCAGTGTCCAGAATCCAAAGGGAAACGGTTAAAATTTTAATAATATTTTTAAGCATTTTATATATTTTGTACTGAACTAAATAGTTTTAAAATCAAATTATTTAGTAAAGTCATCTAATTTGTCTTTTCTGGGCTTTTGCATAATTTTGAGGTGACCATAGATTGTTCTGTATTATGAATCCACAGGAGCATCTGTGCTAGCCTAGGATAGACACTTCTATTGTCCTATACTGAAATGGCCACAATACTGGGCTAAAATATTTGTACAGCATTATTATTGCAGGAATTGCCATGGCAACTCAAATGGCAGTATTAAGAATGACACCATAAGCCCAACACTGCCTCATTTAAAGTTGCTAAAGTATTCAAAGTCACATAAAAATAAATTCTTTAGACATTCATATTCAAAGCAGGTAAATGTTCTTATTATTCAAAGTCTAAATCAAAAAGCTGACCATAATAATGATGGTAATTTATTTTTCTTCAGATTTCCAGTGCATGGAACCACTAGGCATGGAGTCAGGAGAAATTCACTCTGATCAAATCACTGTCTCCTCCCAGTACAGCACTATCTGGTCTTCAGAAAGGTCCCGGCTGAATTACCCTGAGAATGGATGGACCCCCGGGGAAGATTCCATCAGAGAATGGATACAGGTAAAAAAATAACATTTTAAAGATGCTATTAATAATACTCTATGGAGTTTATTGGATGTGGGGAATGCAGAAGAAAGAAAAAAAAAATAACTCAGTGAAGTACTTCTACATAATTTAAGAATTGTTGCAAGGGAATGGCTCATATTCCCCATTAGACAGACAAAAAAAGACTTATTCCCAAAGGCATAGAAGAAGAAAAGGTCAGGAAGATTAATTCTTCTACTTCCCACATCTATTGTTTTTGCAGTCTTCTGGGCACAAATAACAGAGATTTTGGTTTAGTGGAAAAGTCAATATTAGTTTAACATGCACTTAAAGTGGAATGTCCCAGTAAACTGAGCATGTGCTATGTCTCTAGCTGATTACAGTTAAGCATTAATGCAGTCTGGTGTTTTCATGCACTCAGATTTCACCTCAGAAGACCTATGTCCCTTCTAGAATGTGTTACTCACAGAATGAGCTCAATGCTCTCTGTCTGGTGGCTATCCTTCCACATCCTTAAACACAACATTCATTACCAAGATGGGCTGCCCTGGCTTTGCTCTGCTAGCACAGGAGAAATCCTGCAAACATTTGTTACCATGAAGAGGTTCCTTGAGTTCAGTCAGCCTCTTTGGACTTGTTGTTTGTTATATATTATCAGGCCCATAGCTGAATGGTACATAACTCCTGAACAGGTTCAGGTTATTCATATCAATTACTGTGTACAAAAAACTATACTAGCAGGGAAGTATTAATATCATTATATGAAAAACCATTGATTTTCCTCAATTTTAAGTTGCCTTACACTACTTACCTGAATCTAGAATCTATTTCTGTTGGCAAAAGCTAAGAGAAATGCTTAAGCATATTATATTAGTAATATTGAAAACTTGTTCATAGATTTGAAACATTCATCCTACTTCTGTTATTTTCTATAGGAAATTACTAACTGACATATAAAAACAATACCTTATTAGCCTTTCATACAAGTGTTCACACTGATGTTTCCTGTGAGGTTTGATGTCTGCAAGAAAGCTCAAAAACATGTTGAGTAGTAAAGGGAAGAAAGAGGGGGAAATCTCTCATTTCTGATCCCTGGCACACAAGGGGACTCTCAGGTGTCCTGCTTGGGGGCCCCTGTGCATCCTGAGCTCTTGGCAATCGAGTACAATGGACCTAATCAGACTTCAGAGAGGCAAAAAAAAAAAAATCTGTTGATCCTTTTTCATTATTTAGGAATAAACACTAAAATCTCCTCAACCTTGTCTAAGTGCAAGGCTTGTTATTAATCATTGCCACTTGCAATCCATGGAATGCACATGGAAAAAGGGTGGAATGCATCAGAATCAAATTCCATGTGTTTCATCTGGTTGCAGGGCTGCCACTTTTCCTTTGTTTCCTTCTTTTCTGCTGTCACTGTTTATGACCAGATAATCAAAACAAGAGAAATCAAATAGTCAAATCTCATTCATGTGTTCTGTGTGCTTATTAACTTTCTTAAGTTATGATAACTACGTACCTATATATTACCTATATCTATATATATTAATCCTTTCACTTAGAACTAGATCTTTCTGAGAAAAAGTTTCAAAGGACTTCTTTTGACCATAACCTTCTTTAATAACAGACATATAACAGAACTCAAACTACTCCAGGTTTTGTGCTTAAAACAGCTTAGGGTACCTCAGGCCTCCTGCACATGAATTTCTCAGCCTCCTTTTCCTCCTGCCATAAACCAGGGTGCTCAGGGGCTAAAAAAACCACTGAGCATAATTTTTAGCAGCTTTTTGCTGCCTTCAGCTACTACATCTGCCCAGAAGCTGGTGGTTATTTGCATGCTGTGCTGCTCATGCTACAGCTCTCATCTTCTTCACCCAGCTCCTGGTCTGGAAAAAGCAGCAGGAACCATTTCCCTGAGCAGTCCCTTGGACATCTCGTTCTCTCCTGGGTCCCATGCGGAGGGACCAGCATCTCCAGGGCAGATTTCATCACAGAACAATTAGGCTGTAGCTGTGTCCTGTTGGCAGGAATGAGCCTACAAGTTCTTGTTTGAAGATTCAACTTGTGTTGAGTAGACATGCTTTACACATGCTGCAGAACACAACCTGTGCAGCAGAAGGAGCTGAGCTAGTTCAGAGATTCAGTATATCGTCCCCTTTCACAAGGTACAACTTAACTCATCTTTGGCTCTGATAATTCTTATTTGGCTCTGATTATGCTTACTTTATTGTGGTTTAGTTCTACAATGGCATTGGTAATTCAAACTTCCAACATGTTCTAAATGCTTTCCTGTTAATTGACAATCTTGTAATGAGTGCTAAGGGCTTTGGACCCCCAAACCTCAATAAGAGGGTCCTTGTGTATATGAACCTCCATCTCCTACAAAGTCTTGATGCCACTGGCAGTAAGGGCATGTTGTGAATTTGTGTCTGGATAAAATATTGAAGTCCCATGTTTCCTCTGTACAAATATCCCTGGGAACAGATGTTCATCTCCACAAGAGCTTACAGACAAACAACCAAGGACATGTAACCGATAAAGTACTCTGAAATTACCCATAGAAAAAAAATTGTAATATTTTATAAAAAGCAGGAAGGCACTTGTATGTGAAAGACTGAGGTCACTTTGTTCTGCTTTGTTGTGCATGCTATTGTAAACTAGTCATTTATGTGAAGTATTTGCTTTTGTGCAGTGCAGCATAAATGGATTTTGCTGCACAGTGCAGAACTCCAGAAGATATTCAATAGCAAAAAACAAGGCTGAGGATACAGCAATGCTGAACTTAGAACTTTCAAAGTGAAAATTTCTGCCTATATGCCCTTGTCTGAGAGACAGAAGTTTTGTGTGTATCAGTTAACCATTAATTTTTTCATAATTGCAGGTTTCCATACCTACAAACACTGCAGCTGGTTAAATAGTGATATCTGTCTTTGAGCTGCTAATGTGCATATGCAACTAGGGCATCTATATGAGCTGTGTACAGTCACACATGGGCTGAACAGCTCGAAAATTCAGCTCCAAATATTAATTTCCTCAGTGTGTTGGGGTTTCTTTGTGTAGGGGAAACATTATAGTTCTTCTTTCTCTTCCTTTTGCCTCTCCCTTCAAGGTTAATGTTTTTGTTAAGACAAAAGATGCAGAAAACCTTGTTGAGTATCAACCAAAGGACATTGGCATCTATAGAGGACGTCTAGAGGGCATGAGATATTATTGTTTCCTTTGAGCTGTTGAAATCTTTTGGACCATTTTGATGAAAATAATTAGGAAAATAGTGTTGGCTCGTTATTAGTAATGGATTTGCATGAGTTCCATCTGTGGATCTGAATCCTATTCATTTGTGGAAAAACTAGATTGCTCCTTTGTGGCTAAGAGGTATGAACTCCTGAGTCCATCTGAGTTCCACCTGTTTAGAGGGCTCTGTTAAGTGAAGGTTGCCTTTCCCTTCTTTTCCTTAGTCGTTTGAAAATCAATTTCAAAGCTTAGATTCAAAATAACCATAGTAAAGTTCCACTGCAAGTCTGCCCAGCACTTTCTCCATTTTATTTTTGCCCTCAAACACACTTTGAAAATTGCTCAACTAACATGAGCTTTGGAGTGATTCCTTAATCAGAAACAGAGTTGCTCTAGATTGAATTTCTTCTTTAAAAACACATTAATAATTCTGTGAATTTTCCAATATGAATGGAATAAAGATATGCATGAGGGATCAAGGGCTGCCAAAAATATGTGTGAAGGTAGTTTATTTTTATATGGGATGTTATTAGCATCCCAACCTTAAGCTCAGCCTACTTGTTTATTGCACTTATGTTTCACACACTTGACTGCCCTTCAGTTTGAAACAGCATAATTTAAAATAAAAAATAAAACCAGACCTTTAATTTAATCAAGAGCAAGGAACTGCCATTGCAATGTAAGTCATTGTCCCTCATTAACGTATCCTTTCACAGGAAAAATAGTATAGTGTTTCCATTTCTGTAATCTGAACAACAAACATGTTAATAGGTATCAATTACCAGCCAGTTTCAGTACTTAGGACCAGTAAGAAGGCCCATGCAAGGGTTTCACATCTGGTTTTAGTGAAATTGTTCCTGTCTGTGGTATTTAAAATTTAAAGAACTCCTGTTATTGTGCAATTGGGAATCCTAGGGGAGTACAATGTTAATGAAATCCATAATGCACAAGGATTTTATGATTGCATTTTCAAGGCATTCCTTCAAAAGGGACAAGTGATGCCTGCCATGGCAGCAGTAATTGTGTTTTTACAGAGTAGATTTAATGCTCACATTTAAGAAAGCAGTTACATTTACACTTATCTGAAAAAATAACATGCAAAATCTTTATACTTAGGGGTCTTTTTGCATCCTATTTCTCAGTCCTTTTAGAAGGAGCCATGGGCCATTGTGCATGGCAAGACCTTCTGGCTCAGGGATGCCCCGATGGGCTCAGCAGCCCCAGGGCAGGAGCAGGGGGAGCTCCAGAGGAGCCCCCACAGGGACACTTGAAACCCACGTGTGTGGCTTTGAGGGGAGACTGATTGCCTATTACCAGGGTCACTGGGAACCTCTGCTGCCATCAATCCTCATCATGGGCTGGGTTTTCAAACCACAAGGAGCAACACCTTCTGGGTACTTTTACTGCAGGATCTGTATGTTTTCTATCAAAATGCTTCTCCTAATGCATATAACACAAATCTTTGTGCTCCCACCAAGCTGGATGACAGTTTCTGGGTGGCACAGTTTTTTCTCTAATCCTGAAACAGTGAGTGGGACCTCCAGCTTGCCCAGAGACCAAAATGTGTTTGTTAATAACACGAGATGTTCAGTTCACATTATGTCTGGGGTAGGAGAAAACCATAAATCCAGCTTTAAGAATCCTGGGATCAGATCAAAACTTTGCAGCCATAAATCAAAAGGCACTAGTCTGGTATAAACACACTCTGCCAGTTCAAATTTGTTCAAAAACATTAAGAGGGGGTTAACATGAATAGACAGTATGCTCTGGATTGAGCACTATCTGTCTTTCTGCAGCTGTCATAGGGCCTTGCATTAAAATGAACTCCTTATTGTGTGTTCTGGCTAATATGACATAAATCCAGCCAAACCAGCCCAAATTTATACTGCTGGGTTTTTCAGCAGGACACAGACCTGATACCACGTGTGAACTCCAGACTCAGGGGTTGGCACAGGGAGCACCAGGCTGCCTCTGGCCTCTGCCTGCCAGTCCCTATCTCACTGCCCACCTTGACACCTACAACCCCCTTGACACCTACAACCCCCGCAGTAATTTAAGACCTCTAGACCAGACAGCCCTAGCAGAGTCAGCTGATCTGGTGCAAAATTCTCCCTCTGCATCTTTCAACATTCAGGAATCTGGAGAAAGGCTAGAGAGGTAACAACAAGTCTCCTCAAAAAACAGCCTGGGAGATCCCCCTTTCCTTCACTGATTGAAATATCAGTTGTTTATTTAACACTAACTCTGCTGTGCAAGGAAAATATACTCCCATTGATTTAAAGCATTTCTCTGTATACACTACTTCACCAGAATTGAGAGGGAACTCTGAGATGGAATTTGCCTTCCACATTTGTCTTCATTCCTTTAGTTTTTAGCCTACATTCTTCATTATTTGCTCCTTTGTAAGTGTAACCTAGGAGCATACATCACTGATGTGAACTGGTATATAGATTAATACTGATTTATTTCCACAGCACTTCTGAAAATAATTGCAGTTCATCATTTGGTGTCTTGACCTTTCATCTCTGTCATTGCTGATTTCCTTATCAGGTATTCACTTAAAAACATAGTCAGTATTTATATTTGCTGCTGCACAGCACATTCATTTCATTAACAGGTTTATTCTTACATCAGGCAGATGTTTAGGCTGACTTTACCCAACAAGCTTATCTAAATACTTCAATAAAAAGTCATGGATGTGCCAGTCAACAGTGCCTGTTATTTTTATTATTATTTCTGTTTCTTTTGGAATTTGGTACAGAAGTGAAGTACAGCATATTACTGTATAGAATGGCATGAAAACTGGGAAATCTCAGCCTCCTAGTTTTCCTGGCCTTTGAAGGACAGCCTAAGAGCTGGAGTTCAAGGCTTTGTGGTAGGGCTTGCCCATCATTAGGGAGCACACTGACATTAAAGCACAAAAACTGTCAGTCCTTTGTCTTCTCTACCACTTTAGATTATAAGTGATGAATTTAGTTCATGTCATTTTACAGTTCATAACTGCACTCCAGAAACCACAAAAAGCAGAGTTAGCTTTGTGTAGAAAAGTGTTACAGTTATCTTAGCGGTCTTAACATGCTTTGCACATGGGCAAAGAATGACAAAAGAATATTCCTTTCTGGAAATCACAGCCAGCACAGACTGTGACACAGCACAGAACCAGGGTTAATTGACCCAGCAGGATACATTCATACCTTTATTTACTGTGACATGGGAATAAATGGTAGAGTTTCACAAAGGCAAGTACTGAAATTAAACTAGAGGGAGAGGGAGAAATAAAAGGGCCCTACAAAGTATGAAGGTTTTTTGATTATTCAAAGTGCTTTAAGAGCTATTTTAGTACCAGAAAGTTCCCAGCCATAGATTTATCACTCTGGGGAGGCTGGAGAGATGCTCAGAGAACTGTGCAAAACCATTGGCAGCCTCATTGCTCTGGAAGTGCAGGTGCAAAATGCAGTTTAGAAGAAAATCCTCTCTACCTCCCTCTGAAATGTTTCAACATCAGGCCTAATACAGAGGGGAGTCCTGTGTGGCTTCAAGCAATCCTGAGTGCAACATATGGAGGAGCAGCAGAAGCAGAGCCCCTCCGAGCCTCCACTGCCAGCCTAATCATTATGATAGTTCCAGTTTTTTCAGGGGATCCACTGTGCAGAGATCTGAGTAGTTTGTATGTAGCTCTGTAATTACCTATGCATCTACTTCCCAGTCCAGCCTTACATCCCCTCAATGGCTGTGAGACAGATGGCCCTTTAGAGCTGAGATAGCAAATTCAAAATGTGTCCACCAAAAGCACTGATTCAGCAACTACTGAAATATTTTTGTAAATTTATCTCACTTTCACTAGCTGGTTCCAGGAGGCAAAGAAATTAAAATCTTTAAATCTAAACTAAAACTAGTTTTAAACTAACCACCACTGGCTTGTTTAGTTTCTTTTTTTTTATGTCACATCTTGTTCTTCTTTATTTCACAGAAATTAAATCCACTTGCTCTGTACAAAGTGGCTCTTCTCTCTCTCTTTTGTTTTTGTTTTTATTTTTCCCATTCACCAGGTTCAGATGTTTGGCTTGACTCAAAATATTTGTTATGGTTTGCTGGGTTTTAAGCTGCCATTACGCCAAGAAATCAGTTGTTTGTGCCATTCTGCTGGGTAGGGGAGCTCTCTGCTCTCTCCCAGATGGTTTGCAGACCCTGTGGGGGCTGAGGCAGCTTTGCCTACCCAGTACCAATCAACACATCTTAAGCAACCCCAACAGCCAGGACCTTGTGCAGATGTGGAGGAAGGAAGGTATCTCAGAGGGAGATTTTTCTGAGTCTGGCAGAAATAAATTAATCTACTAGACTAGGCAGGTGTCAGACTAGGGTGAGGTAAAGCTCAGGGCTAGAAGTTAAGTGACTAAGGGCAGTGGCCAGAAACAGAGCCTTGGCTGGGAACACAGCTGAGGTGTGTTCTAATAAGCAGAGTTATTACTGAGCTAAAGGTCTCTGTTCTCGTGGGGCCGACCCTGGGCTGGAGATGAGAGGTGTGCTGCTGAGTGCTTTGCAGAGACGATTATGCATTTTTATTCACTCTTTCCACACCTGCACAGTAGTACGAAGCTGTACAGTTGATGAGTCCTGTGGGCCCTTCCCCATCCCAGGATCCAGGCTCCAGATTTTTGTTGCTGAGCTATTATTTACTTCTCCTGTCCTTGTGTCATCCTGCTCTTCTGTCCCAGTTCAATTCTGTTCTGCCCATTAGGTGACATTTTCACAGCAGTAGCAAAATAGGTAGAGTGGAAGGATAAATGAGATTTCTTCCAAGTGGTAAATACCTGCCCTTCAGAAAGCAATTTGTCTTCTTGCCCCCACAGAAAAAAAAAGAAAAAAAAGTATCTTTCAAAAAGGAAGCACTTAATTTCATTTTGTCTTTGCCTCTAATGTTTTCATTTAAGGTTTCAAAAAAAGTCTTCTAAAAGGCATCAGAATAACCTCCAAAGCTGACTGGTAAACAAAAGCTGCTAGCAGAGAAAATACAGTTTACCAAACATTAAGCAGAGATTCAGTTCCTCTGTTTTCAGGCACAACTGGCTTCTCATCAGGGAAGTGCTGTTTACACATAACTCCACCAGCCAGCTGTACCTGTGTAGTCTGGTCTTTCTCTTCATTGCAGCATTCTGTGTTGAACACTTCAGGCTAAACTCATTTCTGGTGTTGATCCTCTTGAGGATGATGAAAGGATTGATCTGTCCCATCACATATCAGACCAGGATATATTTTAACTGGTTGTATTTAAGTTACAGATTATTGCACTAAAGACTAAAGTGTCTTTCAGCCATGACAGACAGGAGCAGGTTCTTCTCCAATGCAAATACAATTAACTTCAGGTGATGGACTGCAGGGTTAACATAGAACAGAATAATTTTTAAATGTTCTCACCAGGCCTTAAAAATTAGCTGTCCATAGGAGGGTTCCCCCTTTTCATGATATGCTTAACTAAGAAAATACATCCTGTGTTTATTTTTAAAAGCCACAGCACTTAAAAATCAGTAGCTTTTCTCTTTACATATCTGCAGATAGAGCAGCTTTTAGATAGGTAGAGTGGGGATACGAAAACCAGGCACCATTATCTGGCCAAAGAAACCCTGTAAATAAAATCTTCCTGCCTACATTTTGAGCATGCTTTGCTGAGGGAAGGGCAGAGCTGGGGGTAGCCAGTTTCCCAGGATTGCTTTAGCACTTGGGGGAAGTTGTCTTGGTACTCAGTGACCTGAGCATCCCTTCTGCTGTCCCACTTCCTCCTCTGGCACAGGACAAGAGCACCACTCTCAGTAGTGAGTTTTCCAAGTCACAGCCTCAGAAGTATTTAATCTACATGAGTTCATTCCCTCAGAGCTGTGAGGAGCATACCAGAAAAAGTCAAATAATCGTTGCATGTGCAGTCTGTCTCTCATTTTTCACCATACATTTGCTGCACCCTCACCACACTGTCTAACTGTAGCTACCTGACATTTTTCTAGAAGGTAGCAGAAACTCATATTGTAAAAAAGCAGTGACTTGCTTGGTGACCCAGCAGTAAATTAAAATCATCATATACAATGTGTATGAAATAGAAAATCAAATTTTGATGCAACAAAACTGACAGTTCCATTTAACAGAGAATAAATGAATGCAGACTCCTGTGGATGAATGACTGATTTAAAGAGACTGTGCTGATTTTCCAAGATGAGAAAGCTGATCAAAAGAAAATACATGTATTTCCATGTGACACAGGTTGTACACCTATTCCAGTGAAATTAGACTTAAAAAGAAGTATATCACAGACACCGGCACTTTTTCCTCATTTTACTGTGTTTTTTTAATAGAAAACCCAAAGCCTGAACTCTCAAAAATATTTGACTGTAGTAAATTCCAGTTATTTCAGTGGAACTGACAGTGAACATAGATAGCGATTGCACAGTCAGATCTATCTATGCCATCAAGGTGTGCTGTCTGAGACAGGAGGGGTTTAATTTTGCACAGCATATCATCCCTTGCTTAGCAGCTTCCTACCATTAGCATAGGTATGCTGTGAAACAGGAAGGAGAAGTTATTACTGTGTGTTTATACATGTAGTATTGTACTTATACTCAAAATACCACAATTATAAACCAAGCCCTTCTGCCTGTACCCCCTGATTTTGACAGGACAGCAGCTGGCACAAAAAACCAAAAGAACTTAATGGGCAAATCTCAATTTTTTTCTGCCCAAAGTCTGGTTATTCCCATGTGAAGAAGGCTGAATGAGAAGCTTTGGATTACTTGTTTCCCATTTGTGCATTAGTTGCTCAGTACACTTAGGGGAAAGAAAGTCCTACAATTATGTCCTTCTCTCAGAAAAGAGTGGTTCTGCAAGTATTGCTATAGAGTTTCCCTTTTCTATAGTTTCTAACACAAACCAGGGAAGGTCACATTCAAACTGCACTAAATAGTTGTCTTCATTCCAGATAGAGGATTAAGCTCAGGTTTAAAATTAAATGTAAATTACAAATAAGTATTCAGAAAACGTTAATTAAAAGTATTACGTTCCTGACTCATTTATTGCTCAGCAAGGGTTCCTAAGTATCTTAGCTGGAGAAAGGGGCCATTCACATTCCTCCTTTTTTTTGACCAAGTCATTGTACATGTCTTAGGTTATCCATTTGCAAGTTAATGTAGTGCTGAAGCAAAGGTTTTCATTTTAAAGAAGTAATATTTCACAGCAAGATATGTTCTTGCAAGATGTAAAACAATCTTTTTCTAAAGCACTGGGAGTTAATCAGCCTTTCTCTCCATTGCTACAGAGTGGATTTGAATGGCATAAGATGCTGATTGCTTAGATCCCAGAGTCTATAGAAAACCCAATACGATTACATTTTCCTCCCTTTGTTATCAGAGTTTATTGTATCTTGGCGTTCAGGATTTAAATAGTGTTCAAGTAAGAAAAATAAATTAGGAAAAAGGTATTTTCTGAGTCTTCTGAATAACGGCGGCGTTGCATCAAAGCCGCACATGAATGCGTGAGATGGAGCTTGCAAATGAGTGCCCGGGGGATGGTTCTGTGTCCCTGCGTGTGCCCTGGGTGCGTCTCACCCTCGCAGCGAGCCCGTCTCTCCCGGGAGTGGCGAGCCTGGCTGCGAGCACGCCAGCCCCGCTGGCACACCGGGCTCCTGAGCCCCAGCCCCGCTGGCACACCGGGATCCTGTGCCCCAGCCCCGCTGGCACACCGGGATCCTGAGCCCCAGCCCCGCTGGCACACCGGGCTCCTGAGCCCCAGCCCCGCTGGCACACCGGGATCTTGAGCCCCAGCCCCGCTGGCACACCGGGCTCCTGAGCCCCAGCCCCGCTGGCACACCGGGCTCCTGAGCCCCAGCCCCGCTGGCACACCGGGATCCTGTGCCCCAGCCCCGCTGGCACACCGGGATCCTGAGCCCCAGCCCCGCTGGCACACCGGGATCCGGAGCCCCAGCCCCGCTGGCACACTGGGCTCTGCCAGTCCCAGCCCCGCTGGCACACCGGGATCCTGAGCCCCAGCCCCGCTGGCACACCGGGATCCTGAGCCCCAGCCCCGCTGGCACACCGGGATCCTGAGCCCCAGCCCCGCTGGCACACCGGGATCCTGTGCCCCAGCCCCGCTGGCACACCGGGATCCTGTGCCCCAGCCCCGCTGGCACACCGGGATCCTGAGCCCCAGCCCCGCTGGCACACCGGGATCCTGAGCCCCAGCCCCGCTGGCACACCGGGATCCTGCCGACGGCAGCGCCGCTCCCGGCCCTCGCGCAGCATTTCTCCTTCCCATTTGATCTTTATAGTCCCCATACTGGAGCGATTTGGTTTGCTGAATTCTGGAAATGTCTCCAGTTAAAATGCTAGTGTATTAACCTGCTGTACTGAGTCTCTTTTGTTTCTCTTTACCAGAGTGCTGCTTGCCAATTTTTATGACTACAGCAGATTTTACTATTCAAACAGAACCAGATGGAACACCAGTTCAAAGAACATGTCAGAATTAAATATTTCTTTTTTAATTAGTTGCTTCTGATTTATGCAAAAAAAAAAAAAAAATTAACATAAGAGTGGGAGAATGTGCCATGAATCCAGATGCAACGCAGCCCACACAAGCATTATCTTTTCTCTGTCAGAGACACAGAAGCTTTTTCTTTTATTCTTTTCTCGTCTTTCCTTTTTTCCTTTATGTTTCTGGATTTCATTTTTCTTAGGCTTTCTGCATCTTTTCCTTCTTGAACCAGTCTCATAATGATGACTGAGGTTCTCTTATGTTTATCAGTCACACTTTTTCACCATTATCCTAAATTTTCTCCTATAGAAACTGGCTGATCAGCTTCTGAGGAAAGTTGCTGCACTCAATTCTGAGACCACAGCATCAGTAGCTCAACTTGATAGCATCTTTTGACTCTATTCTTTGTTTTCAGGTGGAGGGAATCTTTACACTTATCTTTTTCTTCTGCAGAAAGGGATTTGAGCAGAAGGTGAAAACTGTGAGAAATATATATTTCAACTGCTAAAGAAAAGTGTATTTCCGTTTTGCTGCCAAGAATTCCTGTGTCTTTGGCTTGAATGTTTTCTCATCTCTTCTTCCATGCTTCCCCATTTTGCCAAGTCACATAAGCATCAGTTCAGTAAAACAAGCTGACTGGGGACAGTTGTTATGCACAACAGTTGTTTGCCAAGTCACTGCTTTCCCTTTTGGGGCTTTCAGGATGTTGCTGTCAAGGTCAATGAGAAAGACTTCAGTCTCTTCAGGAGAGATCTTAATAAGAGCAATATTTTCTCCCCACCTTCTTTATGGAGCTGCTGCAAGTATCACTGATAGTTTTACACAAAGATTTGAGGTAGTTTACAGGCTTAACTATTTTCACTTAAATCCAGGATGAATATTTACAACCTGTCATTAATCAAGGAGTTGTGCTCTTGTAATGACTACTCATGTAAAGAATGAAAACTTTTGGAAGTAATTTTCCAACCAAATTAATTAGACTATTTTCAGAATTTCCACTGGAGCCTGTCCCATTCCTACTTAGCATTACAATCTAAGAAATTGAAGAATTAAGTCTTAGTTGTATATACCTCATGAGAAAGCATGATTGGCCAAATCAACAGCAGTGTTAAGAAAGTAGATCAACTCTTGCTTAATTAAATATTTGACAGAACAGTGAAGCGTCACAGCAGTTAATCTGACTCAGAGCACTGTATGCTATCTAGGGAAATGACACGGTTCTCTAAAAATATTTGCTTTGGTATGTTGTGTCAAGTGATGGATTGTACAGCTTTTCAAGCCACAAGAGATGCCCACAACAAAAAGCTTCCTGTTGTTAATCAAACTCCAGCACTTGGTACTTTATTTTCTCAGGCTGTTGAACAGACCTACAGTAGGAGTGTTAAAAGCTGGCAAAACTGCTCCCTTGCTACAGCTCCCTCAATGACTGTATTTTATTTAACAAGGCAGATTTTCATCCTGAAGATAAGGTCTTCCATACTACAACCTAGTTATGTATGATGACAGGAAGAAGCAATATTAATTTCAAGGCGTGTATGTTGTGTGTCATTCTTTATCCAGCAGTTTGCTCAGATTTGCTATGTGATGCATTGTGCAGAGCTAAATGTTATTTTTTTCCTTCTCCTTAACTAGTCTCAAGTAAAATGCATATGCCAGCCCTTGCATATGTTTGTCTTAAAAATGTGTCACCCACCTGCATTTTTTGGAGACAGTGCTACAGCAATAAGAATATTTCTCCTGGATGCTAGGAGATATTGTAGAATAAATAGAGAGGAAGTAATTCATATGTAGAAACAGCTAGTGCCTTGCAATATGCTTCTGTAGCAAATAAATTGATTTTAGAAATAGGAACAAGTGAGGCTTTTTTGAAAAAAGAATGAACATTTCTCTCCCGGAAAAAAAAAAATACACACTTGAGATGCTCCTCATTTTTTGCAAGGTAGGGGCCCATTCCTATAGGCATGTTTGCTTCCAGACTTGCACTTTGAAATAAAGATCTTCACATTGCAGTGCAGGCAGCTATCAAAGGCTGTGTTTTTGGATAAGGCCCTTAGGCATCATTTTCCAAGAGAGTTATGCTTCTTAAACTGAATGAAAGTGAAAATTTGAAAAAAAAAGAAAAAGAACTTGAAACATGCTGCTGTTAGTCAAAGCTGAAAGTCTGGTCATGGAAACGAAATGTGAAGATTTCAGGTTTGGAGACAGCTGCCTATCTCAGATCACAGCCATAAGGCTTGCAATAACTTACAAAATCGCCTGCATTTTCTAAAATAAATACCAGATGTTTGTTTATCATATGTGCAGAACGTTAAATGTCAAATAATTGCAGGGATATGCATTTGATGTTCATCTTCAAAAGTACTGTATTTCAACACCACATCTCTTCACAGTCACTCTAACATGAAACACAAGTTCTTGAAAAAAAAAGGACAAGAAGGCCAAAACAAAAAGCTAGTTATTAAAGACTTATATCACAATCATAGCTGGAGTAGCCTGCATCTGAGGGAAATGGGTTAACATTAACACTTGGAGACTTCTTTGTAGAGGACATACTGTGTTAACTGGAACTTATACAGAGAGGTGGACTCTCTAGACATAAGCTTCAAGATGCAAAAGACTTCCTGTCTGGTGACACAGCTGTTCCAGAGCTATCACCCTCTGCACTGATTCCTCTGGGAAAAATAGAGAAGACCTGTGTCTTAGCACAGCTACACTTGGATACCTTCAGGTTCCAGTTGTTACTAGCAATCGATATGGTTGCACTTCAATTCTGAGCAGTCCCAGGGACTTTTAGAATCTGTGTTTTATGGACAACTTTTTGCATTTTATAGAAAGAAAACTTTCAAAAACCATTGGAACAAAAACAAAATGCATCACAAAGTGATTAATGAGGGGGAGCTTAACAGCCCATTAAAATGTGTCATGCAGTTTTTAGGTAGTCTTCTACATAATTCATTTCTATCACCTTACTTAGGGAAGATTGCTACATTTAGAGCTTAATTTGCAAACATACCTAGGCACCACAGAGGGGTGCCCAGTTGCAATTCTGTTTGCACACACCTGGAGAGGGGCAGCTCCCCTCTGGAGGCCATGGCAGAGAACTGTCAAAGGGAAATAAATGCCTTAAGCCCTACCTCTCTCCTGGACTTTTTCACTGACACAGAGTTACTACTAAAAATTCCAAGAGAGCCTTCTGCTCCTCTGTTGTTTAATCTCACCTTTCTTGTTTGCACTGCTTCTTTCTCACAAAACACCAGTGGAGAAATGTTATTCTTCTTTCCTTTATCAGCTTGTGAGCAAACAGCCCCTGGCATGCAGCAGGTCTGGGGTCACAGCTTGCTTTTGCAAGGGGTTTAAAGCTATGCTGAACACTCGAGCTGTCAGACTCCAGGCACTCCAGGAGAGGACTACTGTTGACATAGTTTTCAAGAGCACACAAAGATTTGCTGACCTGGAGAGAAAGCACATGCATGTGAAGAGATGTGCCCCCTAACAAGAAGAGCCCTCCTTCCAGCAGAAACGTCTTTCTCAGTTACTGGAGCCAGGAGTGCTAATGAGGTTGCCTTTCCTTCCTTATTTATTGGCAATAAATCAGAAGTCCTCTCAGAGTCTCCCTCTCTCCCAGTGAGAGAGTTTTGCTAGGTTCTAGGCATGAAAGTACATGTCTATATCCATTGTGTGTTTGGGATTTAATCCTGGGCAGTAAGATGGATGCTGTGGGATATTCAATGCCCTGGAGTTAAGTAGATGTATTAAATCCCTGAATTCGGGACCAGGCAAAACTGGGGGGCCTGAAGTTTTCTGAAAGGACAAGCCTGAGGCCTGAATGGTCAGTGACTGGTAGCAATTGATAAATCAGGCATCAAATAATCAAATCTTCTTAAGCTGCCAATGTTAAATTTTAACTTGGCTTCAAATACCTAGAACTCTTGTAAAAGGCCATTGCTTGACTTTATTCACAATGAAGTACTTACTGTATATTAAAAAGCCTCTACTAGAATAATTTCAAATCAGTTGGAATGGTACAGGCTTGGGACCCTAATCATTTCAAAACTGAAGAGCTGTTTCAAATTGTAAGAGAGGCAGATCATTTAAATAACTTAGCTCTGTGCTCCCTCAGACTTCCAGATTTTCAAGTGCACTTCAGCCTGGAAGTGAATGTGGTATTGGACATAACTCAGTGCAGCACACTTTACAATCAGCGGAGTACAGCTTGGAGAGCATTTGAAGTTAAGCTGAGATTGCTCAGAGCAATGATGCCCAGATTCCCCCATTAACTTTCAGATTGCAACAATCTAACATCTGAGACTCTCCAGTTACTTTAAATCACTTGATTGTTTTTGTGAGGTGGTGCTGGGATTTTATTTTTTTTTTTAAGACTGCATTTTTTTTATCACGCAAAAACAAAATGTTGCAGTATTTCACCCTTAAAGACAAGGGCTAAAATGTTACATATAGACTTTATGAGCCTAACAAACTGGGGCAGGGGCTTTGCCCTGAAAGCCAGTTCTATCTGTCACACACAAGGCTGCTATTCTTGTGTTGGAGGACTCCAAAATGCCTTGCATATGACATGGGCACTGAGAGAGCAGACACTCTGTCCTCAATAGCACTTCCTTCGGCCTTTTGAGAGAGAATGCACAGCATGTTGATTTAACTGCTCCAGTGCCTTTGGATATATGACATACATCCAGGAAAAAGGATGCCCGTGGGACACAGGACACAGATATTCTGCATCCTATGTACTTTGGAAATAATGGAAAAGACTGGGACATTCATGGGGCCATTCACTTGAGAAGGGTTAATTCATCCAATTATTATCCTACTAAACTCTGGACAACTGAAGTTAGGGGAAAAAATTACACTGATTAATATTTTGTGAATAGAGTCATTTTATATTTGATTTTATTTGATTTTAATTGATTTGTTGTTATGGCTAAAAATGGCTGGAATGAAATGGCAGAGGTATCAAAACTGTGGTCACCAATCCAGCGTGAGAAAGTGTTTAGCCCAGTTTCAGCTATTTGGCAGCTGAACATGTGCTCTGGGATATGGGGTTCTTTTGCCAGCAGAACTGAGTAGCTGTATTCCTGCACCCCACATCATTCTGCCAAATATGGTGATACTTCTTTGATGCCACATGATGAACTAGATAAGGAAAAGACCTGGATGAAAAATAAATAATGGGGGAGAGCAAGGTTGACCTAAATCACTTGGCCATTTGTAGTGGATAATGTTGTTCCATGAAAGAAGGAGGAGAGAGAAGAGTGAAGAGAGATGACCTCTAATGCACATCCATGTGCATTTCTCCAGCAAGTTCAAAATGACTTTGTTTTCTAATGATAGAAGTTCATGGCATTTGACAACTGGAATAGAATTACTACACTTGTGCTAATGCTGCTTTCTGTTTTCCCCAAATACATCATGCAGTACTAGCAACTAATTTGCCTTTTTCCCAACAAAATCCCACAGTGATTTGTAATTATCTTGTGACCAGCTAAAATACATTGGGATTCTTTTCTTCTCTTCTGTTTGCAAGTAATGGTCTTCTAGGTTTTAGCAGAATTCTTGTTATCACTCTATAAGTGCAACTTTGACATTATCCTAGTAAATTCCACCCCATTTCTACTGCTACAGTCCTCAGGGTCACTCAGCTCTCACTGCATGAGTCTCCTCTGTGTTGGCAACACCTTGCAGCTGAGTGTCCTTAGGGAATTCCATTAGCATCTATGCAAGTGCTTAATGAAAGTGTTAAGTAAGGTTGTTCAGCAGACTGGTCCTTGAGGAATTTCTCTAGTAACTCCTCTGCAGTCTGGGGGTTCCCACTTGCACTGATGGTGTCTCTGGTTCCTCCCTCAGAGAGGAAGGAGAATTCTCTGGTGTGTGAAGAACATTCCTGGCTAATTAGGCAAATTTTCCTCAGTTCTGTGACGACACCATTTACAAAAGAGAAGATTATGTCTATGTTATTGTCAACAATATTTGGCAGTTTGCTTTATATAAAATCCTTGTTATTTTTCTAAGGCAGTATGAGGCAGAGAGGGTGCCACTGCTACAATGTTTTTATGCTCTGAACTAGTTGTCCTCACGTTTCAAATTATTCTCTACCACAGGTAGACCTGGGCCTTCTCCGCTTTGTTTCTGGAATTGGAACCCAAGGAGCCATCTCAAAAGAAACAAAGAAAGAATATTATCTGAAAGCATATCGTGTAGATGTCAGCTCCAATGGAGAGGATTGGATTACAGTGAAGGAGGGAAACAAGCCTGTTGTAAGTGGTTTTTGTTTCCTTTTTTAATCTCTCTTCAGCTGAGAAATAGTCTGCTGAACTGTTTAGTTGTTATTATATGTTTAAAAAAGGGGAATAAGTTTTAATCAGGTTGATGGGCACTATTTCCTCAATCCAGAAGCCAGCTTGTGTCTCAGTAATAATGGGACACAGAAATTGCTTATGCAAAGCCTAGAGCAGCTGAAAATGGTGTAATGTGATGCCCTATGTATTGAACTCACCATAACTTGAGTCATTTTGTGTCTTTTTCCTGGACTGTTCTTGTGTTTCCCCGTTTCTCAGAGATTTTCTATGTGACCTTGAGAAAAACATTATGCAGAACTTTTCAAAAAATGTGTCTGTTATGTGCAGTGAAGCCCTGGATATGCAATGTGTCAGTGCCTCAGCTCCCTGTGCATGGCCATGCAGGACTGCTAGCAGATGATTAGTGGTTTGTTAGACTTCCAAGTATCTCAGTGATGGGGGTCATGCAGACAGATGATTAGGCACATCTTTCCATCCTTATAGATTTTTATCACCTTTCCATTTATCAGCAGATTTGCTCTCTGTGACCTCCCAATGAAACAGCTTTAGACACTCATAAGAAAAATTGTCATTATCCGCTACCATGAGCATAAAGCTCGTTACTGAGGAGTCAGTTCTGCTCCAGCTGGCACATGAATAGCCCCAGTGAGGCTGTGCCTCCCTTCCCACCTCACTCAGGATGTGCCTGAGAGCAGCATCCCCAGAGGCTGCCAGGGGCTGATGCAATTGGAATAGTTTTGTGGTACCTCCCTTCAAAGCAGCTTTTTTGTGACCCCTCTGTAAAGACACAGAAGAGCTGTACAATATCAAAGTCTATCAGTGTAACCCTATCTAGCTCTAAATATTTGGTTACTGGTTTGTCCCTGACTCATCTGTAAGGGCTATGCCAAGTCCACTACATTTATCTAATCAACATGGTAGCAATGTTTAACAAATACGTCTTGCTTTTTTTTGAAGCCCTTTGGAAAACAATAAAAAATGAATACTGAAAGCTTCTCTCTGACAGGTATTACCCTGGTTTTACTGGCAGTTCTGAAAGTCAGATGACACAATGTGGGCACTGTACAGTGATGTTTATAAAGATAGAATGATTGACTTGCCCAAAGTCACAAGAGGGGCCAGCGCAGTGGCTGGGATGAGACACAGGGTTTCCTGACTCTGGATTCTGTAATCTGAACAAATGCTTCTTTCAAAATCAGACCATGCCTGATTTTCATTACCAGCTTCAATTTGTAAACTCTCCAAAAGTATATTTTACATGAGTTTCTCTTGCACATGCTGTCTTTAATTAGTGAGAACCTTTCTTAAACCTGTGTCACTTGTACAAAGGGTTCATTAAAAAAATCAGTTTTCTAAAATGGCAGTATTTTGCTGTTGATCAAGACAAGAAAAACGGATGCACCAGTCTCCTTCCCAGTTATTTTAATTCAAATTAAAAGTTTGCAGCTGCAGGTCTCAAGGCAGCCATACACCAGTGTTGCACTAACTCCATATAAGAATCTGTGTACTTTGGAGAAAAGACTCCTTTTCCCTGTCAGATGCAAACTTTAAGAAAAGCACAGCAGGTCCTCACAGGAAAAAAAAAAAAAAAGTTGCTGGAAAGAAATGCAGTTCCATTAAAAATCTCTTCCCAGATATGAAACTCTGATGTTAAATTACTTGAGTTGTAACTAAGCTCTATGAGTTGACAGCTGTGTGCTGTTGGCCTCCGCCCCAAATTAATGCAGCTACTGTAAGGAACAAACAGGAAAGTAGAACAGTGTGTGTAAGAAATGGGAGAAACTCCCATAAAAGGAGAGGGGTCTGCATCCATGGAAAACAACAGGAAATTGGTCCCCTCTGCGTGAGGAAGAAGCAGGAAGCTGAATCACCTTCTTTGGACTGGAACATTGCAAGGTTTTGGCTGGGCTAGGAAGGAGTGTGTCTGCAGGATCCTCCACATGAAAGCACAGCACAGTCATGTGCTTCTGGTGGAAGTCTCATTGTTCATCTAATTTGACTGCCAGCCTCAGGGGATGCAGGGAAAATCTTGGAGCCTGCTACACAGATTTTAAATAGACTTCAATCTCAACATGCAAGGAAAAAGAAATCCTGAGACCTTGTTGAAAAGGATTTGAAAACAGAGTGTTAACAAAGCAAGGTTTGCGCAATACACCTTAAAAATCGTAAGCCAAGGTCAGCAAAATAATATATATTTTTATCCTAACTCCATATAGGATTTTTACGTGGTCAAATTGAAATCCAAATCTTTAATTTGAGCCTGAGATTCTTTAGCTTTCTGCATCATTCTATGAGTGTACAAGAAATAGAACTGCTCTAGTGGGGCATTGGGGGATTCTTGCAGGACACAGAAGTCGTTGGGTGACGAAGACCAGGGTTTGTCATTCCTGCATATAGATCTGGGCATTAGGAACAACTTTTTTAGTATCATTGAACACCTTACATGGTCGTTTTTCCTCTCCAAAGAAAGCAAACCTGTCTGCAAAAGTTGTGTTAGGAGATTAATGAAATAGTTTCCCATGCAAGTCTTTTGTCTCAGCCCCCACAACCAACCCTGGTTAGACCTCACATCATAACTGTCTGTAAAACACAGACCTGTAAGCACCAGCTAAGAGAAAGCCTAACCAATACCTACTTTTTCTTTCCACACAAAGGTGTTTCAAGGGAATAGCAATCCCACTGATGTTGTTTACAGAGCTTTTGCCAAACCAGTTTTAACACGGTTTGTGAGAATTAGACCTGTGTCTTGGGAAAATGGAGTTTCACTGAGATTTGAAGTGTATGGCTGCAAGATAACAGGTAGGTCTTGGGAAAGTTTATAAAATATGGGGAATTTATTGTGGCTATACTGTGGGATTTATTTTTATGAGTAAAATTAATGAACATGATTTCCACCATGATCTGAATGTAGAAATGTTTAAAATGTTTGTGGTGTTTAATAAAACACCACAAACCAAACATCCAGTGTTATCTGAATATTTTTATGATGTTATATTTTAGTTTTAATTACTTTTATTGCAATCACTTTACAGCTTCATGCAAAATTCCTGAGATACACAGATATTTTGCAAATTCCTATGTCTTTTTTTTTTTCTTCTAACCCTTCAGTCCATCCCTCTTATGTCTGCTCTTCATAGTTCTGAGCAGGTTTCTCAAGGAACAAACACACATGACTTGGTTTAAAAGGATTGGAAGGTACAAACACTTAGATCTGAAGTCTGTGCAAATAATGGTGGTTGTAGTCAAGTTCCCAGTGGTGATCAGTATGGCAAAGTAATTCCTTTATATCACACAGTTACCTGTCAAAAATTTTTAGAAATACATTTTTTACAGTTTTAGGTTTTCTATAATTTCTACACAGTGGATTTGTCTTTATCTGTAAAGTAGAAATACAACTTACAGTTGAAAGAAAATTATAATGATTTATTAGACTTTAGAAAGCTAATTTTTCTAGCACATTTTTAGCACTTAATACAGTTCAATGGCTCTAACTTTTAATATTGAGGGATTTTTTTTTCTTTTAAAGTGTTTCTTTAGTCTTGAAAATGTTTCTTAGAACTGGTTTCCATACAGAAGGAAAATAAGATTACTGATTACTTTGTTAGGGAATTTTGGCTGGTTTTGGAAGTTTTCTCTGAGGAAATATTCACAAATTCAAAGGGCTCTGCACTCTTTGCCTTAGCAAGAAGAATAGAAAACAAGAATAGAATAGGATTTTCTGATCCTTTTGGTTCCCACCAAGCCAAAAATACTTGTGGTATTTTGGTACTTCCTGCTAAAACTAGGATGTGCAAGTTTGAACAAATGAAAATTATATACAAATCCAATAGATTGCTTTGAATATAAGAAATAAATAAGTAATTAGCTGTGATAGTTGAATTGACTGACGTGTCCTGTTTCTGTTTTGGCGCTTGTTCAGAATAACTATTTCATTTATTTGGATGATTTTTTTTCTCTGTAGATTATCCTTGTTCTGGGATGCTGGGTATGGTGTCTGGCCTAATTCCTGACTCTCAGATTACTGCATCTACTCAAGTGGATCGAAATTGGATCCCAGAAAACGCTCGCCTGATAACGAGCCGCTCAGGCTGGGCGCTGCCACCAACCACTCATCCTTATGCAAATGAATGGCTTCAGATAGACCTTGGTGAGGAAAAGATAGTGAGGGGCATCATTGTCCAAGGAGGCAAGCACCGAGAAAACAAAGTGTTCATGAAAAAATTCAAAATTGGCTACAGCAACAATGGATCAGATTGGAAAATGATCATGGATTCCAGCAAGAAGAAGATAAAGGTAAGGGCAAAAACTGCACTTAAGAAAAGTTGAGTTAAAAAAAGTTTGCATTACATTTCTACACATCTCTATCTGACCTTTGGAAGGCCACACAGCTGGGGTGAAGCCAAGCAGGAGGACTCCAAGGGCATCAGCCCTGAAGGAATGCTGTGGGAGCTGTCCCATGCCTGAGGGCAAGAGCTGGACTTAGGACATTTACTGCCAGCAAGTTTTGCTGATTCAACAGTTAATTCAGGGCGTGACTCCTGGCAGCATTGGTGCCTCTCTGCTCATGATTTACTGCAAAATCCCATGCAATGGGATTTTAAAGTCTACTCTAAAAAGCCGAACTCTAAAACTGAGAGTAAACAAACTTGAGACAAATTTATTTGAAATACTTTTATTTTACTTCTTTCTGTTAGAGTTGTAGAATGAGAATGGTGTTACTCAGCTCAGTGGGGTACCTGTCCTGTTTCTCAACTGCCTGTAGATTGCTTTGAGAGTTTCACAGGTTCTCTGTAATGATCTGATCCAAGTCCCTCCAAAAAGAAAGTGATGAAGTTTTGGTCATGTTGTCCCAAGTGAGTACTATTGTACTCTCACAAGGGAAGCATCTTGGAGGATGCTTGGGAATACATTTCCAGAGAAGGACCAAATGAAATGCTGTGTTAGATTCCAAGGAAAAGAAAATAATTGTGGCCTAGAAGAGTTTCTGGGAATGTGTCTGTTTTGATTTGGTTTTGGATGTATGCATTTCAGGACCTAAATTACACTGTGGATTTAGCTTATTTACACCAAACCCCATTGAAGTCTTCCATCCCGTTTTGCTATCTCTGCTCACCAAGTGCATTTTTGCCTCAAAAGGTCCAACTCTTCCTTAGTCCTCCTACCCAGTTCCTTGAGGAAATGAGTAGGCATGCAGCCGTGCTCACAAATTAGTGCTGTAGTACTGAGATGACCAGGGAATCATATACCAAAACGTGCCCTCAAAAGGCAAATTGTTGCGGTGCTTGGCAGATGGGATCCTGGGAATTGCTCCATATCTCATCTGTGTTAGTTTGAAAATTAGATGTAAAAGCTGTTTTGCTGTATAGACTCATCCATTGGAGGAACCTGTGTTTCCTTAAAGGAAAAGCTGAGTGGGCCCATGGATGTAGCTTTTCCAAGCACATTTGGTAAATATTGGACTTCATTCTCTCCTGTTTTAATCTCACTGAATATGTCTGCATTTTCTCACTTTTCATCATTTGTTTGGGGGATTAAAACTAAATGGATTCAGCCTTTGCAGTCATCTCCTTTCTCTTGTTACCATGAGTTTTGACTTCATCATAAAGTGTGAAGGGAGTGTAAATCAACAATGGGATCTTACCATTTTCTTTCTAAAATAGATGTTGTTTTGACATGTACTTCTACACTGTGGCTCAACGAGGGAAAAAAATAATGCCATATGCTTTCGAAGCAGCGTGCCGTCTGCTGCATGGCTTTCTGTTTTCTAATACAGGCACTTGCCATCATTGTCAGAAGTTAGCAGTTTGACAGGAAAACTAGTGTGCTAACTAATGCACTGAGCCCATCCTCAGTTTTCATCACCACCAGAAATTAACTTTCAAGATTAATGGAATGGAGAGGACTGGGATTCAAATCTCTTGTGGCATAATTATAATCCTTCCTAAAAATTCAATAAGTTTAATAAACTTTATTCCAAAGCAAAAGTCTTCTTTAAAGAGAATAGGATAAATCCCATGATTTTGGAGCCTGAGGAATTTAAAATGTTAATACTGGAATGTAGTGTTTTTAACTGTAAGTAGAGCTGGATGGGACAGGATGCTATAATGAGTCACAGCAGGAACATGGATTAGAAACAGCCCTGTTATATGAAATGAAACACATCGTTTCACTTGGTTAAAGTCGTGACTTTCAATAAACAAACAACTGCATTTCAGAGAAGAAAGAGAAGAAAGAGCAGTGACAGGCTAAACATAACAACAGAATGTGTCCAAAGGGTGAAACATCACCTTGTTTCTTAACATGATCTTGTCATTCATGCCTGCAGCTGCTTTCATGAAGACTGCCATAACTCCTTCCTCTTTGGCTGACCCATTTTCAGCTATTTTCGAGCATGCAAAATGTTTCCCCCTTTGAGTACTTTAGCTCAAGCACTCAAAGGAGTGAAAATCACAAATCATCAAATAACCATACAGAACTCCATTTCAAGATCCAATTTGTATTTCTTGTCCATGGGTTTGCTTACTCAAGCTTACTCCATAAAGTCATCTTTCTCTTTCATACTTCTTTCCTCCTTCCGCTTTTTATGGGGGTGGGATGAGTCTTTTTGTGGGAGTCTTTTTTGCTGTTTTTTTTTACAGTTCCTCTCATAATTTCTGGTACAAGAAACTTCAGAACACCCTGCCATTTGGAAAATACTTTTTAAATTTTTCTGCAATGTTTATTTTGATTTTAAAATAAGTCAGGCAGATTTTTTTTCTGCTCACCATCTTAGCTCTTCTTTTGTTTAACTATTATTTATTATACCTTATCTTTGTTGTGGAGTACAGAAATTTGTGACATAGCTTGTATAAAGGACACTCACAAAGTGAAGTTTTGCTGTACACTCCTCTCTCCTCTCCCACAAAGAGTATCAGTATGTGTTTTAAATGAACAGTCAAAATTGAATCACAGGCAGCTCTGCTCTACAAAGGACAGTGATTCAATGTAATTCTAGATGCCTATTGAATCCTAATGTCTATGTGTCAGTACTCCATAGTGATGTCTTTTATAAATCAGTTTTCATTATTATATGTTGCTATTAAGACTACTATTAAAAAAGGGAGCAAGGATTCCTCAGATACATGTGTCTGTCTACTTTTTACACATGAAATGGCATTCATTCTTTTTCATATAGTAGGTAGCTTTTCTGATCATTTGCGCTATATTGTTATTCAAATATAATAATATGTAATTCCATGTCAATTAGATCTGACAGGCCCTCTACACATAAATTTGTGACAACTGTCTCCCAAGCACTGACAGTACACTGGGTCAGCCAGTGCCCCTTGAAGCCACCTTGGAGGTGCAATTTCCCTAGGAAGGAGGAGAAGCGGCATTAATGTTAAAATTATTTTTTTGGTTAGTTCTTCACAGTCTCCCATCATCACTGGCTTTTGCAACTGGCACTCTGTAAACAGTGACTGGAAGGATTGTGATCATAATGCAGAGGTGTACAGTAAAAACAAGGAAGACTTTTAGAGCTGAACTGAAAACAAGGAGCAATCGGGATTACCTGTGCTGGTTTTCTGCCTTAGGAATTCAGCCAGCTTTTCCCATGGCCTCTGTTTTCTCTGCTGCAGATTAATAGAAGGAGTTCATTGCAGGTTGGGTTTTGTTCTCATCCAAAATGAAGGGCATCTGATGGTTCCTTCCTGAAGAATGATTCTGGTTTCATGCCAAATCTTAGAAGTATTTTATGGTAGCACTTCTAATCTTAAATTTGAACTTCAGTTCAAAGATGTTTTTTAGAGTTTTTCCATTTCACTAATTCATGGAAAACGTGAAAATACTTTTACTTCATTGTTATATGCACTTACATATTTTGTACTTTAAAGACTTTTATACATTATATTCTGGCAGCATTTTCTGCTATAAAATAGGCATTTTTTGCTTTTGCCTATCTTGGGCTATAAAGCTTTCACGACAAGGACCATTTCTTTGTTCAGTTGATTCCTTCTAAGGACCGATCATCCAGATGGAGGCACTTGAGGTGTTGCTATAAGTCCAAATTATAATGTGTTCTATATGCAAAAGATTAGTGAAAAGGAGGAACTGAAGGTATCAAAGAAATGCCATTGAGAGTTGTATTATGTCTGAAGAACCCAAAGTGTGATTCAGAGATGAGATTTTTTGTCTGAAATGTGCATTTGCTGACCTGCCTTGCCTGTTGGATTATACTGCAGTTTTGTCAGGAAGCAGCTTTTTTCTCTTTCTTCTAATTCTTCTTCAATAGCCGGCTCACTGGAAGAACTCTTGCAGCTACTGCTCCTGAAGTTTAATTTATGCCTTTTGAAATAGCTACAACTTGTGAAGCTCTGTCACTGGGGGAAATCAGATTGAAATTTTCTCTTGAATAGTTGGATTATTATTGTAACCACTTAAAAGGTGACAGGATCTTCACCTCAGCCATTTTTTTTTCCCTGAGAAGTGTTGGAAATGTCACCCAGTTAAACCTCAGATCAGAGCGTCATTTAAAAACATGTCTCATTAAACACTCAGCTCTTGTTATGACCCTGATGGATTAGTTGCTACTGAGTTTATGAAAAATGAAATGCATTACTTTTCCGAGAAGCTTTAACAATGAATTTTCCATTCTCATTTAGGATAGGAATGCCTGACACTTACTAAGCCGTTAGAATATGGCCTACGGCTCACCTAATTCAAAGGCTGGAGAATGAAGGAAAAAAGATGAGTGTGGAAAATAGACTTTTCTTTCTTTCTTAACAAGTAGCATTTGTCATGCTTTGCAGACTTTTGAAGGCAACACCAACTACGACACGCCTGAGCTGCGGACTTTTGAACCTGTATCGACACGATTCATACGTGTCTACCCTGAGAGAGCCACACACGGGGGACTGGGGCTGCGAATGGAGCTGCTGGGCTGTGAACTTGAAGGTAATTGCTCTGCTAGAAATGAATGCACTTTATTATTTTCATAAATACATTCTCTACTTGGTCGGCTGCTGAAGACTGCTGTGTCTGCAGAGGCAGCACATCAGACTCTCACTTCCATGACTGCCATTAGTGCTGGTTCTTGGCCTATTCAGCTCCTCTCTGCAACATTTGAATGTGCCCAAGGCACAATTATTATTCTTTTTCCCGTTCCTTTGTTGAATCAGAGTGATATTCTCCACATGGTTTTCCATTCCCTTAAGCATCCTTATGATTATACTTTTGAGAATCATAGAGCTATTAAGAGAGAATAAAGACAGGAACTTAAATTTTATGTTACTATGATACAACCCTGGAGGAGATGTTTTCCGAGAATGCAGAGGGAGCTTTGCACTAAATATAGTAATTATGTCCCTCTATCCTTCAAAGAACCTGAAAGTTACACCACAAACTATGGTAGGCAAAGATCACTTGACTGGACAGTGTCTGTGGTGTTACTTTTGGGGGCTAAAGGGGGCCTCTTTGTTCTTTACTAAGGTTTAATTTTGCAAGAATATGTAGAAGATGAAAGAGCAGGAAAAGCAAAGTTTAGACATTTGTCCTTGGACTGTGACATGAAGTCCGCTTTGATTTTTGTTATATAAACATAATTATTTAACTTCATAGATAAGTACAGATAACACTATGTGAATTTAACAAATTTATCTGGTGGATGATGAAACAGTGGTGAGGCTTATAAACCACACAGCCTAAATATACAGAATAACAAACCATATTATTTGGGGTTTCATATGACACCTCTTATAGAAGCAGCTGAACCCAAGATGAATGGAAACAACTGCTCTACCTCCATTTCTTTCTCACCATTTCTCCCCCAAGAGGGAAGTGTGGGAGGCATTTGCTGTGAGAACTGATGAGTTCTGTGTTATTTTTTTTAGTTTAGCGATTGAATTAGTATGATTTTACTTGGCCCGGAAAGTGGGGAGGCTGGAAATACTTCTTAGTTCCCGCAGGAAGTCCTCGTTTCCTGTGGGAATACTTAGTTCCTGTAGACTATTGTGCTACTTGTGCAGAAAAAAAGAAAACCCAGCACCTGCCTTATGTAAACTCACAACCTCTGGGCAAAGCCCTTCAGCCACAGGGCTCCCGTAGCCACCCAGCCATCCAGGAGTGAGTCTTGGACCACCTCACAAGAATATATTGCTCAGTGAGATGGAGGACCCTTTGCTTTTAGGCAAAATGAAACAGCAAGTACATTTTTGTTTTTCCACTGGGACACATCTTTTCACATTTTTTCTTTCTGCTATGGTATACTTTTGATGTATGCTCACCTGTAGGTCACCCATGGACAGGTGAGGTCAGCTCCCATTTGCCTGTGGGAGAAGCACAATGATTCTTAATGTTGTATAACTGCATCTTAAGGAGGGAGTTGAATGAAGTCACTTGAGATTTACTGAGCAAGAAAAGAGTTGAGATGAGAAGAGAAGCATAGAGGTTGGCACAGAGAGGAGTAGAAATCAGCTCTCCAGCAGTAATAATGAGCAAGGGCAAGTTTTGTGTGCTTGAAGCATCCCAGGGGGGCATACGTGAAATGATGGCAGAGATGTAGGCGAGCTTGAGGCTATACAGGGACACAAAGATCAAGATAAGAAACTTAACTGGATGTAGAGAGCTAGAGGGATCCCCCAGAGGGGTTTTAATAGCAATGTGGGTAACAAATGTTCTGCATAATTCATAATAGGTACAGAACTGTTTCTTTAACTAGGGATAGACTGAACCTGTAAAGCATAAGTCAGGGTCCTAAAGAGGCATGTTTTATCCCATAATATAGCTACTTCAAAAACTACCACCTCTCCTGACATTTTCAAGCCAAGAAGTCAGTGTATGTGATCTTCTGTGGCCAACGGATGCTGAGGGCTGTAGAAGGGAAAGGAAGAATCTGCAAAAGACATACATTATTGCATAGCCTATAATGAGTGAAAAAGATTGCTGATGAAAATAACAGTAAGTGAGAAGAGACAAAAGCCTGGATCACATTCCAGGAGTGCTTATCTTAAGCCAGGGAACTATACGTGTGGCATGAAACACAAACTTAAACGTAGCATCAAGTCTCTGTGTTCAGGTTTTCCAGATGTGCTGTGCTTTGCAGATTATGGGCTATGTGTTTCTGGCATCTTACACAAACCTGAAGCTTTTAACTGTAATAACAAGGTTCAGACATTTACTGGTTAGGCAGCAGCTACCGGAAAGTCATCACCAGTGAGAAGCAGGCAGGTGGCCGGGAGGGATGACTGACATCACTGATGTCTTATTTATTTTTAACTTCAACAAAAACAAAAGAAACGCCTTCCATGTGTCCTCTTTGAGCACAAAATGATTCCACATCACACTGCCTTCCTGCTGCTGTTACCAGAACATTTCCTCTCTTATGTGTGCAGAGAGGTTTCTTCAGAAAAGCATCAAGTGCTAGAGAATACCACCTTGAGCATGCACCCCCCTGCTCCTCTGCACAGGCCCACTCCATGGGACTTTGGAGAGCAATATAATTCTGGGGTCTCTACCCCACACACAGCCCTCCTTGCCAACAAACACCCAGTGAACAGCAGTCTGGGGCTTTGCTGCCCAGTTCTGCTCAGCCCTTCAGCTCAGATATGCCTCAGTGCAGGAGGCAGAGCAGATACTCCCCATTCCAAAGGAGTACTAAGCAACCTGCCAAACAGACTTGCTTCAATCCTCACAGCACATGGTGCTCATCAGGATGTTACTCCCAGCTGCATGCTGGTTCTCCAGCTCGTGTTTTAACCAAACAACTGGATTTTGTTTCAGCTCCAACTGCTGTCCCTACCGTTTCCGAAGGCAAGCCCGTGGATGAGTGTGATGATGACCAGGCAAACTGTCACAGTGGCACAGGTGATGACTACCAACTGACAGGTGCAGAAACCATCCTCATTCCATTGCAGCTTCATTGTAGCTCATATCCATCACCAGCTTAATGTTTGCACTGATTTAACCACTCAGTATTAATGGACATTAGTATGCAGTTTGTATTGTTAGTGCTGTCAAAACATGGGCATCTGCCTTTTATATATGACAATACTTTTGATTGTTTTCTCAGCTATGTAATTTTTGAAGAAAATAATAGTGACTAGATGGAAGAGAAGGCAATTTTTTGAGCGGTAATTGTGTCTAATCAAATATTCTAATCAAATCTTCTAATCAAACTTTCTCTTACTAAGAAGAAAAGATGGACAATACTGTTGAGATTTATTATCTGAGATTGAAGAACTTGAAATATTGCTTGGTTTGCATACAGGTTTCCTACCTAAAACTTAGAATAGGACCCAAATCTCATTTCCAAATCTTTCCTAGACAGAAACAAAACAGATTTGTTTCATCAAAGTGCACTGCCACATACACTGCCAGAAATATTTCCGGGAACTTCCCTGCCCACACAGCATTACAGCCACAGAGGGGCTGATGTTTTCCAAGCTGCCATCACCAGCAGAAAAGTAGGAGGAGGAGATGCATCATAGACTGCATCTGAAATAGAGGAAGCTTGCTCAGTTTCATATCCTCACACTTCTGCACAGAAGCATTAGTTCTTCTAAAAGACAGCTGACACTGCACCTCTATGTTTTTGATCTCTTCTTGGAGGTCACTTGTTCCACAAATCTCTGTGTCTGTTTGATTAGATCTATACATCTGCAGTAATTGAGGTTGTTTTTAGATGCAGTGACACAAGTTATTTCATCACTGCTCCCTGATGTGCTTATCTAATAAATGTTTATTGCTTCTTATATCCATGACATAAAATAGCATTAAAATCTGGCAATAGCTGTCCAAGAGGTCATTGGGTGAGCTTAGGTAAGAGATTGGCTTTTTGGAATGAGCCAAGTAGAACATCAGGCAGCAGATACAAATGAAAGTGAAATTTCAATATCCAACCCTTTCTGAGCTTTGCCAATAACTCCTGTAATTGCACATTGCAAATCATATCTTGAAAAAACAATTCTTGAGTGGAAAAGACAGTGCATGGTCACTGTCACTGCTTTTCAAATCAGTGTCTCAGATTAACCTTATTCTTTTTGAAAACAGCCATGAAGGGACTCTGATAAAATAGTCTATATTGTGTTAAGGTAGCTCAGAATGCTTTCAATGTTACTAAACAATGAATTTATTTATTTATTATTCAGAAAAAAAAGATGCAGGTCCGGAAGCACTAGAGCTTCTTGCAGAGCCTTACATTGTCTTGCAAAGCCCAATAGGTAGAGACATATTGCACATAGAGGAGGCTCTGTCAGGGAAAGCAGAGAGATCTATGCAAGCACCTTCCATGTTCATGGTCTCTGCACTTCAAGGAGCTCAGGACTCCATTCCACATGTCCCTTAAGGAACGTTTATTGAGCAGAAGAAAAACCTTCTGGCAGTTTCTGCAGGCTGTGCTTAGGGGGCAATTTATAATCTCTAAGACAAGGGAACAGCCGCCAACCTTCCTGAGCACCATCTTTCTGGGGAACTGAATGTTTTTCAGTACTAATATTGAAAATTACTGCATGGCCCTCCCACAAAAGTGCAGAAACTTAAGTACAATTTATTTTTACAAGGCCTAGAAACCCTAGGCAGTGCATGCCCAGTTGTTCTGGACATTAGAGAAATGCTGCATTGTACATATGGTTTTACTTACAAATGCACAGAGCAAAATGCACAGAACTGATTATACCAATAAATTAATTGCAAACATTCTTTTCTTCCCACGAACTGCATAGAAGGCAGGTGTGTAAGCCTTGTGGCCCATTAGGGACAGCAGGGCAGTGCAGAGGGGATTTGGTGAGCGCCTTGCCCTCTCTTACCCGTTCCCAGTGCGAGCGCGGTGCGCGCTCTCGCGGGCGCCACTGCGGAGTCGCTTCCCTGACAGCACTTGCACATATGTGAGTGCCACAGTGAGGCCTCCCTTGCAATTAACTGTAATTGTGCTGTAGGCCAAATTCCTTCCTGCTCTATTTGGACCCCATACAGAGCTACTCTATTTGCGTGGTTTATAGCATTTCCCATCAGATCGTTCTCACAAACATAAAGTTGATACAGCTTGGGCATTCATTCTCATTGGAAGTCATCACAGGCATCCTTTCTATAATGCTTTAAGCACTTGCTTGCTGGAGAAAAGAAAAACAGAAGTCATTGACTGGTAATCAGCACCCCACCGTGCATTTATAATTGTACTAATTTCCTTTTTGTTTCCTTATGAATATGAGGCTTGCTTTAAAAAGTCAAGTATTTTAAAAATATCAATTAGTAAGCCTAGGAGAGGGCCATGACCCCACTCACCTCTTGTTTATCTGTATGAAGAAAAGGACAAAGGGGAAGTCCTTAATTCTTCCTTCACTTTGAGACAAAAGTGAAACCTACCTTAGACTAGATCTGGCAATTTCCTTGCACCTCTCCTGTGAGCTGGCCTCACAACACAGCTATGAAACAACTTACAGGGAGCCCCAATTTTACCTCACACCCCTGGTATGAGAAACAGCAGGTCATGGGTAAATGAACGAAATAGTGACTCTTAGGAGGTGTCATGAAGACCAGCTGCTCACTTCCCATGTGATTTGGAGCAAAACAGTGTCTATAAATCAAGGACAGTCACTAGGACATGTTGAGGATGATTTAGTTGGTGTTTGCAAAGACTCCAAAGATACACAGCTTTATTTAATGAAGAGTTCTTGCAGGGCTTTTTTGATAACGAAAACCAGACTTTTAATGTCATATTTTCATGCTTAAGCAAGGCATACTCAGTTACCTACATGTCTAATAAAGACAGTAATATTTCAGGTTTATATATAGTTTATTCCTAATGACTGCTGTGTCCTTTGTTGTGTCACATGTATCATGATACGCATAATTTCTTTTCCAGGTGGGACTACAGTGCTGAATACAGAAAAGCCAACGGTAATTGACAATACATTACAACCAGGTAAAAAAAAAATTCTTATTAAAACCACAATAAATTCCATACCCAAATTTCATGCCAGAGACAAAATAATGAATTGCAGCACTTCCTGACTTACCATTCCTTGAAGTCTCTGAAGTAAAGAAGCATCTGGTCTCTTAGCTCTGTACAGTAAATATTTTATTCCTTTCATCCACATGTAGATACAGCAGAGAACAAGATTTCCTTCTGCATCAGCAAATGCCAAGTGCTGACAAAATTAAACTAACTTAATCACACAGTGCACTGTTTAAATGTGGCATGTCAGTGACACAAAGTGTGTTTGCAAACTCCAGGAAAACAAAAACAGCCACACAGTCCCACTCACTATTTATATCCATGGTTTTACAAAACTAAGACAAGTAAAGTTTGCCAGTTTTTTCCACCAGGGAGCTGGCAGTTCTACAATATTGTTTTCTAGCAAGTTTTCTTGAAATGGGGTTACATAAACTGCTACCATGTACTTGAAAAGGGAAAACCAAGTTGTCACAGGCAGCAGGTCCTGGTTACTTAATACAATAGCTAGAAGCTTTTAAATTCCTTAGTTTGCTGCTTCCTCAGCTTTCTTTCATACCATTTTTTTAATATCCTGTACAATTTACTGGGAGTGGGGGAGAGGATGGATTTGGGCAGAAAACCCAAACTCCACAAACTATAAGCACTGGTTAAAAATCCTTTGCATCAATAATTGTGGAGCAGTAAAGAGGTCAGTTTTCAGTTACTCCCATTTCCTCCATTAAAGCACAGTCAGGCACAGTCTTGCTAGTGATTTATTAACAGGGTGGGTAAATGTTTATCATTGTTTCCTCAACCATGTGACACAATCCACTCTTGCTTCAAGTGAAAGAAAGGGACTAATAACGTAAAAAAATTCCTAAAGGACACTTATGGTGTTGATCTGATTAAGAAATAGAGCTGACTTAGCTCAGATGTTGTTCCCACTCTCGGTCTCTGCATTCAGATATTGCAGAGGCCAAAGCTTTTACTCTCCTCAAAATATGTCTCCAGGGTCACCCAACTGGCTAAGTCAGCATACACTATTTTTACCTCTGCCCTGCTTTATGAGCAGAGGCAAATCGTGGAGCACCAGTGCAATGAGAAACACAACAGTGATCCAGTCCCCCCTGTTGGGACACCTCTCCTCCCTCCTCTTCACACTCAGTGCTGCTGAAGGGCTGGATGGCTGCTGCTGATCTCACAGATCTGCAAAGGGGCTGGGGATGCAGAGGAAGAAAAGATTCTGTGCAGTGGATTTAGAGCGAAGCATTTTAATTTTTATGTCTGAAATTATCTGTTAGGTTTCTATTTCGATGACATTGAGGATTTTTTTACAGTTTTTTTAAACTATCTTCTTGGATTAAACAAATTGCAAATTTAGACAGCGCCTCTGTGCAGTGCAGTTTCACTCCCTCCCCAGCAGTGCCAGCTGCTTTGCAGGTTGTGTTCAAATCCCCTTGGCTTGGGTGGGACTCTCCATAACAGACTGACTGTTACTACCAGAGATTAAGATATCCTCGTTTTCTCTCCTTACTTCCCTCCTGCACCACCTTTGCTTACTCTGTGATGTGCCAAGTTTTTCCTCTATTAAAAGAGTTTCTGAGGCTCTGTTCAGAGCATGCCAATGTTCCTTCCCTGCATTGTGCTCATAGGAACCATTTCCTTCCGGGGAATAAGGGACGAGTTCACATCCCAAACTCCAGGCTCCCACATGGCAGCACATTACAAAGATCATAGATAGAGATCAGCCAGACGCTAATAAATAAGAATAAGGTTTCCAGAATTTCCAGTTTAAGACATAAAGGTTTCCAGCTGCCTCATAATCCCTCACTGAAAACCAGCCAAAAACTCCCAAAAAACGGGCAGACAGAAATCTCCCTCAGCATGGGGAAGCCCCTCGTGGCCTGGAGGTGGTATAAACATTTCCCTCTGCTGGAGGAACATGGCTGGACCCGAGTGGCACAGTGAAACACAGGGAGCAGGGGCCGTGCAGCCAGGAGCCAATCTGCCTTGTCAGCCACAAATAACACGGTTTAAACTGCCCTTGAAGTTCCAGGGCTGCTTGGGGGCCCCTGGCCCTCTGCTGCCTGAGGATAAGTGCACTCTTTCAGCTCTTCTCAAGCTGAACAAGGTAGGAATTTAACACATCAAGGACTGAGCCTTCAGCTTTGGCCTTAGTTCCCTTTAAGGCCTGGTTTGCCTGAAGATGCTAATGCACCATGAGGTAAATGATGAGCTCCAAGCCAAGGAGCTATTCCAGATCAGTTTGCAGGCTCCAGCGGGTGGCCCTGCGTCAGGTACATGGTGCCAGTGGTGGCCACAGCAGCTTGTGCCACAGTGCCTGGGGACAGAGATTGACCAGCCCTCTCTGCCATGGCACAGGTACTGTGCAGTAGGTGCCAGCACCGGGTACCGCTGTCCTTCTGCCTGCATTCCAGCCTGCAAATATCCCTAATCTTGTTACCCCAGACTAACATGCTTGTGTGTGTCAAAGCCTGAGATTATCCTATTCCAACCAGCTTTCATACACTATGGAAACAGTTAAGAGCAAATAGCTGGAAAGCCTCAGTGTATAAACAAGCTGTTCCATCAAGGAGTCATTTACATTTCGTTTCAAGGGGACTCAATTGAAAGAAAAAGAAAAAGAATCATGATTTCAAACTGCTAAAAATGTTTAAAGGTTTGGATTTATTTTTTTTTTTTAAGAGAGGGTCTACTTTCCTCCTCAAACTTAAAAAGATGCCTTTTACAAACCCATCTGTCAAGGTAAATACCTCAGTTCTCAGCCCTAAGACTTTCTAACATCTAATCATTTTTGAACACATATTTTTCAATTCTAAAGGACTATTTGAAATGCTTGTCTCTTAGCTATTTACATACAGAGCAAGCTGTTAATTTACATTACGTGCTCTCAGTGTGTAATCTGAGTCCTTTGTAAAGAAGACTGTTCTGAGAAGTGCCTTGTTTTTCACACATGTAATAGCTATGTCAGAAAAATATATAACTAAAAAATCTTGAAGTTAAAATGTCTGCTAAAAAATAATTTAAAGGTAGAATAGGTCTGATTCTCATTTATGCTGGAGCAACTTTGTATCAGTAAAGGGATATTAAGGCTGTTAAATTATCATTTACTATCATTTAAGGTAATTCTGTGCTGCCAGCATAAATGGTATAAAAATGCAAATACAAATCAGACCAAATATACTACTTTGAAGTGGTCCAAATTATGTGTGTAATTTCCTATTTTAATGTTGATTTACCCTTTGGCAAGAGCATCTTAGAGAGCATTTTCATATCATTTTCAATGCCATCATGCTTCTTCTTGCCTCTTGTTGAAGGAGTTATAAAAATATGTCAAAGTCTGTGGGCCACGAAAGATTAATGGACTTGCAAGAAACTCACGCAACTAGATTTTCAAATTACTTTCTTGTTCTTGTGCAGTAATGGTCCCAGCTGTGAGCAAGATGTGGTCAAAAAGTACAGCTGTTGGTTATTCTTTGAGAGGATAAATCTGTTTTAATTCAGTATCACGTACCCTACGTTTTGAAAAAGGCATATGGGATTTCGTCACACCTCCCTCTCAGATTCTCATCTGAGCTGCTGCTATTTGATTACATAATAGCTGGTTTTCTTTGTCCTCTCAGTACCCACAAACCCAGAGATCATCACCTATTGGTAGGAGAATTATCCTAGCATGGGAATGGGCCAGCAATGCAGAGGGTGCCCAACAATTGCTACTCGTCCCTAGTTTCCTTCCTTCCACCAGAGCTGCCAAGCTATAGTTCAAGGACAAAGAGGACAGATTGCCTGTAGCTCGCTGTGAGCTACTGTATCAGTCCTCTGGGACCTTTAATAGAAGGGCTGAACTAGCCTGTCTTTTCTGGGGCAGACCCATTGTCCATACTGAACCATAATGAACCTATCCCGATGCTACAAGTGTCCATTATTAATTGGCTAGCAAGCCTATTTTTCCTTTTTTATGAGTCCCTGGGAGAAGCACTGGAAGAGACATAAGAATAGGCAATAAGAGATGGCATGTTTAAGAAGCTCGTAAAACAAGAGCACTCTGAAATGCCTTGTCTTTGACCTTCAATCCCATTGCTGAGATTGTCTAAGGAACATAGTAACACAATAAGTCCTGAGAAAGCAATAGGAACCTAGCAAGAAACAGCTAACTGTGTGCAGGTTACTGGTCAAATTCTCCTCAGTTTCAGTGGTTCTACTTCTGCATGGAAAACAAGTTCATTTCTATGCTACACCATGCTGTCTCTGAGTCTGAAGCCAAGGAACACAGGCATGGCCAAAGCATATCAGACTTAGGCTCTTTGCCAATTTCCTGGACTATATATTTCAAATGAAAGTGGAAGAAAGTATTTATTAGATGGAGCTGTGAAATTTAGCTCTGTTTTGAAACTCTCCTTCTGATCCCAGTGTTCAGAACTGTCATCAGAGCATGAAGTAAAAGGCTTTTGTCACTTCCTGCACTTTAGAATTAACTATTAAATTCTGGATGTTTTCCTTGTCCATGTCAATGTCCAGTTCTCTTTGAATTGTGTTCAATCTTAGCAGCATTCAAGGGAGCAAGTACCACTCACATCATATGAGAATTTTTTTTCCTTTGATCCACACTGAGCTTCACTGGGTATCTCACATTACTTAGACTGTGAAACCAGAATATTGTTCTGTTCTGAGTCTCTGGATTCATCATTCATTTACATACTTCTCCTATGTGTTCTGCTATTTATTTTTATTCAGAGTTTAACAATACCAGTCCCGTCTTTGTCCTCTGTGTTCATTTCTGCTGTGTGGTATCTTCAGATGGATGTGATCTATCTACCACTGTTCTCCTTTCTTGTGGTTTGAATACCACGCAAGCTATCAGTACTTTGTGTGATATAATCCTTTGGGACTAATAAGATTAATTTTGTTCTACATTTTCTAAAACCTTTTCTAAAGTTCTGTCTCATGGCCCTGATGTCAAAGCCATGCAATATAGCTCTCCCTAGGCCTCCTTGGCAATGAAAGGCTATTTGTCACAATCTTAAAACTCTTTAATTCATTGCAATGTCACTCTGTTTCTTTTAAAACCCCCCTTGATTTTCAGATGTCCCCTTTTGGGCAAGATGTCTTTGATCATGGCCCCATTGTCTAGAAAAAACTGCCTAATACACTGACGAAAGAGACATAATTCCAGGATTGCCTTTCTGCCCTCATGTGTGCATAGACTGAGTTCTGCTTCTTCAGCATTTTGAGCCCAAAGAGAGATTATTCACCACAATCTGCTTTTTTTCTAGGAAGGGCTAGGGTGCTCCAGGAAACATCTTTCCTCCACATTGAATTCCTGTGCCAGACATAATCTGTTGAGTTCATTTGTTCCCAACTAGGTTGCATTCGTGACAATGTGGAGTAGACCCCTCTCGAGGCCAGCAGGAGAGAGGGGGGAGGCAGTCAGGATGGGCAGGATGAAAGAAAGGAGTGAAGAATGAGGGCTCAGTGCAGAGAGACACCACAGCACAGCCAAGGGAGGCACTGACAGGCAGAGCAGAGGGGCAGGAGCTGCCATGGGCTCAGATGTCTCTGCTGTCAGAATGAAATTTTCTAGGGGCCAGAGGGGAGAGGGCACAGTGGCCACAATGCAGGAACCCAGAGAATTGAGAAAAAAACTGTGTCTGGGAGCAAGGGCCTGCCAAACAAGGACACAGCAGGCAAGGAGAGAATGACAGATGAACCCTTTTTATATCTATTCTGTCTCAGCCTACTCACCTGAGGTTTTGTGTTGTTAAAATTATTATTCTAGTGTACCTTCCATTAAAATCTGGGTTGTGAGTTCAAAAGCCTAACCAGTCTTCCCTGGCAGTTCAGTACATGCAGGAGGTCTTTGCCTCTTCAGACTGGAAGAGCTCCACCTCAAAGGTCTGGCCAACTGCAGGTCTCAACACACTTCCCATATTTCTCATTATTTTCCCACAACAAACAAGCACATTCTAAGAGTTGCATTATCTTTCCTGGCTTTTTTTATTAATAATGGGCAAGAAACACAATTCTTCCCCCAGAGAAGCATATTGATGGAAGCATAGAGTCCTTTGTTCTTAGTTCATACTTGCACAAAGCATCTCATTAAAGTAAACCTAAGTTATTCCCTTAATAAGGCGTGAGTCATGCCTGAGAAAATACTCCAAGATTTGGTCACATTGCTGTTGGGAGGGTATTGCTCTACTGGGAGTTGTCACTGCTCAAGGTGAGATAAAAGTTCAAACCAATGGGGTAGGAACCAAATGCTCAAAAGATTTCAAACTGCTTCTGAAAATAAGAAATGCAAAGGATTTATATGCTATCTTTGTATAATCTTTCCATTGAAATTCCTAGTTCTATTGAAGAAAATAAGTGACTATATATTAAACCTTTGGGCAGAATTGAAAAGAAGCTGAAAACAAGATATGATCTCATCCTGACCATAATACCAGACTTCCCTTATTTTACGCAGAGCTTGTTTTGAAGCTTATTTTGAGTTCATTTGGCAATCAGCCACATTTGTCCCTTTTCTCTCTCAATTTGTCCATTTCAATGCTGCCATCTTGTGGGCCTACTTAACTGTCTGGAAGATGCTGAAAAAGTTCCTTATTGAAGCCAAGAACCGTAGACTTCACCAAAATCCTTTCCTGCCAAGGACATTCCATTAATGTTTCTGGTTGTTCTTATTTTTTTCCAAATCTCATTGAGAGCTGCAAATTGTGGCACCATTACAGTGCAGGGATATTGATAACAGAAAATACATCTGATAAATAAGCCAGAGCTTTCTTTATGAGTCTGCCATGCTACAATGCAGTTATCAGATAATGCGGGCAAATCAGAAGAATTAATCTAACCACAGGAAAAAAAATCCTATCATAGGGGTCATTAAGAGGCAAGAAGCAACCACATCTTTTACAAAAAGTAGTGATTTTTCATGTTTCCCAGGAGGGCTGTTCTTGCTATTGCTTCTCAGAGTCTCTGGAAGGACTGGTTCTGCTAATGGTCAAATGTATGCATTTGTTTTGAAGTACAAATTCCAAATTATGCAATTAATAATCACATTTGACACCCTCTTTTCCATCTTTCCTTGCAGAGCCACCCCTATACAACTGTGGCTTTGGCTGGGGATCCCAAAAGACTTTGTGCCACTGGGAGCACGACAACCAGGTGGATTTAAGGTGGGCAATCCTGACCAGCAAAACTGGGCCGATCCAAGACCACTCAGGTAATCATGAGTTCATGATGTGGCTATTTTACATGGGATGAGATTGTTCTGTTTATTACCAATGTCTTCCAAAATCACAGGAGAGTGAATTATCCCTAAGATACATAAAGTCACCAACCAAAGATGGTTCTCTAGTAAACCTAATCCATTACCAGTAATCACAACTGACTGTAATTGTCCTTTCTGCTGGGGAATAAAGATTGCTTCTTGTCAGGAACTGAAGATATTCCCTTCCCCTGACTTGTCTTTTGGTAATCATCACCTGGTATAGAAAAAAATCTGAATGACCAAATATTTTGCAAATAGCACTGACCAGCTAATATAGTCAGTCAGTTAATGACCTCACATTATTTCTGCTGTAGTTACAGGGGCTACCCACCACAGGAAAGTGTTGTATGTAAATGAAACTTCCCAGATTAGGTGTGTTACCACCCCCCTCTCCTTTCCAGCAGGAATTGGAGATTATGGCCATCCTCTGCTCACAAACAGATTTTCAAAAAATATCACTCTGGGGAATTGATTGGTTTGTTTTGCAGTAACTAACTCATAGCTCAGCATAATTAGGCAATAAATTTGCTGCAGGCTAGTGGAGAAGGGAGGGCACTGTGTGACCTGCACAGCCTCTTTCTTTAGTGTTCTCGCTTGCATACGTGCAGATTAATCAAATGGGTTGAGATGAATCCCCCTTCCCACTCCTGCTACCCTTTGCTTAATGAGAATGACAAGGAAATTAGACAAAATTGGACTTTTTAAATTCTGAGACACTTTCAATTGAATCTTAAGACAAGTACAGTAGTTTCAGGGGGAAAAAAAACCAACTTGTAATACTTTGACTATAAATGGCATTGTACAAATAAATGGCATCAAATTAACTAAATGCAGTTAGCTGAAGTGAAGGCTGTAATGGTGGAAAAATTGATGTAGAGTAAAGTGAAATGGCTCAGTAGGATCTGACATTGAAAGGAGGTTAAAAGCTATGTTAGCCAGAGACTGACAAAATCTAAAAGGCATGCATAAGTAAAGCTCTAATTAAGACAATGAAGACAGAGTTCCTGACCTGGCACTGCAATAATATTCTGAAAATGAGAGCTATCTGCACTTTGCCATCAAGGATTATAGAGAGAGAACCTGTTTTCAATGAGGAGATGAAGAAATTATATTCTTCAAATGAGATTTTGTTGTTTCCACTGGGCCCTGCTAGTACAGAAAACTTATTTGTTCCATGAGCTGTAGCTTTAGTAAATCTTAAAGGCAGCCCCTTTTTCTTCTACTGCATTTTCAATATTTTCCAAAATTCTCCTTGAACTCTAAGGGGCACCTTCACTTGCCAGGTTTGTGATCTGCCTGCCAGCAGGCACAGAGTGAGTGGGGTGGCTGTGAACACAGACCATGAGCAGTCTGAATGGCACTGATGTCCCAAACAAACCCTCAGCTGCACAACAAGGGCCACCCTATGTATTGGGAAAATCACAGTGAGCAACTCCCAGGCATGTCTTTCTCTCAGACTCATGTGTAAAGCTGAAAAAATACACAGAAGTAATTTTCAACTGCAGTTGCTTGTAGATGGCAGGATACACTGCATGTCACTTCAAATTATATATCTTGTGATTAAATCTGGCCAGTGTTAGGTCTTCCAACTCAGACAGCTGTCCTAATGCTGTGATTATTTTCCTATTTTCCTCCCTCTGGATTTCCCCATTCTTTGATGAGATTTGCACGTTGTGCTGCTCTGCACAGAAGTGAAGTTAGTTGGAAAGAATGTATAGACATGAGGACTCCTGCTAAGAAGCTGGACAAGTTGCTACTGCAGAAAGACAGGGGGAAAAAAAGTTAAATTTTTTTACATTAAAACATCATCTTCTCCTATACAATTCTTCAACATGCATATTGGGCTGGATACCTCTACTGCACACAGAAAGATCCAAACAAAAGAAAACACCCTTGTCTCATGTAGGAAGAAGTATGTTCCTTTCTTATTTTTAGGTCTAGCTACTGGCCCAGGAGTGGGTACTCCTCTTCACTCCTGGTTCCCATCCCACTACTCTGTCCTTCTTATTCTTACCAGAGTAGCACTGCTCAGATTCCTGTCTTCATTGGTGCAGGACTATATCATTGCAATCCAATTATACACTATTGCACATGAAATTCAAGGATATTATGTATAGGCAAAGACCAATGCTGACAAAACACCACCCTTCCAAAACATCTTCTTTTGCCTCTTTTTACTTTTCTTTCTTTTGAGTGTTGGTATAAACAGTACTATGTATACTTACTTCAGCAATACTTGAGAAATAGTATTTTTTATTATTACTTTTATCCTTCCTATTCTCAATGGGATGATGCCAATAAATGCTGACTCCATCCTTTTGTGTGAGTGCATTGCACATGCTATCTATTCTTACACACACCAGGATGAACTTCATGTTTTTCCACCACAACTCTCTGCAAAGACACTGTTCAAAAGCTGACTGGAATGGATGTGTGGCTGATATAATTCAGAAGCACATCTCTATAGTCAGTATCTTACTTAGCAATTTTCTGTTACCAAACTAATCACACTCCCACATGCTTCTCTCTCAGTGTTATTGAGAAAATAAGTTTCGAAGATAAGGGTATTAGGTGTTCAGATTTCAACTAGTATGAATCCATTACGCCCTTGAGAAAGCTGTATTCAGCTATATAATATATTATGAGCTACTAATCTTACTCTTTCAGGCAAAGGGCTCACAAATATATAGAGCTCAACATATTGTTACAAAAATCAAGGACATAATTCTGACACCATCTGTGACAATGCTCAGCCTCTATTTGGGAACATGCTTTAAATCTCAGTTCCTGATCTCTGGCCATGGCTGTTCAAAGCCATTTCACCCTTCTCAGTGTTCTTCCCATTCCAATCTTGCCCCTTGAGCACAGATTACTTCAAACAGAATTTTTTTAAAATAGCTCTTTACACAATTAACATAGAGTAGGCCCCAGGGATTTCCCTCTAGACTGCTGAACCAGGGATGGCTGCTTTCAGGAGGTGCACACTGACTAATGGAGCACATAATGCTGTCTCACCAAACATGCTTGTGCCTCCTTCCCCTAACAAAACTAATGCCTTTTGTGTTTCATGTGTTGAGCATGTTATTAGGGTTCACCCTTAGCACAAAATATCCCAGTGAACAGCACAGGAGATGGCCAGAGGAAAGTGTAGAATAACAGAATTGCTTGGGTTGGACAGGACCTTTAAAGGTCATCTAGTCCAACGTCCCTGCAGTGACCAGGGACATCTTCAAGCCTGACCTTGAATTTTTCTGGAGATAGTGTGTCTTCTACCTCTCAGGACCACCACCACCAAATTTCACCACCCACCAAATTTCTTCCTTATATCGAGTCTGAATTTACTCTCTTTTAGTTTAAAACAATAACCCTTTAGGCAGTCATTATGGGTTCTGTTCAAAAGTTTGTCCTCATCTTTGTTGTAAGTCCTCTTTAGTGGCTGAAAGGCTGCAATAAGGTCTCCCCAGAGCCTCCTCTTCTCCAAGCTGAATAACCCCAACTCTCAGCCTGTCCTCCTAGGAGAGGTACTCCAGCCCTCTGATCAGCTTTGGGGTCTCTTCTCAAAGCAAATCAGCTTTCCTAGAGCTCCCAAAACAAAGCACTCTGACTCTCTTGCTTGTGATGCTCGACCCACCAGCATAGAAAGAAAGCAAAAGATATGGGGTGGTCAGGGGATCTTATGTTGACAAAGACAATGAAAGCTGGTGGCTATTCTTAACACAGTCCTTCTGTCACAGTAGGAGATGGCAATTTCATTTACTCACAAGCTGATGAGAGCCAGAAAGGCAAAGTGGCCCGCCTGCTGAGCCCGGTGATTTACTCACAGAACTCTGCCCACTGCATGACCTTCTGGTACCACATGTCGGGCGCGCACGTCGGCACCCTCAGGATCAAACTGCGCTACCAGAAGCCGGATGAGTACGACCAGGTGCTGTGGACCCTGAGCGGGCACCAGGCAAACTACTGGAAGGAAGGACGTGTTCTTCTTCACAAGTCTGTGAAACACTACCAGGTGAGCTGGGCTCTTCCCCGCTGAGCTACCACGGCCAAGGCCAGCCACACCTTGCTGGTTGTGTTCTATACGCCGCGGAAAAAGATGTCACCAAAGGATTTATGTAGACAATGTCACACCTACAGATGAGCTATGCTTGCAGTGACTGATAACAGTGAAATATTTCATGGTATCTCAAATTACTGTGATACAAGCACTTTCTTATCACAGGCCAAATAAATACTTTATATATCATTTAACATCAGTCACAAAATGCCTCTTTGCCACAGTTTTGCTGATGTAAAAGTCTTTCATAAAGTCGTGTCAAATTTACATTTGCCTGTATAAGTTCATAAAGGCAATGCGGATTTTCAGGCCACGACTGAAGCACAAGTGTGACTTCAAGTGAAGATGTGTGTTAACAACTAATTAAGAAATCGTGGCTGCTGCAGTTGAATGCTAACATGAAAATAATGTGAACACTATCTTGTTTTTCCAGGTGGTTATTGAGGGAGAAATTGGAAAAGGAACCGGAGGAATAGCTGTGGATGATATTAAAATTGACAATCACATAGCACAAGAGGATTGCCGAAGTAAGTGTGACTAGCAAGAGCACAGAGAGTTCTCATCTAAAATATTGTTTATTTTGTTTTGATATCTGGTTTTATCTGTGAGAAAGGGATAGACAATTATTAGGTACGTTTCCACTGAAAATATCCTGGTTCAGCCCATAGCTTTATTCATAGTAAGTGCCACTGCTGTCACCTTGGTATGGCAGCAGTTCGGATCAGAACTGGGATCCTACTGACATGGGTTACAACATATTCACAATTTCATGTCTCTCCCTGTATTTCGTATTGCTGCCCTCTTTAAATTTCTCAGCTTTTCCTGTTGCAGGACCCTGTTTTACCTAATGCAAAAAATCCAATTTTATTTCTTCACCCTTTTTAAATCACTTACTACAAAGCCTTCTCAATTTTTTTCAAAGGGCCATATCAAACCCTTACAGGATAAGCAGATAGGGTGAAAAGGCCCCTGTTCTGTCCTCTGCTGTCCTGTCCTTCTGAGTTTTCTATGGCTCATTTGCTGTAGTCATCAGCTCCCAGACATGTGGGACACAAAGCAACGTTAGGACATGGCCTTTCCCATATCTGAGCCAGGCTATTCCTGAGATGCTCTTTGAGCCCTTTTATTCCTGGCCAGTCTCGAGTTATTCCAGTCACTGCTGATCATATGTACATTGCATACTGCACGTAATTTGGCAGCAGCAGCCCCAGATAAACACAAGCAACAGAACACTGTCCTTCATAGCAGAGATGAAGCAATTACTTTTATATAAAAGAGGGAATGGAGATGAGAACTCTTGGCATTAAGAAGATAAATTTATTTTGTGTGACTTAACAATACAACTAAGAGCAATAACAGAGTGTGTTCCTCACATTTGTAGCCAACATCCTTTTGAGGGTATCATGACAGTCTTCAGCTACATGGTAATTTCACTGCGGGATGAGGAAACAATCTCTTTTTATCACATGGTCCAACCCCTGGGGTTTATCAAATGCCACCAGAGTGGCAGCTGGCAGGAAAGGGAGGCAGGACGCACTGCTTAGTCCTCCTGCAGCATCCCCAGTGCCAAGAGAGGCGCTGAGACCACAGTGTCTGCATTTAATTGACTCCAGCATGAGAAAGGAAAATAACTCCTTTCCTACCTCTGTGTTTTGGTTGTTCAAACCAAATGTTGAGTAAAGATTTCTGCCTGAGGGAGCTAAACCCAAAAGCTCAGTCTGAAATCCAAACACAAGTGGTCTCGCTGCAGAAACTATTCTTGTGATTAACTATGCCTATGCTGATGAAGTGTTATGGAATTGGGCTCCAAAATTGTAAATACAGTGAACGAGATGCTAATTCATCACACTGATTTCTCTTTCCCAGGCATGGAAAACCCCTGCTGATAACTAAAACTGTGCCAAGACTGTGCCTGGGCGGAGGGGAGTTTTTTAATCTTTCTTTTTTTCTCCATTAATTTTCAGAGCCCATTATAATGAACAGCTCTGTCAAGCCGCCATAATGATGCTCTGACACAGGAAAATCTGCTATACCATTATTGCCAACATGATAGTCAATCAGTGTTTGTAACCCTAATAATCAATGTCAATTCTTTTGCTTCATTAGAATCAACTGATGTGGAGAATGAAATAGATGAAGAAGAAGACCCAGAAAGTAATCAAACAGGTAAAATTTGTGTTATTTCTTAAAAGGGAATGAATTTTAATGTGTATTTTAATGTGGATTTTTGCATTCTATTTGTTTATAGATTTATTCCCTAACTGCATATTGTATTAAGGTGTTATGATTTTTCTGGATGAGATTATAAGAAGACTTACATTTATCTGAAGGTTGTAATAGTTTTATTCTTCCATGTCATATGGACTTTTCTCCTTTTTATTATTTATGTCTATTTCAAACATTTCAAATTTCATATACCTAATTTGTTACATTATATTCAAATACATGCAAGAACATTATAGCCCCTCAGTATTTTGTTACCTAGAAGGCTTGTCCACTGCTGAAGAAAGAATTAACATTATATCTCACAATTTATGACTCACATTGTGCCTCAGTAATTAGGCTCAAAACTCTTCAGGTTAAATGTTTCACAGACCTGGCTGAAAATGTCATTTTATGACCAGTCTAGCAAAGCATTATCATTTCCAATGATGAGAACAGTAAATGGATCATTAAATGGATCATAATTGTCATATTGTTCCACTAATAAAATATACTTGCATTTTTCGGGCAATGAGCTTAATTTTTTTCGGTTACAGTCAACAGGATAACTATAATTGATTTCAGTGAAAGAGAGTGAGTTTGTCCAAAAAGAACTTTTGGCTTTTCCAGCAACGTTTACAGGGTTTGCTGCTTTTGGATCATTTTCATAAACTACAAAAGTTGAGAGAAAACCTTATGATACCCAGTGAATATTTTATCCAAGAGGGCAGAGTGCTCTTTTGTGTCAGTTCTGCCACTATTTGCACTTCAAGATCCAATACTAAAGTCATTCAAGTAGAAATAAAACGGCTGGATATTCCCAACCATTGTCTAAGGCTCTAACCTCTTACACTGAGCTGAGTAGGAATTGATTAACATTTTTGAGCTATACACTGCAACATGGCAAAATATGATTAAAAGACCTCCTTATTCACTCCCACTTAATCCAAGGCAGAACCACAGCTCTACTAATAGGCAGCAGATTTAAAGATTGGAGAACAGTCTGGAAAAAATCCACAGCTATTTGGGCCACATTACAGTTTTCAGCTATTTATGCCCACCTTGCAGAAGATAGGTTTTAAAACTACGTAAAAAACTTCTTTTAAAAAAATTGATGGTCTTCTCAAAATTTCCAATTCATTAAACAAAGTTCTCAATGGGATCAGTTCTGAAAATTTTGCAATTCTTTATCCAATTTCAGGGTTTACACCTCCATACCGTAGCACAGGTGACGACTATGATGACAACATCTCCAGGAAGCCAGGCAATGTCCTGAAGACTCTAGATCCAATCCTCATTACCATCATAGCCATGAGTGCACTCGGGGTGCTTTTAGGAGCTATCTGTGGAGTTGTGCTGTACTGTGCCTGTTGGCACAATGGGATGTCGGAGAGGAACTTGTCTGCACTGGAGAATTATAACTTCGAACTGGTCGATGGTGTAAAACTGAAAAAAGACAAACTAAACACACAGAATTCATACTCAGAAGCATGAAGGCATAAAGCAACTGGAGAAGTCAGAGAATCGGGATGGAAGGACATAGCTCGGTCGTGCTGGGGAACTGTTGATCTTTTACTGTACAGGCTGAAAAGTGCATTGATGACACTGAGCCAAGCTTTTCTCAGGAGCTTCAATGAGTGTGTAACCGATGAACATGGACAACAATCTGTGTTAACAACCTGAATCATGTACAGTCTGCTTTTTCTGTTGGTTTGATTTGAAATAATCGGATGCTGGTGTTGAGACCAAGTATGATTGACTTATACTTCATTTTGTCTTTCTTTCTCTCCCTCTCTTTCGTTTTCCTTTAATGGATAATTTCATTTTTACTGTGCAAAATCCAAGATGCTGTCACAAAATGTATCCAGTGGGGTCCTTTGGATGGACATGCTGTCTGTAGCTCAGTGCCCAGAAAATATTGGAGTAACAGCAATTTAGTGGACTTCTGCACCTGTATTTGTGTATACTTGCTCGTGTTGTGCATAGGCAAAGAAGGGTTAGGATGTTTTTGAAAGTACTGCTGCATCAGTACCGATATAGCGTGTCAGCTCTGTTTACGAAGCAATACTGTCAAATTTTATTGATGTTTTTCAGTGTTGTACTAAATTTTGTGCTTGTGAACTCCATAAAAGAGTATGTGCCATCATCAGACACAACTGGTAACCAAGTGTACTGCCTAAAAACTAAACAAAAAAAGTCCTTGGCACTGGCTAGTGTATGTCCTCTCAAGTGCCTTTTTGTTTGTACTGCTTCTCATTGTGTTAACATTAACTACAGCTTCTCTGCAGTTATGCCCTTGTCTTTAATCATATTCTGATGGCTCACTGACTAAAAGAAAAGTATATTTTAGTGTAAGAAAACAGCCTCAGCCAAGGCAAGGGCTAATCAGATTTGACAACCTGGCTTGATTGTTCTGCTTTCTGTATTTCAACTTCATGTCTCTTGACCCTTTTGTATAAAGCTGCAATATCCCCTTTTATTGTTCTTTCGTATAGAATGTATTTTCAAATGTAAAATCTCTCTCCCTTTCTCTTCTCTTTCTCTCTCTCTTTGTCTCTCTGAGTAGGTTTCATAAGCATTTGCCATTGCCAAGGAAAGAAAACTTCAGCTTTAACTTGCTGGTAATGGCAAAGGATTTTACTAGAGTTTGTGTTAAAAAATAAGGGAAAATTCTTAACTTTATCCTCCAAAGTCGAACTTTGGGTTTCTTCTTAACAGCATAAAGTGACAGTATCTTTTTTCCTGATGTCATGAAACATATCTTTTATCCTGAGCAGCTTGCCTGTTAATTACACTGGGGAAAATGCTTCCCTTACAGAAAAGATTGCCTTTAAAATGAGAAACTTTCCTCTTCTTGCCCCTACGTGAACTCAGAGTTCTGTTCTCTCAGTAACCTATTTTCATGCTAATCAATGCTAATTGGGCTTAGGAGTGTGTACTGAGGGCAGAATGAAATCCCACAATGTATGTAGGGTATGTTCTTACCATCATGTTATATGGTAACATTTCATACCAGGAGGTTTCTGTTTGACCACAAGTGCAGGTGGTGACCAACGCAGTGAACTGAGTACTCTAAGCCTTCAGGAAAATGTGTTTGACAATGATGTGGCAATTTTTTTAATATTTTAGGGCAAATACTATTGGTCAAATAATATTCAACAGCCTATGCAGCTGGTCCAACAGGGTAAAAAGAAACAAGAGCATGTTTCCCATAGGGGTCCGTGCAAGGCAGTGAGAGAGCAGAGGGGTTATTCCCCTCCTGCAGGTGCAAGGGGAGCCCCTGGGTTTCTGCAGTGACCTGCACACAGTACAGCCATAACTGGGGGCAGCATCAGCCTTCCCCTGGGTATCCACCAACCAGCAGAGAAAAACAGTGCAAACGTGGGGAAAGGAGCATCCTACCAAGTGCTGAACTCATGTTTTTCCTCATTGAAATTCCTGAGTAGAGTCAGGGAAGTGATTGGGACTTTCTGAGTTAGTCTTTTCCAAAATTGCTTTTGTAGAAGAGCAATAAAATATCCTATCCAGGATTAGGATTAAAGAAGGGCTAATTCAGCCTTGTATTACTTGGAGCAAAAGAATCCACCCCTATCTATACACTAAATGCTTTGAAGTGTATAATTTCGCCAGTATGAACTATAAAATAGAAAAATATGTGGAAAATCCACTAGTGACACAGAAATGGAAGAAAAGGGAGAGAGACAGTAGGTGAAAATGAGGTTTGAAGTTGAAGATATTTTAAAGGAAGTCCCAATAGAAAAAAAGCATGAAGAGTTGCTACTTCAGAGGAGTCCTAAAGGCAACGACTATCCCAAAAACCCAAACACCCACTTCAGGTCATCAAACCTTAGATTGATGGAAGACCTACCTCCCCAGCCTCTCAACCTTGGGTCCTCCAAAGGCTGAGACAGTGCATCTAAGACCTGAAAGTTTTGCCTAAAAGTTAGTCCATGGGATGTCCCAAGGGACCAACTCACTTTGTCAGAGGTAGAATTTTCATTGGTTTCTAACACTGTAATTTGACCATAATGGTATTGCAGCAGCTAGTTAATTAACCCAAAGAAGAAAAGGATTTTTCAAAACTATTTTCAGCAGACCACCACTGTGTGAGTCAGGAATTAAGGGTCTATTCTCCTTAGCTGAAAAAACTTCTAGTCCACTAACTTGACTAAGAGTTGCATGCTTATATTGCCTTGAAGAGAAAATCCCACTGGGGAGCCCTAGCCCAAAACCTTTTGAAATATTCCCACTGATTTCAATAGATTCCAAACCAGCTTTGGGTCTTTATCTATTTGAGCAGAAAAGCTGGTATTTGGTGGGGTTTTTACTTCTTTTAACATACTGAGAATAGTGAACATAAAAAATTATCTCCTTTGTGGTCTTCAGACATTACTATGATAATGAGGATCTAGCACTGAAGATTTTATTTCTCTGAAGGTAATAGAATTAGAGTTGCCCTTCAATAAAGGAAAAATGATACTGCAACTTTACATTGAAAAGTATCTTGCACTGATAAATATATTTAAAAAATTATATGTTTATAAAGTTATTAATTTGTAAAGGCAGTGTTACAAAATGTTCAGTTTATATTGTTTTAGATTGTTTCATAATTTTTAAAGTGTAAAATAACATATTTTTTTCTTTATTGAAAAACTATAAAAATCTTCTGTAGTAAAATGATTTCATTTTACTGGTATATTATTGCTTCATGTTTTGTACCATCATAAAACTTTGTGCAAATTTTTTTTACAGAAATTTTTATTTTCTATGACAATATGACACTTGTAAATTGTTGATTCAAAATGAACAGCGAAGCCTTAACTTTAAATGACATTTGTATTCTCAGACACTGAGTAGCATAAAAAAACCACATAGAACTGAACTGTAACTTAAATTTCCAAACTATGACTACTACATTCCAAAGAAACAGTTGAATTAAACATTTTCATAAAATATCCCATAGCTGATGTATTTTATTATACTAAAATGGATTGGTATTATTAAATGGATGGTTTTATTTAGCACCTTGCAACAAGCGCAGTGTTTCAATCACAATTATATTTGTTAGTAGGCAGCTCCAACAGACACCTTGGTGGATTTGTTCATTGTTTAGGATGGAGGCATTCCCCTTTGCCTGACCCATTCTCTTTCCTTGCTGGAATACCCTCCCACAACCTGCTTTTTGGCCAAACAGCTGGGATTTAAGAGGACAGATTTGCCACCACTGCCCCTTGCCATGGGCTGCCCAGTGTAACACCCTGTGCAGGTGTCACACTCCCCTTGGGCAGGGCTGAGATTTACTGCCAAGTACTGCCCGTTTTTCGTGGGTTACTCCACCAAGTCTCTGCTCCTGTGGTAAGGTTTGCACTGATAAGCTCCCTGCAGATTTCCAGGGGACTCATCAGGACTTACTCAGCCATGGCCAAATTTCCCAAGGCAGAGCACAAGTTGGTGGTTGGAGCAAATGCAGCCAGGTTGCCCTATTGGGCCTGGTTTGGCATCAGTTGGGTGCCAAACTCACCTGTGGAACACATGAACAACACATGGTCGTGTGCAGAGAGACCTTGATAAAGCTTGCATCCAGATCAGAAGCTTTAGATTCAACATTTCCTGCTTTATGCAATACTTACCTAGTTTGTTTCCTTTTAATACTCAGCACTCTGCACATTCAAGTTTGACAAATCTTTTCTTTACATTGCACACATGAACAAAGCACAGACTGTCAGTATGTCATTAGGTGCAGTATAAACATTTTACTTCAGCTACTTTACTATTCATGGGAAAAATACCGTGCTTATTACCATACACTTGATCATTTTTAACACTTGAAAAGAATGTATTGAATCTTGTCTCCTCAAGGGAGCAGAGCTGTGTGTACCTGTTTAAAACATGAGGTGGAACTCCAGCAAGCACCTGAGCGAAATCCCCGCTCAGAGTAGGGATTGCTCCAAAAGGTGGCTGTGAAAGTTGCTGTCCATAGAACCACTACACCCAAATTGGTCAGAGGTGTGCTTCATGGCACTCTGCTTCTGTGATAACCAGCCAAAATTAATGGCAATGGAATTGATCAGTGAAAAAGGGAAATCTATAAAGTCAATCTGTTGAGGATGAAGCTCAAGAAAGAGAGACAAGTATTTAAAGTTGAGAAAATTCTCTTCCTTCCATTCAGGGATTTGCCTAGAAGCTCACAAGTGCTTGGCACTAAACCTTCAGTTTTCCACACTAAATGGGCTGCATAAAGCAAGAACAAAAGTGGTGCAATGTGATCTGAATTACTTTTCAGAATATAACTTGTAAACTTGAAGAAAAAGAGCAGATGGAAATAACAGATGGGTCAGCTACAGACAAGCAGTGCCAGAAGAGCACAGCTCTGAGGGTCATGGTCTGTAAGAGGGGTCTTTGGCAGGTAGTAAAGGCAAACCCCTTTATTATTTCTCCAATCAAATGTACCACTCCACACCCAGCAGCCACATAGCCAGTCCCATTTACTTTCCTTTTGGCAGGACATAAAATTGCACAGCAAAAGGCAGAGGCAGAGGAGAGGGTGGGGGCAGAACTGCTGGTGTAAGTTTGTGTGAGGCATGGAAATGGCAGCAGAGCTCACCTGTGCCACCTGCCCTCTGGAAGGAAGCTGCCATGGTGGAGATGAAGCCCCTCCAGCCTCAGAACCTGCCTTTTTTGAGGCATGTGAAGACCTGACAGGTGCAAGATAATACAGCCGTAATTTCAACCCTCACAAGTCTTTTCCTACAATTAGTCCGTTCCTAAGTCAATTCTTTTAAGCCGCTTTGCCAAAGTCAAATGTCAAAGTTGGGTTGGATTTTCAGAACGTGGCATCTGGACGTTTCATCCCAGAAGTAATTCCCTTCCCATTCCTTAACTGTCCCGTCCTTTGCAATACATTATGCCTAACAGCATAGTGGTTCAAGCAACATTAATTTATTAGAGCTTTAATTTCCTATTTTATATCATTTTATCCCTCAAGTCACCCATCACCACAATTTTATCTACAAATGTCTGTTAAATTATAACAGAGTACATCTGATTTTTTTTTTCTTTTGCCATGGGATATGTTGTGTAGCTGTTTTATTTGCTGATTAGTCCCCCTGTAGTCCCTAATTGCTTTTCCACAGTAGGTCAGTTCTCTATATACATTTCCATTCTCATAACTACACACAATCAAGCACTAATCTTATCACCTCAGGACTGATGGTGTCTCAAAATTTATAACCGAAAATCTCATTAAAAAATCTTCTGGCATTTTTCACAGATGGATGGAGTCTTATCATGTGTCCAAACCTAATTCCATCTTCAATAATCATATTCTCCTATTTAAATTTACATTGTTTTTACTCATCTCTCAGACATTTGATTCATGTCCCTGTCATTGTACTGCATCACTGTGCACCATGGACTGTATTTTATTACAGATGGCTGTGTTTCCATAATGGCTGAGGTGGGTCTGACTTGAAAAAGAAATTGCAGTCTTACTGAAGCACTGTTGCTACCAGAGAGAGAGGTCTGGTGTTTCTCTCAAGTGCAGAAGGTAAGGACAAGTTTTGGCAGGGTTTGGCAGGTGCTGCCATGACAAAGACTGAGGGATTCAGTGTTGAGAGTCTGGAGGATAAAGGGCTTGCCTGAGGAAAAAAGTACTTCTAGTGACAGGAGCTGATAGGAGAATTACCAGGAAACTCCCTTCATTTTGGTTACTTCATTTTCCCTGACAGAATGAAAAAAACCAACCTCACAATTCTAAGAAAAAATATCTGCAATATAAAAATGTCTCTGGCATCTGCCAGGCACTTTTTAAATCTGCAGGCATGGAAGAAGGGAGTGGGGGTACCAACCCATCTGTTAGCTGAACCTAAATGGCAGATTACTTAACACAGAGAGGCAACAGGTGGGGATGTGGCTTTGAAGATCCAGGCAGCATCTCAGGGCTGTAACACTGGCATTCTTCATGCATCATTTTCATCTTGAAATCTCTTTGCCTTTATTCCCTTTCCTCTGCAACATGTTGGTTTATGCCACCTGTTTCAAACTAAATTGTCTGGGCTGAACTACTGTCTTGTTTGGTCTTCTACTATTGATATATTTTTCTGTAGGACATTTATGCTTCCTTCACTGCTCAAATACTTTTTTAACATTTTGCTATGCATTACTAAGGAATGAATAGCATGAAATAAGCCACCCAATGCCACAGATACTGTGTGTCAGAAGAGAGAAGAACCCACTTTGTCCAACACCTCCTCTTCCACATCCCTGCTGGGGATGTGTACTCCATGTCAGAGAGTCAGACACTACATCTTTAATAAATAATCTACCTTTCAGGGGGCCTCAATGCTTTCAACATCATGCCTGATATCTCTGCATTAATTAAATATTAATATCAATATTCTTACTAAATATTTACTTACTAACTTTGTAAGTGTGAGCATACCAGAGTGGGTCAGTGGGTGACTCTCATTTTGCTTTTTGAGACTACTAAGTAGAGCACAGTGTTTCATCTTTTTCTACTTTTAACCTGCTAATCTATGTTTCTCATAGCTCTATCATCAAGAAAAAACAAAACAAACCACACAAAAGAAAGATAGCTCTATCCAACTTCATCCAACATGACTGAAAACAATCCACTGAATATGGGAATATAAATATATTTTTATTTTAAAATGTGTTTTCATGGAGTGAAGAGGAAAGTCTTCACTTTGGTAGAAGGTAGTATTTGAGATGTCTGTGAGGAGATAGCCACTGAAACCTTCTGAAAATTACCCTGTAACATCTGGAAAGGGTTAACAAGTCTGCCAAGTGATGAGAACACAGGAATATCAAAGTAGGCAAATGTTGTTTTTACTCCAAGCATGGCTGACAAAATGGAAGGGAAGCAGGAAAATACTTAGTGTTAAGAGTAAATCAGAAAGGTCCTTCTTATTCTTGGTTCTATTCGTTTCTCTTTTAATCAGTCTTCAGAAGATGGGAGGCAAAACAAGGAATTGGCTGAACCACCACTCTGTCCCACCTACAGCTCACATGGACCATCCATGTTCTAGAGTTACCATGTGTTGCATACAGGTAAAACCTTACAAAGAGGAGGCCTTGTAAAATCATGGCTCAGGCCTGCTACTTCAGCTAAGCAGAAAAGGACTGTGGGGAAGGGACTCAGCTGAATTAGAGGCAGCAAACCAAGTTATGTAACCATCACGTGTTCATATCGTGGTGTGTGGTGGTTGGCTGAATTACGTTTGTTATGATTAAAAACTGTGCAGCTGATAACCAGCTAATTGCTTTAAAAGCTGGGTTTTGGAATAAAGGGCTCCCATTTGCACCTGCCTGGGGACCCTACATCACTTCAGACCCTCTCCTCACAACCACACGCCTCTGACTGAGGTAAGGAGAAGGTGGAACCGTGACTCTTCATGTGCAAGATCACAGGCCCTCAACACCAAGCCCTTTGCATGTTCTCCAAACAGTTATATGCAGGAAGTGATACCACTTTGTACTCATAACCTGCATTTCAGATGCATTTTTCATGCCCTACACCACATTATCTTCCTTCCACATTTCTTTGGCCTTTCTTATTAAGATGAGGGCTGCCAATCAAGCCACATTTCCCCAGGCTCTGTCTTGCATGGTGCAGGGCACTCCAGCTCCCATTTACCAGCTTGGGAATCCCAGTGTGGGGCCAGATGTCCCATTCTCCCAGCTGATGCTGCTCTGCTGACCAAGCCTCTCCTGGCTTGATGGTTGTTTTACATCACTATCTTGTTTGCAAGAGGAGGTCACTGAAAGTTCACCTGAAATCCAGACTCTTATTTCACTGCCATAGTCTCAGGGTGACCAAGGATCATCTTTGCTACTTTTAACAAGTCTTTTCACAATCTATCCCTTTTTCTTCATGCGCACTGAGGTCCTAAAGTGGTCAACTTAAAGCCATATATCTTGGTAAAGTGGCTGAATTACTGCTGCTGAATGGGAGGCCATTATCTACAATTAGTTTATGGCTCTTAATAGCCATTATTGCAAAAGATGGATTCCTCAATAGGGTAAGTGTCTTACCAAAGATCCTGTTAGTAGTCCTGCTTATGAAATCCTAAATTGTAGCTGCTTTCTGGAAAAGATCAGGTTGCTCTCCAAGTGAAATAAACCACTAGCAGCTTAATACTATGGGTAATAAATAGGTTATATGCATTATAGTAATAATTATAACATCCTATGAGGGCTATTTGGTTCTCTGTGCTGTGTACTGTCTGCAAATGCATTCCGGACTAGATAGACAGACTGAAAAAATGCTGTGAGCATGTCACCATATGGTTTAAGAGAAAAGTACCAAACACCTCACAACTAGAAGATGTAGTAACTTGCCTCAGACTAGGAGCTTTTCTTTCTATGTTTACAGAAGTATGGTGGTTAGAAGAGCTAGAAAGTGTGCCTGCCAATTCATTGGGGAAAACTATGGATTTATGAATCTCCTTGAGGAAGTGCCTCCTGATGAAGGACACGAAGGAGCAGAGTAGAGGCAGAGTAGATGGGGTCACGAACTTCATTTTACTTCATCATGAGTAATAGTGCTAAACTGATAGTCAGTCAGATCTCTCATTTTCTTTAATTTAACGCTATACTTCTTGCTCCTTGCATTACTGACCCCACATTACAACTGAACCATGTGTTTTATTACAATCCTAAGCACTGCTTTAAATGCACGAGAAGGTTTCACTGCTTTTCATACGGAACAGTTATGTGTAGTAAGTTTTGTTCTTTTCTCATGAAGAACCAATTCAGAGCTAACAGCTTGTATAATTTTAATCAAGTCTCATTTCACACAGGCTGTGAACTTTAATGTAGATTACTGTTTCTTCTGGATTTCAAACACAGTGTACAGTTCAACACAAGCCTGACCTTTGTGGTTTCATATGGGCACATACTTGCTAAAGTCATTTCATTAGACATCAATGGCAGCAGAGCTTTCAGCCTGGTTGCCAATTTTCTTCAGAGCTGCTGCTGATTAACAATATATACATTTTAATCAATGTCACATTGCTCATGCATTAAATACAGAAAGCACACATATGTACATATCTGCTGAGATGCAGCCATGGTTCTATGTCAGAAAGTGAAGGAGCTCTAGAAGCACTAGAATGGAGTGTTTGCCTAAAAGTAAAGGTGTGTGCAGTTATTTAATATCTGAAGGTTTTACTCAGGCTTGTGGATTCCTTCTGATGATGTAATGCATTTAGAAATGCAAAGAGCCTCTCTACAAGCAGAAGTATTTCCAGGATGTTCCTCCTGCTCTTTAATTCACTTCATAACACTCAGATTTGGGAAAGTCTTTAATGTTTGGCAAATACTTTGCTCTACTGTTTTATACATATAACATCCTTTGAGATAAATGAATTTGTATTTAATGTTTGTATTGTGATAGTCCCTCCAGGATCACAATTCATGGTCCTGTGAAGCTAAGCAATATTAAAAGATGCAGAAAATGTGCTTTCCAACCTCACAGAGAGGAGCTATAATGGCTGCTGTTACCACAGCTGGCTCTGAACAGAGTGTCTTCATCAAGCACTTTTATTTTCTGCTCTGTCTCTTATATTTTCCAGAGCAGTTACTGGATTTTAGGATCAGTATATAAAAAGCATGGGATGATAAGAAAAAATGTGGTCAATTAGTCTTCAAGAGTAGCATCCAGCTGGTCTGCCTCTGGCTATGTTGGGCATCATGTCCACAGTGTGAGTTTCATTCACTGTTTCAAACACCTTCCTGATGGAATGAATTTTCCTTTTCCAGCCCCAGTTTCTCTTGTCTGTACAGTAGCTTGAATTAATAGTTTGAATTTAAGGGCCTATATTTTAGATGGATAAAATTTAATGAAAAAAAAAATCCTAAGCTTTTTTAATTATGTGCAAACTAGTTGTGGCATTGTTTGGTTTTACCAAGGATTCTAACTGCTTTGACTGATTTTTACCGTAGCTTATTTTAACATCTGGAAGCATTGTGCACCTGCTAGTAGGAGAGCAGAAGCAAAATTTCAGCATTTAGGCCATAGTAGGAGTCTCAAAACCCACTGGCTCAGGTTTGGTAATGGATGAAAATATGTAGTTTGAAGGTAGGCAGAACACTGGGTCCTTCATCACTGTATCAGCCACTGCTACCTCCAGATTTATGATATGCCTTGAAGAAGAAGAAGCTTTGTCCTACCTCCATACTTAGGTAGCCTTGGCTAGTCATGTCTTTATTCAGAGTCTAGAACTAAGAATTCAACCTGGTTTTATATAGGCCTGCTAAATTTGCTTCCTAAATTGGTTTTGCTCTGGCTCCACAAGGTAATTATAGTGTTTCCTACAGTGCTGCAGTTCAGACCCACAGTCACCTACCTCACAATCATCTATTCATTTTCTCAATTCTTTTTGTGTTTTGGTTTTGTTCTGATCTATGTGTGTAACTCCACATAAAGCTGAGGGTTTTCTTCTCAGAGATTTGCTCTACCTACAGTTTTATTCTCTTGTGACTCTGTGAATAAAAAGCACCTATTTTAGCGGTGCAGCTCTTAATTCTCTCCAGGAAGTCTCAAACTTCTGAAACTTCCAGCTTTATTTTATAACTTCACACACATTTCTAACCATTACTTTAGATGGTTTGTTAAGTATTTTTCTCAGCAACAAGGATATTTATGTCCATGACAGGCAGCATGAGGATGACCCAAAATCATAGTCTGCTTTTAATACAGAAGAGGGCTTAGTGAGTATATTAATGAAACCTGACAGAACCCTGAAATGAGCTGGAAGAAACTATCATCAGAAGTGTTAGTAAAAATTATTACAGTTATTATTATTGACACCACTGTGCTTGCAGCAAACAACTAGTTCTTTTCTGATTTTTTTTTTTTTTAGGAAAAATCCTATTTCTTCTATCTGAATATATATTTTAACAAAAGGGCCATGACATGTCTTCTTTCTTTTTGCACTTATGTGGGCAAAGAGGACAGGTCCCAGTAGATGCCATATGAATCATCATATTGAAGAAGCTTGTTCTGATGTTTTGGTGCTTGGTACACTAAAGAAACAGAGGCATTCATATTATTTCCATGTTACTTTGCAATATTTTTGCAAATTTCTATGGTTTATATTATAGTCACTTCCAAGCACAGTTTCCGTTTCTCCATCCTCACTGTGCAGAATGAAGATAAAGGTTTTCTGAATCTCTCTTCAATCATTCCAAAAAACCCACTTTTTTCTTTTATGATTATTGTCTCAGCTTGGTGCACGTTCTAAAACAAATATGAGTGTGCACAGGAGACATCTCTGATCTCTTAGCTGCATATCTTATCAAATGTCTGAAGATATTGTGCAAACAAAATGTGCAGGCTGTAGGGAAATGGAAAATGGCTAGTCATTTCCAAGCCCTTTAAATTGGAGTAATCAGACACCCCCAAATCTGCTGAGCTATGTTGAAGCTGGAGAAAGTACAGAGCAATCAAAATGTCACTGCTCTTCCTGCTAATGGTGCTGCCAGACCCAGTTCGACAGGTCTTACTCAAGTAAAGCAGCACAGAAAGTCAGATGGAGCTTTTGTGAAAAATGTTCAGGGCTCCTGTACACTCTTACCAGCTGAAAAACAATGTCAGTGTCCCAGAGGACTACTAGCAGAGAAGTAGTAACTGCCATAGTAGAAGAAACTGAAAATGCAAAGTTAATGTTCACCAGTTGGAGAAGAAGAGAAAACTGGTCATTAGCAATTCACACAGGCTTTCAAATATGAAATAATCAATATAACTGTTTGCACAGATCACAGCTTCAGCCTTTTATCATAACAGCTTAGCTGGCACTGAATCTATTTTTACATTCATTACAGTGTATTTGTTTACTTTACTGTACAAAAACCAGGATCTGTAAGTTTGTAACGTACATTAAGAATGTAAGAAGCCCCCAGAGAGCAAGTTTCAAGCAACTCCTGATGCTAAAAAATATACAAAGCCACTTTTTACATCCTTCTCTAAGTTAGTAGCTCCTCATTCCTCAAGCAGTTGAAATAACTTCTGCTCCCTGAACATGCTGTTTGGTGCATGACTGCAGCAGATATGGGTTCACTTCAGGCACATAACTCACAGAACTCATTAAGCATACAATTTAGCTGCTCTGAATTACAGTTTGTGAGAGCTTATTTCTGTCTTAGAAAAGGAACTTTAGAAGACAAGTCTCGTCTTCTCTCCCCCAAGTCAGTTCCAGTGCTCAACTCCTGCTGTAAATTATCATTATTCAGTGCAAGCCAAAGTCTTGAGGACTCGCTGGCCTGTTTGCTATTGGCAAGCATATCACAATCATTCAGCAGTTTTTCAGGGTTTTTTAAACTCTTCTGCTCTTTATTTCACTGGAAAGGATAAGAACAGAGGAGGTTGATTAACATGGATCTATCCAAGATTTTTGACCCCCCAAGAATGTGGTGGCCATGATGTGCATCAGCAAGAATACCTTAAAATTTATCTTTAAGGTTTGGCATCATCTCAATATTCCAAACGCAACAAAACTATATGACTGTAAAATCTATTTGATGGCCATTGGTAGTGACAGGATTTGTCTTTTTAAATTCCATCTCACCTCTAGAGAAATTGAACTCTATTTGCAACATAGTTCAGATCTTAGAGACTTGAGTTCCACCTTCCAATAAATCGTTATCCTTTGACTGCAAAGACTTCACTCTTTTCCAAACACTGAAGAGCAATGCAAGTCCAGCTCTGAGAATTAATATTCCAAAGACCATGAGTATTTTTAGACCTTTAAAACAAACTGCCCCCATGGAGTGAATAAAAACATACCTTGTCAGCCAATCAAGATGAAATGATCCCCTGAAGCAGGGATTTGGCACTGTAAGAATGTTTCTAAAGCTTGCTTTGAAACCTGCTTGAACACAAGCTGGAGTATATTGAAAGAGTTACTGAGGAGTAGTTAAAATACTATACATTTTATGTGTGACCCTAGATTCTACATGGATAGAATAATTAAATATAAGTGAAGAGAAATAGTTCATTAAGCAATGAGTGTAACTGCAGTTTCCTAACATATGTCTTCATCTCTGTACAGACAATGGTTTCTATTGTTGTCTTTAGCTTGTGAAATAGAACCAGCTGTCACCAACACTGTAGCCTTTTCACAAAACAGAGCATTTGGCTGTGGCAAATTGTTCCATTTTTCTAACCATTCAACATACAGGTTCATCTGTCTCTTTTCTGAAGATTTTGCACTGAATGGCTAACAAGAAGATACACAGCTTAGTCATATTACTGCCTTAATTAAAGAGGGTGTTACTAGAAAAGTGGATTTAATCCCAGTGTTTTAATTGTGTTCTAGCTTGGCACAAGTCCACCTGTCTGGATTCAATTGGATATAGTTCTTTCCTTCTTGCCCTAGACATTACTGTTTCCTGCTACCATTGAACTGCTGCAGTGATTCTCCTCTTGCATCTGAGCACACATAAAGGCAGCCCTAGAATGCAGAAAGTCTCCTGCATAAAAAGGATGTAACATAAAGCTACTATTTCAAGCTAAACCATTCCACTGCTTACCAGTTCAATTGTCTGAGGAAGGCAGTTGTGTTCACACTCTGACCCCATACTGAGTGTGATGGTGTAGCCACAACATGGAGCTCAGCACAGACAACCCAAACTAGCTCAGAAAGGCATCATCTGTCCTGTCAGCAAAACCCAAGTCATCACTTCAAAATCATACTGGACAAGTTTATACATGGTGCAGTGACTTCATAACGTCACAAACAAGGGGGACAGAGATTTCCCACCCAGAGTCACAGAGTGGGTGAAGCCAAAATCCCAAATGTATTGACAATGGGCAATATTTTGCAGCTTCATTTTACTCATCTTTGAAATACCTAACTAGTTTAACACAAAGGCTTTCAGAGATGAAGATTTCTACTTCTTTTTCTGCTATTAAAATTCCTATGTTAGTTGTCCATAGGTAGATTTCCTAGAAGTGGAGAGGAACCCAGTACAACCCAAAGTCACAGTTCAGTTGATCTTAGGGCAGAGAGGGCTCTGAATCCTGTAGGTAAGTATGGTCATCAGGCTATCAGTCAGCCACCAAATATAAAGCAACATGAAATGGGGGTCTCATTTTTTTCCACTTCACACAACAAATTTTAAAACTTGGTATTGCAACCATTCAGGATGTTCTATGATCCTATTCCATGATTCCATTTGCTGTCTCTAGCCAAAGAGTTGCTCAGGAATATCATGAGGAAGAGGGAAGGACAAGGGTTGAAAGAAGCAAAGAAAGAGACATGGTAGCCAGAAACTTGAAAGGAGGGAATTAACATCCTCCTGCAAAACACCAAAAAAAAAGAGATCAAGTGCTGAGTCACAGCAGTGGGATCCATCTTCATCTCTCTAGTCATTCAAAGGGAGGTTAAACCAGCCAGGTCATTTCTCCTCTGAGCAGAGATGGGCACCTCCACGTGGCAGTTCAGCTCACCATTCTCAGGTGTCTGTCTGGGTAAGCTTAACCCCCTACGTTCCAGCAGCCATGTAGCCACATCCACCTCTGACTCAAGGCTTCTTGGTTCATTGAGCATTGAAATGTCAATATATGCATTGCTCAGTACTGACACAGCCTTGATCCTCTCTCACATCTAACTTCTATAGCTCATCCTTTTAGTCCCTCCTTCAGACATAGGAAGCAGCTCTTGAAAGACACTTGAACTTTTAGACTCAATGAGATTTGTTATATTTTAGAACTGCTGAAAAACAGACTGGTCTCAGCACAGACACCAGTGCACCTGGTCTGTACCAGGATGATGGCTCTGTTTCCCCTGAGGTGACACATGTGAAATACTGAGACTACACCTCCTCCCCACATGAAAGCAACTACTGAGAATTGCACATGTTTACCAGCCTGAGAGCCCTGCCACGTTATACAATTCTGATCTGTCGAGCACTTGCCAGTTTCACTCTCTGCAAAGAGCATTTTGCCACTCTCGGTTTGCCCATCCTATCAGCTGCTAAAAAAGAAGACTTTTTGCCAAATAAGATTAGTAATAAAGAAGGAGCTATTTAAGGGGTGTGGGGGGGCAAGAGTGCTACATTTCTTACTGAAAATAACTGCATAATTAAATATCACAATGTGCATTGTTAGGCCTGTTGAACTTACTTGACTGCAACATATTATGAAACTAAATTCATTCACTTACCTGGCAGGAGGCAAATGTCTAACTCAAACTAACATATCCCCAGATTCATCTTTAGAGAGAATTATAAGATAACCAGAGGCATCGTTTTTTCTGTTGTTTTAATTTAGGATAGACCCACAAGACTTCATACTGAGCAAATTCTGGAGATTAAAAAATGCTTTCTAAATTCATCTAAACCTCAAGTGCCCAATATCCTCATGATTTTGAGAATCACCCCACCCTCAGCACTCAAACAGCTGGTCCAGGGAGCAGCTCACTCTCTCCTCTGCACAGATCTGCTTCTTCCCAAAGGTGAAACCATGATTTATATCTGCAGTTTTGCCATCCTTCTCTCTTTCATGACTTCTACTTTTGAGATGATGCCACTGGCAGGGAATTTTCCTCCATGAGGCTGTTCTCTCTTCTCTGTCTTACGTGGTAGATATCTTGTTATTTTGTGAGTTACTGTATTGTTGTGCTTAATCTTCAGCTTCTTCAAAGGATGGAATATAGTCAGACTACCCTTAAAAATCAGTGATATAGAAGTGTTTTCATTCTCTAAGCTCCCCTACATCAGTTAGGCCATTACTTGGGCTGGTTTTTATTTTGCACTGACGGAAGGAGGTATTACAGAGGAGGAAATGATAGCCCTATTCAAATGAGAACCTAAGCCTCAGGGTTCTTTTACCAACAGAGACAAGTTACTAAACACAAGTCCTATCAAACTTTCATTGGTCACCTTCCCCTTCACCTTCCCTTTGGAATAACTGTGCAGTTTTCCCTCTCCTCACCTAGCAATCCCACCAGTCTGCAGGAGACTCAGTTTTGGTCTCACACCTTCTGTGGCAGTACTAAGGCTGCAAGAGGATCTGGGAATAAGAGAAACTGCAGGCAGCCAAATTCCTTGCCTGTGCCTAACATGGGGATCACGTCAGCTGGGCATGAAGCCGAGAGTGTTTCTCAAAGTGTAAATAGCTCCTCACTTTCAGAGGTAACCTCCCACCGTGGCACCATCCCTTCATAGTCCCAGCACTCAGTGACCACAAGGCAGGGTTCCACACACAGTTTTGTTACCATTACTCCCAGCACGCTCTCACTTTCCTACACCAGATAGAACAGCTGCTCAGACTAGAGGACAGAGATGTGTGTGGCAGGTAAAAAGGCCACTTTGCTCATGGAGGCCTGCTGGAGGCAGGAGGGATGATTCACACGTGCTTGTCTCTCCCCAGCTCAGGAAGCTCCATGATGCGCAAGGAGCCAGCAGATTGCAGAACTCACCCGTGCCATGTGGCACTCGGAGGGAGCAGCTGGTGGCACTGCAGGTGCTGGAGATGCTGCTGCTGCCTGTGCCTGCTGCTGCTCCTGGCACTGCCTGCCTCTGTCAGGGCTGCTGCTGGACCAAGCAGGGACACACAGCAGAGATGGTGGGCTAGCAGCAGCAAGGTGGGATGGCCCAGGCTGTTTGGAGATGTGGGAGTGTGGAGGAGGCACGGAGGGATTGGAGTTGTTGGGGTGGGGGGGGTTTGAGGGAAGCAGAGGGGGATTGTGTCGGTGTCTGGGGGGACATCTGGGTTGGGGCAGTGGGACTCGCAGGATGGATGGGAGAGTCACTGGGGAGGGAAAGGCTCTCAGCCAGATGAACATGTTGGATTGTTGCTTGCAGGACCTGGCAATCTGGGCACCCCTGTCATAAGCATTTAGAGGCACTCTGGGTTCTGTCTTTCCCAAATGAGTACTTGTAAGTCGCCTTGATGTTAATGAGAATTACATGCACGCATCAGGGAAAGAATAGTCCCTCTACAATGGGCATGTGACAGCTAAAGAGCATCAGTCAGGAGGGAAACAAAAGAGGTCATAATTTATGTAAAAGGTTCATTTTTAATGTAAATTCTGCCCCCAAATGTTCTGCTTACCAGCCTGAATATGTGGTATTTGGCAGCGGAAAATGAAAGGGGTGAAAAACTCACTGCTGGCAGGTAACTGCATAATGTGATAGATTGATTTAAAATCCTTGTCATCTTTCTTTTTCACCTGCATACATAACGATCCTCTGTTAGTCATTAGGGCTCCTTGTACCTTCAGCACTCAAAAAAAATATTGGCTTTGAAATGATACTTCATTGTTCAGGAATTTTTGTCAGCTAGCTCCATTTATCGATGTATCAAAGCCATTTTACAAGAGATAGGCTCCACTTTGGCACGGAGAGCGCATACATTACACGCCTTGCGAGGACTCATCTCATTCCAGCACTGAGTGGAAGTGCCAATTGCCACCGCGGTACATAATGAGCCATGTCACCCGGAGCTGGGGACAGCAAGGAGACGGGCATGAATCAGCCCCCAGAGTTTCCTCCCGGCCAGGGATGAGAGGAGCGGGGACACGAGGGTCACAGCAGACACATGCTCGGGGTACTCCGCTGCCCAGAGGAGCAGGGGCTCTGCTGTCAGGGCTCCCAGGTGAGGGGGAACATATGCCACCAAGCTGCAGCTTTCTGTTGTTCTGTTTACACCTCCTCCCCCGGCAGCGAGAGCCAAGCCAGGAAACACTCATTTCTGCAGCCATATGTGTGTCTGCAACGAGGATTTTTTCAGCGTATCGGTGATAACTGAGGGTGTCACCCTGCTTTGTGAGCAAAATTTTGTAGCATAAGCCAAACAACAGAAAGACTACTACCAGCAACTACCTCCAAATCTGTTCAGGCTGTCTTGGGAATTAAATCATTTTTCTTTGTCCTTTTGTTTAGATCTTTACCTTGTGTTACCAAGCAACTGCACACGGAAGGTTAATGGCAAAGCTCTTCTTTTGGACCAGGCAGGTAGGAGATCTTTGAACTGAGTCGATCTGGTATGGAAAAGACAATGGTTAACAGAGGGGAAAAAGCTCATGGTTGTTTGGACTTCTTGTATTTTCCATGCATCTAGAAACAGAGAATGCTGCAGCAGAGATAGCCAAAGACAGGGCTTTCCTGTGCATGGGTTATTACTGTGCAAGTTCAAGGAAACTGAACCCAAGTGCAGGCTATGTCAAAAAGAAAACATCATTGCACCAGTGATTTCCACTCTGAATTATCCTACCAACAGGCTTTCTCCCTCCAAAGGAGAATCTCGATTCACTGCCACTCAAGCACTCATAGTCTGAGCCTCTGCAGCCCAAGAGGGAATCTCTGTCTGCATCAAATCACAGTAAAGCTATAAACGATGCCACAGCTTCCTACCAGCAGTACCTATTTCATCTTCCAGGTGAAAAACCCAATGCCCACAGATGCTGTGTGAACTGGGACATGTATTTTTTTTAGGCTGAATGTTCATAGCTTAAATAGTAAAAGAGGAGCCCGAGATTCTGTCTCATACTGTCTGCCACACTCAATTTGCACAATTCACTGAGCACAGTCACAGGAGTTGAGGAGTCCTGACCATTAAGGACTTCCACACCAAAACATCAGACTACTGAGCCTGGTCTTTCCCATTCACTGCCTTGCTTTTTCTTTTAGGAATATTATTAATGACCCTAATCCAGTTTTCTGGTTACACCACATAACATCCATGTGTCTCAAGGCCAGGATTTCAAAGGACTTGCATTATTCCTAATTGCATCCTTCATTTTGTAAACTCCTGGGTTTAGAAGGTATTAATTAGATTGGCCTACTTAGTACTATTTTCAATTCATGATTTTTTCTATGCCTCATATATTTGGCATTACTCCCAGGAGCTCTACTGCTGGCCTCAGGACACTGCACAGAGACACTTCCAGCTCTCTTTGCAGAGAAGAAACCCAATGAAAGTCAAAGCCTTTGCACCTACAGGCTCAGAAGAGCACCAATAAAAGTGTTAGTTCAAGCAAGCCTCTTGAGTTTTTAAACCAATCAAGCCATACAATGACATTAGACGTTCTGATTTTAATACCAGTACTAATAAGTTGAACTAGTGTGAGCTCAATTATTTAAATTCTGGTCCAGACATAGCCAGAATAAAGGAATTCATCTCCAAAAGCTGTATGTGCTATTTGTGACTCACTTAATCTCCAAAGGCCAATAAATACATCAGCAGGATCATGAAAGAGCTGTGCATGGAAGCCAGAGACTCAGTAAAAAGGTGGTTTCGTTTCTGCTGGTTTTCTATGGGAACCAGAGGGAACATGAAAAAAGACATAAGAAAGGTAGAGAACTGCTGAGGGTTCATGGGATGACTTCAGTTGAGCCAAATGGAACACAACCTCTCTCCCTCTGTCTCTCTTACTGAACAAACCTATTTAGAACTGCACATAATTCTATGTTTATCATTCACACTGGAAAAAAAGTTACTATTGCAGATGAAAAACTATACCATGATAAAAAGAAACTGTAATCAAGCCTAATTTTTGTCACACTGCAGTCACAGGTGCAGTCATGAGGGCTGTTCTGAGGCTTGGTTAAAAATACTCCAATGGTATTTTGCAAAGTTTGCAGGCTGAACTGACCTGGCAGTTTCTGTGTTTCTATCAAGTCTAGCATCCTGTCTCAGAGAGACATTTATACCAGCAGCTTCAAACAAGAAATGAAACCTCTCACAGCAAATGATTGATTACTGAAGGCAAACTGGCTCAGCTTTGTAACAAATTCCCCAAATGCAATAACAGCATTATAGTTACAACACATGTATGTTAAAAACCAAGTCTGCTTTATCACTAACAGCATCATGGACCTTTAGCAGCTGTAGAGCTGCTGCCAGCTCTCTCTAACTATTTTCTGAACACAGTAAATGTTAGCTTATTCAGCCTAGCAAGGTAAATTCAGCTGTGAGCTTTAAGAAAGAATAAATACTCCTGTATGGTTAAAATTGAGGAGATACAAATTTAATATCTCAGCTAAAACTATAGAAATCCATCAATGTGCCAACATCATAATGTAATTGTGCACAGCCCAATTCACAGTACTAATATGGTTTAATTTTTCCTTCAAAATTTGCCTGAAATTAACAAACATTTTATTCTAGTTTGATAATGTTTTATTCTTTAAATTCAAAGTATTTGTGTTCATATATATCACAGCCTCTTTGTTCTCTTCTAAACAGGAAATTACACTGTAGCATTCTCTTCTAAAACCTCTGAAAAAGTTCACACCTATGTGTACATATGCATACCTGATGAGGGCTGGGATGGAGTTAATTTTTTTCTGAGTAGTTGGTACAGTGCTGTGTATTGAATTTAATAGATAATAATGTCAATAACACACTGATGGTTTAGTTGTTGCTTGTGGCACTCACTCTAAATCCAGAACTTTTCAGTTTTTCCTGCTCTTCCAGCAAGCAGGTGTGCAAAAAGCCTGGAAAGTGCACAGCCAAGACACCTGATCCAAACTGGCCACTGAGATGTTTCATGCCACAGACATGGGGCTCACTATATAAACTTGAGGGAGCTGTCCAGGAACCACAGGTTGCTGCTCAGGGACGGGCTGGGCATTTGTCAGTGGGTGGTGAGAAATTGCACTGTGCATCACATGTTGTTTTTATGTTTTATGCCTCTTTCTCCCTCTTTTCCATTACAATTATTGTTGTTGTTGTTTTTATTTGTGTTAATAATAGCGTTATGTTTTGCTTTGTTTCAATTATTAAACTGTTTTCATCTCAACCCACAAGTTTTAATTTTTTTTCCAATTCTCCCTACCCAGGGGCAGAGGTGTGTGAGTGAGTGGCTGTGCAGTGCTCAGTTGATGGAAGGGGTTAAACCACAACACAATTTTGTTGTTAACTTGTATTTCTGTGTGACACTATGTGTTCACACCTGAAAAATCACTTTGTCAGGAAAGACAGTAATAAATTTCTCTTTGCAAGCATTCTGTGTCTACAGAATTCCCTAAACACCATTAAAGCCTTTCTGGTTCTTTGCAACCCATGTTAATTAATATTAATTATACATTAATAAGAATACTCTGTGGCAGACAGCAATTCTAGACAGACCACAGACAGATCAAATTGTACCTTTAATTGTGTTTTAAAACATGCAAAGTATAAATTCTATACAATTCTTTTGAAGCTAAGAGGGCTAGGAGGATGTTGTGGTGGTCTCTGTCCTCCCTAGGAGAGACGAGAGAACTCACTGACAGGAAACCACCAGATAAATACACACTCAGAGCACAAGGAAAGTGTCTTATGAGTTTCATGCTAATTATCCTCCCTCCTCACACACACACTGCTTCTTAATGGACTGAGAGACCAGTGTGGCTGAGCCCATTTCAGGTACACACAGCCTGTTTGCCTAGAAGCACCAAAGTCTGGAGACATCAGACACAGCCTCAGAGAGGCATCTGCACCTGGGACTGCTGCCACCAGGGTGAGAGAAAGCCACCTCCTAAGAGGCTGGAGGAATAAACCAGGGAGAAGCCCTTGCCCTGCTGGCAGGCAGAACTGGCAGCCTGTGGCACTGCAAGTCTGAGCTGCAGAGCCTTCTGGTGCTCAGGAGATAAGGACAGGTGCTGAGCCTGCCAGAAAAACCAGGATACAGGATCTGAGGGTTTGTAGGGAGCAATCACATGCACACACCAATAGCTGAGTTACACTGTCTGTGGCCAAGCAATTGCCAGGCACTGACTGAAACTCATGGTCTCCTCTGATGAACAGGATACCTTCTTCAGATGGTATTCAGAGACAAGGATTCAAGGTGTGGGGAGTTATTGGGAACACAGGGATGAGCTGTGGAAGGGTGTCTGTAGCCACTGTGGCACCTTTGTGGCTCTGCAAAGGATTTTCTCCCCCTTCAAGAAATGCCATGCAAACAGCTGAGCACTCGGACCCTGCTGACATTTTTCCCACTGGCTTCTCATGCTAATAAATTCTAATTTAGCAGAGTACACTGATCTTGCTATTTTAAACTTCCAGTTTTCTTTGTGTCCTTTTTTTTTTTTTTTCAAAAAAGATATTAGGTTAATGCAAAATGCTGTAGTCAGGAGATCAAGAGCTTTCTTTTCTGTCCCCAGTTCTGGCACTGCCACCCTCCATGCTATCAGCATTGTCTCAGGGCTCTCACCCTCCCAGTGCCCACAAATGATTGTAATGTTTCCACAATTGGAGGAACTTGCTGGTTACATTTGACCAGCCCTATATAAAAAGCAGGAATTTAAAGAGCAAGAAACTCTCTCTAAGCCATATGGCATTACTATTAATATATTAATAAATTCCTCCCTAATTGTGACAGGTGCTCACGTCAGTAGTTTCACCATACAATACATTGCACCATTGTGTCCTTTTCTGTGAGCAAGAACAAGCCAGATGCTTTTCCACAATCTACTGGCAGAAATATGGTGCCATACAGCCAGAAAAAGCAAACTTTACCTTAGCTACAGGTGAACATCTACAGAACAGCTTTTTTAATCTATCTTCCTTAAAACTGATTAATTTTGGCAGAGGATTTTCCTACCAATGTCTATCCAGATGATCAAATACTGTTTGAGCTGAGATGGGTTCATCATCAAGGACTATGAAATTTCCCTGATGTTACAATTATATTTTTCTTATTTCTTTCTACAATACTATTAGACAAAGGAAAACTTTAGTGATTTTCATTTTTCCTCCATTAACTACTTTTTTCTTATTTATCTTCTCTATTCACTCTCATTTATCTTTCTTCTCATTTCCTCAGAGAGCAAAGAGTGCTAACCTGCTTTCCTACTCACTCATTAAATATAATTTTAATTATTTTTACTTCACCCATACCCGTTAGTTCTCTAAAGTTCTCTTCCAGCTGCATAAATTAACACCTCACTATTCTAATCATTCTCTGTTACAAATATCACCACCTAATTTTGGCATTTGGTTCTTTGTTCTTTGATGCTTTAATTGGCATCTACTGCTGAATTCCTGAGGGGCTACAGACCTGAGTAATTCACATTACCAACTCTTACCTGACCATACATCACAAATTGTTTAAGCTGCCTGAAGACTGCACAGCCACCAACCAAGTGCTATCCCACCATCCCAGGATCCCTGAGTGCAGGTTCCCACTCAGCTGCTGGCAATGGCATTGCCACTTGTGCAACCACACACTCAACCAGACCACAGCTGCTCTTTCAGCTCTTTGTGCCTTTTTTGGGAGCTAAATTTTCTGCCAGATCATGCCCAAGGGAGCCAGCAAGGAGATGAGCAGAGAGGGAGAAAGGCTGGACTGCCTTTTCTGCCCACAGGGCACACAGGAGGATTCACAGCAAGTATGAAAGTGCCATCTGGTAAGTGCAAAAACCACACAGTGACAGGAGGAAATGTGCATTTAGATTCTTCCCAGCTACCACTTTTCTGTTTTAATCACAATCACAGTTTCATGTGGGCAGTGCCTTGCTCTCGTGGGGAGGGGGTTGCTGTGTGCTTCACTGAACTGTTGAATTCTCCAGGCCCTCAGATCAGCCAAGAGCAGAACACAAGACCAGAAAGGGGCAGGTTGTGCAATCCTCAGTCATCAGCTTCAGCAGGAGTTTGTCTGGAGGGGAGGAGGGAAAGCCGTTAACGAATGGGCCTAAAAATAAACTCAAGGGTTTCCTGGCATTGTTTTCTGGTCCTCTGTACTCCCCCTAAGAAGGAAAAAGAACAGTAGGATTCAAACTGCATTTCAGTTTGTTGTTAAAATTCAGATCCCAAGAAAATATTTGACAGGACTCGGAAACAAAAGCAGGTCTTGGATGATGACCTTCACTTCTGCTGTCCCTGGGGTTTGTAAAAGAGAAAGGAAATCACCCAGCATTACCAACACTCCTTCAAATTATTGGGTACAAGCTTAGGTATCCAAATACCATACACTTAGAGGACCTTCTTTCCTCCAAAAGCTAGACCATTTTTACAGAAGCAATCATTACTTTTATAGGTAACATCTTAAACTTTTCCATGTCAGAGAATATAATGAAAGCTCTAATTTTTTCTTTCAGTATATTTAGGGAACCTGTCAGAAATTCCCCCACATCTGCAGCAGCCAAATATACAACTTTTCTAGCTATGTATCTATCTATGTCATAGGAGAGGCTTAAAAAAGAAGCAGCAATATTGATCTTCCAGAAATCTATACAAAAACTATTTAGGTTCATCTGTCTTGGATACCATAATTATAGAGCACAGCTCTGTCTGGCTGTTAGGTTCCTCAAAACAAGCAGAAAAGTAGTAGTTTGAGTATTTATTTTCTCTTTTGGAGTACCTCATTGCAATTGCCCTAAAGAAAAAAAATCCACAAGTTTTCCTAATGGTTTTCAAAAGCAAAAAAGCCCATTTTGAGTGGGAGTGCTGTACAAGATGTATATAACAGGCAAACTCCACTGGAGTCTGGATGTATCTGAGGTCTGCTCTGCTGATGTAGCAGTATATGAGTTTTCTCACTGTTGCCCTTCTGGTGCCCTCTCCCAGCTGCAGTGGGGGAGTGAGCCAGGGTCTCTGTGAGGCTGAGCTACCTACCAAGGTTAAACTAAAACCACTTATTTCACTTTTTTTTCTGTCCTAGTCAGTCTTGACTTCATGTTACAGAGCTTAAAAACCCCCAGCCTACTGTTGGTTGACCTCATAAGACCTTCAGTACACAGAAATAAAGTAAAACTCACTCACAGAGTTAGGTGAAAGATATTTGCTTGACTAAAGGTTCCCAGTGTGGGGAACAAGAGCCAGTTTAACTGGTATGATTTGCTGCAGGGATGGCTCCTCTCCTGGTTTGATGCCTGCCACATGCTCGTCCTGGTCCTCTGCTCCTGCAACACCAACAGCTGCTTCAGCTGCTCCCCCCAGTTCTCTCAGGCAATTTGCTACCCCTTGCACATCTGCTGGCATCCTGAATCCTTCTGACCTGAGTAAGCAAGTCTCCATCACCACCCTGACTTCTGCTAGACAAGAATTACAGATGCCCAGAGCCACCTGCTACTCTTCCATCCTTCATTGAGCCACACTGCTCTTGTTTGTTAGGGGACAGAGTGCTTTGAACACAAGACAAAGATGTTATCAGCATTATTTCTGTGTACATATCCTGTTTCAGTCCTTTTTTCTTTTAGGTCCTGCCCTCCTTTTGACTTCTCCATGACCTTACCACTTGCTCTGTGAGAGAGCCTCTGGTTATTGTGCTTCTATAGATGCTTTCCTGTTATTGCTTTACCTTGATCTGCTGCGTGCCTTCCCAGCAGACAAACAAGTGGAAAAAGGCTGAAGCTGTAGTCAAAATGCATTAATTTGGAAGTATAGCATATCTGTCTGAGGGACAGGGGAATGAAAAAGATCTCTAAACCAAGGAAGTGGATTATATAATAGAAAATATGTCCACAGCTTCCCATTCTTCTTCTGGTGCAGTTTAACCTGACAGTTCAGCTTACAGAGATGATCTGGATGCTGTCCTTCAACACTGACCAGCGAGCACTAGCTCAGGAAAGTGGCTAAATATTGCATAAACTATTATCAGAGACAGCTTTGTAAAATATACACCTACAGGGCTGGCCCTGTTTGAATTTTAACTGTCCATCTGACAGATGCCTGCCAAAGCCTGTGCTCTGCTGAGGACAGGGTGTTCCTGGCTGGCTGGTGAAGCTGGAGCATCATCAGTGGAGGCAGAGCACAGCGAGGAGCCTGGAGGCAGCTGCTATCATCTGCACTGATGCAGAGAGCAGCCACTAGCTCAAATCCCTTCTCCAGCTCCTGTTCATCTCCTGATAATGTAATTACTTGATCAAGCCCCAAATTCATCAAAGACAAACTTGATCTCTGAATCATGATGTGATCTTGGGACAATGAAATTTTTACAGTCGGGATGAAACGCACAACAGGAGCTTTTACAGGAGCTGGGAACAGAACATTTTTGGATGCTGAGCATTGACACTCTTCTTCCTGAAAAAAGACAAGCCTCAAGTCTGATTCATAGAATAAAAATAAACATTGTACATGAATTTAAAATTGGTGACCATTTTCTATAAAGCTATGAATATAATTTAAAATAGGAATGGACCACCATGATAATTTTTTTAGATCTCCTACAAGCTAATAACTATATAAATTCCCTGAATTCTAGATTTAAAAAAACATTTTGACAATATTTATTATTAGTCTGTTACTAATTATCCTCCTTACTAAAAAATGGTACTTTTATCAGTGAAAATTAAAATAAAATATTGTCATTCTACAGTGAATGTAGTGTGGAAATATATTAGTTCATTTTCTTATAAAATGTTGAATATACAGGTCAAAATTCATATCAAATTGCAAATATGTAAATAGAGTTATTCACTCTTCTGACAGCCTTTAGAAATAATCAAATACATATAATGTTGGCATCCTTGAAAACCTGTGTAAAACCTGGTTTGTATCCAAAGTAAATTAATCTCTCTCCAAAATGCATTCTAAATAAGAATTGATTTGGTAACATTTTAAAATTGTATTATCAAGAAAGCCAGGTCTAAACGTACCATTTTAACTTGATTTGCCATTTCTCATTATCATTTTACTATTTATTTTGTCCCATTTTTCAATTGAATGACTTAAGTATTGCCCTTGAGATGCTCCTATTTATAGCATATCTTAGAATTTATTAGGTTCACAAAAATTCAGTCAATGATGTTGACCTTTACAAGAAAGAATCACTCAGACTCCTTAATTCCATTTCACTGCATTGCAGTGGTAGCTATCTTTCTCCATTTTATTTAAATTTTACCTATTTATTTCCCTATCCTAAGGTTCCTTCAAGCAGGAGGACATTTTCAAGCTTCAATTTTTCATAGCCTCTTTATTAAATGCAAATTTCCTCTTTTTGTACTTTTCCTTTTCACTGAAAATATAGGACAACAGACAAAAAAATCCCTAAGATCTAAGAAAAAAAAAAGTTGGTTAGTGAGTTATTGTAAGGTATGTTCTGCAAAGACACAGAAGCTTTTCATTCCACAAAAGCATGGACAAGTCCAGACCAGGGTTAAAAATCAAAATGAAAGAGTGACCATCCAGGGCACCTTACAGTAATGTGGATTTTCTGCTTCAAAATTAATAGTAAGACCATTAACTAAGACTAGGAATACCAGCACAGAAGGAAAAAAAACAAAACAACTCATGCAAAACTGAATTAACTCAGTTGATTACCAAGAGGTTAAATAAAATGTCTGCACAGGGAAGACCATACATCACTGAAAAGCTTCAGCATACCAAGTAGATAATGGGACTGTGGATTCATGGAAAATAAGGTGATGGCAGGTTAATTAACCACATTTCATGTAGCCTACAAAGATCACAAAAGGGGAAGAGTCTCAGAAATGATAGTGAAAAACCTATATTTCAACTTTCAAAGTTGGAATTGGCAGGGATTTTGTTTGCAGTAGCTGTCACTGCTGACTGTTTCATGGTGGGTGCAGGAGTGAGAGTGTGCCCAGTGAGAAACACCCCAGCACAAAGGTTCTTTTAGAAGCTCAAGAGGAGCCAGAAGGATGGCAAGCCCAGACAGAATCATGATATTTACTCAGCCACAGCCAAAAGCAAAAGCACCAGCTCCAGTGCAATGACACACAGAGGAGGCAGGTATTTATCAGGGCCATAAACTGACTTTGTCACACCTAAGGGTCAGCAAAGTTCACACTTCCAATCTTTCTTCTCACTTTATGATTATGAAAAAAAGTGGCAAATAGCTTTCTCTTTGCAAATATAAGACCCTTTCTACCCCACAAGCCATCTCTGCCACCCAAAGTCACCCCAGGGTCCTGGCTGCTGGGAGAGCCTGCAGAGCAGACAAGGACCCCAGCCCCTCTGAGGTATCACAAGGCAAATGAAGTGGTGCCCAGATCAAGCCTCTGGAAAACTCTCCTCTTCTTAATTTTGGAAAGCCAAACTTTCCAGTTTACAGCATGCACTTGCAGACAAATGGATGTTCCCTAACAGGCTCTGCAGGGCCTTGAGCACCATACAGTTTGTGGTGCTGAAGGAGAAATCCCACAGCTCCAGTGACTGCAACTACAGTATCCAGTGTCTGCCTGGCAACAGCAGCTCAGCTCTATCCCTACAAGATGGGGATAAATAAGGACCATTTCATTTTGTAAGACACAGATTAAAACAGAGATCAATAATAAAATAAAACTAAGAGCAATAATAAAATTGTAACAGAAAACTACAAGGCAGGGTTTTTCCAGTAAGGCCAGCACCTTCTCAGCTGTTCTGGTGAGACATGTCTGTCCCTGTCTGTCACCTTTGCCATGCTTGAAAAACCTCCTGCTTTTCTGTCAGGATTTTCCAGTGTCAGTATTCTCTGTAAGAAGTCACATGGCAATGTGAAAAACTAGATTATCTTTTCCATTCCTCCTTGATGTTTCCATTAATAACATATTCATTGGATCCCTCTGCTACTTTTCCCAGGAGAAGTATTTTAGTGTAGGGAGGGTGAAAATAAAAGGAGGGTGAGATTTGGCATCACACAGACAAAAAACTCTGGAGTGTGCTATTTATGAAACACGTCTACCTTCTCACTGACCTTACTTTCTCTGCATATTTATATATCCATTAGAATTTATTAACTATGAATACATTAGGCTCCAGGTGCATAACATAGTGTCTAGAAAATGTATTTTAATAAAATATCCCAACAGCATGTCCAGAAAATGCCTGCAATGTCCCCATATGTCTCACTACACAGATCACACAACTTAGTATGTCCTGATAATATATGAGCTGCAATGTTATCATCAGCTACACTCATTACCATTTAAGATAGGACAAAAAGGCAAGCTCCTATTAAGTGGTTTTCAGTTTCTAATTGTTCTCTTTGATACTTAAGAGCATAATATTTTAATTAAGGGGGTTGTTTTCCCATTATGGAAATAATTTTGAAGCAACTTTCTTCCTGGTTGCTTAAGCAGGTTCATTACAATGCAATGCAATTTACCCAGCTGGACAGGTCTGCAGGTGGCCAGAAACCCATTAGAGAGGTATCTACCTACTACAGGGGAAACTAATATTCAGGAGACAGGAAATCTCACAGGGACTTCGATTTTGCCAGGCATTAACACAGTTGACTGGGTAGCAGGTGGCTGGAAGCATAAATTTCCCTGTAACTTATTTATTAGGTCTCCCTTGCCTCCCTTCTTCTAGAATTATGATATGCTCTTGGCATTGATAAACCCCAGCAAGGGCACACTGTAAAGACACAAGTAGAAAAGTCTTGATAAATATTTTTTATCTATTTGACCTGGGCTATTTGAACCAAACTTGAGTCTTTTTCTTTTCTTCTCCGAGGAGAAAATAAAATATTCCTATGATGCAAACCTCCCCATTTAGAAATAATTTATAACTGCCTGTCTTCCTGAATAGAATAAGAGTCAAAGTGGAATTAGATTCTTCTGTCACAGCTCCAAACCTCCTTTCAGCCAACTCTCTGCCTGGAAAGCTTTCCATCAGCTTTTTTTTCCCCCTACACTATAATCTGGTTTTCCTCTCTGTTTTTCCCCCTCTCCATATTTCCATGATGTTTTCTCTACCGCTAAAGTTTTAGTCCCTCTGCTCATTCCTGTGGAAATTATTTGAGCTTCAAAGTTTGGTTTTCACTTACCATATGCCTGTGTACTGTTTATATGTTTCAGTTACCTGGTGCCCCCAAGGAGCTCATCTGAAGTTTATGCTTGCATGGAAGGCTCATCGTCACACTCACCAGCTCTAAAGAGGTTTACTCCTGTGTAAACCAGAACACAGAAAAGAAAAGCATTTTCCATTCATTCTGGCAGGAAAAGCATAGACAATTCTCTCATGAGTGCTTTGGGAGTAGTTATTCAAATTCCCTAGAATATTCTGAAAATTTCAGCATTAATCCACAAAAGCCAAGGTCTGTGAGACCGCACTGCATGGCTTACAGAGCAGCTGGTGAAGCAGCACTCACAGCACTTTTAGTTTCACAGCACACTCACCTGCTCTGCTACAGCATAGCAGAAACTTGCATTTTGATTTTTTTTCACTCAAGAAAATCTCATATTCCCCCTCCAGCTCCATAACCACATGTGCCACTTGTGGATGGCTGTGGATTTGTGCAGATGTAATGGAGTTGCCTCAGTCCTCCCTGCTCCTTGTGTCACACATGTCCTATGTCACAATCTGACACACCACTAACTCCTGTACTGCACAAAGAGGCCCTGGAGGGGCAGAGGAGTATATGGAGAGCTATGGTATCCATCTTTCAAGACCAAAAGTCTTTGGAAAAAGCATTGCCTTATGCATACTGAAGAAATAATTCTCCCTGCTAACACCCACACAGGTTTTCCTGGAACTCACAGTCTCCGAGTAAGCAACAGACCCAGAAAGCTGACATAGTTACTGTAAGTGGTTTGGAGAATGGAAGTAGGTCTTACATCTGCTTCTAAGAAATTTCATTAATAAGTAAACATATCCATAAATATTCTGAATAAAACAGGGGCAAGAAAGACATACATTTCATCCACTTAGCAACAGGAAAGCAAGAAAGGATTTCTTTTCATAGGCCTTTCCTGTAAATTATATGGGAGAGCTGCATAAATCTTCTTTGACCCGGTTTAGCCATACACTATGCTTTCCTGTTAAAATATTCACATACAATTAAGTATCCACTAGGCAGACAGACAGGAGCAGAGACCATGGAGGTGTAGAGAAGGCTGTCAGAGAAACAGACTCCTCCTCACAAAACAAATTACAAAAATCTCTAAAGTGGTCAATGTAAATTGAATCTCTTCAAAACTGGCTTTAACATATTGTCATTTCCTTTGTCCTTTCTCCCAAATCACTCTAACTTTTCTCTGCTAAAGCTGGCACAGAGGAAACAAATCATTACAGAACCACATACCGCTACTAGACAAATCCTGCTGGCTTCATTCACACACATCTCATCTTAATGACAGCCTAAGGCCTTTAAAATAAGGCTTTAAATAATAAACTCAACCACAAATATACCACCATTGCAATAAATTTATACAAGACATGCAGACACTATGGCAGTAAGAGGTTGGATGGCTCGGAAGATACACTCTTAAAGCCACTTGAAACACAATTACAGAGGAAAAGCTTTCAGCTGTATTTTCCCTTTATAAAAAGCAATGCACTGCTCTGTTCCTTCAACCCCTTCTGTTCCTGCCTTCCTTCTAAGTGAAAGAGAAAGGTCCACTTTGCAATCTCTTGACCCCAAAGAAAACATTTGCATTAACCTCAGGAATTCCTGCGTTTGACCCCAAAACATTTTCTTCTTTGGTGTCCTGGACTTTTATGGTAAAACCACTAGCCTGGGGGTGGTTAAGTTCCTTAGGAATTACCCTTCTACCCACATACCTGCCAATGAGCAGTCCTGATCAGCTCCAATATAAGCAAATGCCATCACATCTTCCACAGCAAGTGGGCACCTACCCTGAAAAAAACAAATGCAGTTAACTCCAAATCATCAAGACACCAATTCCAAATGGAGCCAAGCCTCAGGCACATCAGATACACCCAAAGAAGCAGTGTTTGATGTTGGCTGGTCCCAGAGCACTTTGTTCCACATACAGGAGCCTTACCTTAACCTACATAAGAGAGCATGATCCCTACTTAAACAAAGGAAAAGCATTTCATTCACATTCTCTACAGAAGTCTGCAGAGGTACTCAGTCCCTGCAGTGACTGCAGAATCTGTGCACCTAATTTCAGCAGTGTGAATTCCCCCTGGCAAGACTAAACACTCACATGGTTTTTCACTGCCTAAGTAACGATGGTAGGTGATCAGAATCTGGCTTAATACCACATAAAAGTCCTTGGAGGTGAATCATTCCCAAAAATGTTTTCAGTTCAATTTCCTGGTAAGAAAAATGACTGCTCATGATGACCCTTTGTGAAGTGAAGTAGTTGCAAGCTACACATTTTACTTGTTTCTTCTCTAATGTTTGGTCTTAATTTTTCTACATCTTTCCATGCTTTCTCCTCCCCCCTCCCCACTTTGTATTTAGGCACAGAATATTGCATTGTGTTGTGTTGAATTTAGGCACAGAAGTATTGTTTACTATCTCATTAAGCTCATCTGAGAACACTCACAAGCTCCATTAGACCACACTGGCAATATATGGCTTTAATTATTTTTTCATAGAAAATTCTCACACTGGAGTAGAGTAATAGAGTGGTTGTGACATCTTGCTACAAATTCTTACGTGGGAGTGTGTGTGGTGGGAACAGGGCCATGAGAGGGCTAATGGAGAGGCAGGAGAAGGCAGAACTGTTCTTTGGGGGTTCTGGAAGGAGAAGGGTCTTGGTGAAATATTTCCATATGCTACACATTCTAAAAGTACTTCCATCTTCAATGGCATATGGTCAGAATTAGTGATTCATCATGCACTAAAATCAGGTCACTAGTCACTCATTGACATGATAGTCATACTTTTATTAAATCTTTTAAGCAATTTTGATCTGATAGATTTTCATAATACTTGATCTCTAAGCCATATTCCACTATTCCTGTATTTGCTGTTCAGCCTACCTTATGGCACAGTAAAAATTCCTACCATCTGGCAGAACAATCAAAATCTTGCAAATTAGAACATCATTCTAAGCTTTCTTGGTATGTTCTTTTGGCAAAGCCTTTGTCCCAAAGTATGAATTCTCCTTACAAGGTAGAAAATATTTCCTAAGATATTTACAGCCAGAAAAACTTTGGTACAAAGGGTCTCTTTTTACCAACTCATGCTGCTTCTAAAAGCAGGGGAAAATAGGCCTCAACATCCTTAATGCTCTTGGCATTCACTTCATCAAGGCTTTTCTGTTGAAACATTCAATACTGTTGATAGGAGAATTTTTGTGCTGGCAAGACAGTTTTCCTCTTTCAAGGGACCATAAAATAGCATTATGCATTTATTCAAATCCTACATAGTAAAGGTTATTCCACTGCCAAGGTTGTCAAGGTCTAAATCTTAGCCTCCCTTTTCCATCTCCAGGATATTTGCCATTACTTCACCTCCAAAGAACTATTTATTTTTCTCCAGTCTCTCCTAAACACACCTAAAGAAAAGCCTTGAATCCTTGAATAAGTCAGTTTAAGAGCATACAAGCAGCCTGTGAACGCTCCCCAGAGAAGCCAGCAGGGTCTGTGTGCAGACTCCAGCTGGGATGAGGACTGCCACGACTGATTGTCCTGCAGGCAAGAGGCTGCTGCCCATAGAGGGGTGGGGCAGCTTTGCAGGGGCCTGAGAAAAGCTGCATGGAAAGCTCTTTAGTCCTTCAGCTTCCTCACAGTTTCGTGACATTTTTCAAACCACCTGGCTAGGGCCTGTGAATTGGCAGGCACTACTGACCTTCTGGCAATTTAATCAGAACCATTGTTTCAGTTCCAGACTCCACTTCTTTCAAACAAATAGCTGGTGTACAGTGAGTGCATAAATACGAACAGAACTCCAGAAATTTCCAGCCTCTCAATTTCATTGTTCTGCTGCGATCTCCGGTTCTCGGGGGCCTTTAGCCCTTGTCAGTAAAATCCTGATGGTGAGGAACAGATAACTTAATTACCTTGAAATTGAAGTTTCAGCCTCAGTGTTACCTAGCAATGCATGCATCGAAAGCATTATGTTTCAAAAGCCAGCTGAAAGCATGGGAACGTTGCCAACTATTCAAGTATTGTCATAGTTCTGATTTTCTCCAGCTCCCCTGATAGCACTCAGACATGGGACCAGCCTTCCAAGGAGGAAAGACAGCTGGAATAAAGACAACTCCATTTACGTATCCTGAAAACTTTCAAAGCAAAGAATTGTACTTGGCTTCAGTGTTGTCATGTGGGTGCCCTCACTTCTCACTGGGCAAGAAGTGCCTCCCTCCACTCTCTGCTGCCTGGAGGAGGAAGGTTCCTATTGAATCAGCTGTCAGGAGCCCTACAACCACAGCTTTTTTACCAGGAAGCTGGTCAGGCTGTCTCTGACAGGCCCACAAGATTGACACAGTGACTATTATGTGTTTACTGTGGATTTCTGCCTCCTGGTCCTCACTGTGAAAGCTTGATTTCAAGGTGAAGGGAAGCCCAGGAAGCCATGGTAGAGCTTGGGAGATTCACCCTAACTCATCTTTTCACCATCACTGTGAAAAGATCACCTGTCTGTCCAGGCCTGTTCCCTCTCTCCAGATGAACCCTGATGATGGACAGAGGGCTGGATGTCATCTTGGCTGAGGTGCTCTGCTCACTGCTTGGCTGTTTAGGCCTTTGCTGCTTTTGGAGATGTTGGGGCAGGACCTGTCATGCTGGAGCTGCTCTGACAGGCACTGGTCCAAGATGAAGGGTGCTAAGCTCCATAAAAATAAATAAATGAGACTCTGGGCAGTCTTTGTCCCTCTTCACATTACAGAGCTCTGAAGATATTCACCCTACAATTTCATCTATGTATGTTTGTCCAACAGAGAGTCTTGTCACACAAATGTGACTGGTGACTATAACTCATTCTCAGAGATTTTGTGTTCTTTTCCTTGGAAAAGTTCTACATTTTAATATGGTGCACTGTCTTCTCTGGAAGCATCTGCAGAGCTACACAGAATAAAATAGGAAATGAAGGAACATTGAGATCAAACAATGTGGAAGGTCAGAGGAGAGTGTAAATAACCTCATAAATATTTACCTCTCCCAACCCTGCCCAGGATGGAGCAGCTCCCCTCTTCATAGTAATGACAAAGCTTCTCTGCACAACCCTCTTGCCATTCTCCCTTCCTTCCACTGCTGCTAACAATCCTATAGATGCTGCCTTAAAGAATCTGCTGATTTGAGCTAAAGCCCTGTGTTTGTACTGAAACACAGAAGTAGCTCATTAAACTCCTCTTAGATAAATTGTTTAGACTTAGTAATTCTCTCCTTTCCTCCCCTCACGTATCCAGCCTATTGTTTATAGCTAGCATTCCAGGCTGTGTGTGATGAAAATGCTGATGTGTTTCCTGAGTTACAAGCTCAAGCTTTATCTCATCTGTCATTTAGGAAACTGGCTTCATTATCATTTTATACTGCTGTGTGCAATGTTTATTTTTTCCCCATTATTAACATTGTATAGGAGGAAGTGCCCAGCCCCATCAGCTGGTAGCTGTATTGTGCATACCACACAGAAACACACTCAAAATAAAAGGAAATGCATACTGAAAAAGTTTGGAGAAATATGTGAACATACATAGTTTACAAAGTCTCTGTGATATTGGGACAGCCTCTGGTGACAGTGTCCATGTGTATTTACATCCTTCACACCCTATCTTGACGCAGAGTTTGCTGGTATCCTCTGCTGTCTTCAAGTTCCATTTTTCAATCAAAATCCACAGGATGTGATAAAAAAAAAAAAAAAAAAAACTCCTGACCTTTGTACAGACCTAAAAATGATCACCTATGCATCTGGAGTCCTCCTAGAAATAACTCCTTCCCAGGTTTTTCTCTGAATTCCAGGGGAGACATCACTAAGCAGTGACTCACCAGGTCATGAAAGCAGCAAAGGCGACCTGGGTTGCACGTCAGTCTCTGACTAGATATTCTGGTCAATAACAAACTAATTGGATAAGTCAAGGACAAGCCCATGGTTTAGAGAAGATATGTTTAAGAGAAAAACAATCCTGAATTTCTGACAGGATTTTGACTTAAATCCAAAGAATGCACAAGTGGTTAGTAAAAAGAGGCACATGCTTGTTCATTTGTCTGCAAGAGATATCTCTTGGGCTAGTTCATGGGCATCGATTTTTTTAATCAATTTTTGCAAAGCCTATTTAACTTTTTGCTTTAACTACTGAAAGCAGTAAGTATTGGGAGAAAAAAAAGTGTTTATTCTAGTATTAAAAAGAGAAAGAGCAAAGGTTGTAGGGGCCAAAAGCAACTGAATTAAAAGATAACATCACTATGAAGGTGTAAAATTGCCTATTTTGGGCTTTGTACTGTGTATGAGGACAGCTTCTAAATCTGCAACATTCTTACATGTGGTTGTCATCACAATTATTTGAGTTACTGTTTTTATCAAGTGGGCTCATTGCATACACACAGTGGATTGTCCTGGATTTCTGAAGAATCCCAAAAATAAGATTATCATACCCTCTTAATGTCAGACAGTTCAACTCTTTCTAGAGATTCTATCAAGTGCTCTTCTTGAACTAATTTTCTTTTCATAATAATAAGCATTCTAATAATAAGCATACTACTAAAAAGCCTGTTCCTTCCGAATTTCACCCACAACCATAGAATACCCAGAGAATTAGTTTCCAGTTCAATCTTTCTTTCAACATGGTTTATCTACAATTGCTTGTGCTTGCATGTTTGTGAAGAATTGTCTCTCCAAAATACCTTACATTATCCTAAACTGGAACAAAGAGTCCTGACAAAAATAAGTCCTGTCAAAATCCAGCTTGAACTTAGACTTGCTGCTCAGGTCTGCTTCCTTGCTTCTCCACACCCAGTAGTATTTTTTTTTGTTTTGTTTTCTAATTCAAATGGTTTCAATTCCATTTAATATTCTCTTTCTTAACACCTCACTTCCTCATTAATTCCCAGAACAATGTGTGGTTTCAAATGTTTACCCTGTGGTCATCCACAAAACTCACATAAGCAGTGCCAGAGCTACATAACAATCTCCATGGATCAGTTGTCGGAGACTTGGGCTGGGTGGATTCAATTTCTGAATTTTCACAAGCTTTTCATAATAACCTTGGCAAGGTCCAAACCACCTTGGAGTTGCTGACTTTCCAGCAAGTTTTTCAGCTCTCCAGACATATTGTTTTTACACCACTTAAAATTAGTCACTTACTAGAACACCCATCTCAAGGTATTTGGTGTAGTTATTTTGGGATCAGTGAAAACAGACACACTGGAAGAGCTACAGACTAAACCAAAATAGTTTAGAGATGAAGTGTGTAAACTGCTCCTCTCGTTCTGAGCATGGTATCTCCTGCAGGGGCCCTGGAGGCAAAGCCTGTGCAGTACCAAAACAGGATCTGAGTCTATATTAGACTTACACTATATCCAGCAGGGGACATTTATATTAGACTTACACTATATCCAGCTGCAGCACAGGGACATTCAGTCCATTTCCTTTTAGCCACATTTCTCTTCTCCCCATTCAGGGGCTGTCACAGCACTGATGTGCTGTATTCCAGCACATCAGTGCTGGAATTGTGATGTGATCTAGTGGTTGTAATATACTCGTGCAAGCCCCAGGTGATGTTTAAACTGAGATATTTATCTATAATCTGAAGGAGCTATTTCAGCGCTCTCTCCTCCCATGGCTCTCTCTCCTCCATCCCTTTTCCAGCCCTGGAGCCGGCAGCACCAGGGTCCCCCTCCGGCCGGCCAGCGCTGTGCACGGAAGGCAGGGCTGCAATGGCCTTGCCGGGGCGGGATGCGGGATGCGGGACATCCTCCCTGTGCAACACAGGCGCGGCTGCTCAGCAATCCGCTCCACATGGGGAACACTAGATGGCACACCACAACCGCTGTTTTGCTGCTCTTTTGGTTCGGAAGCCAAAAATTTGTTTCAAAGCATCAGCCTGGAATGAGGCTAAAAGGACCAAGCAAAACATGAGCCTAAGTACACTATTAAACCCCACTGCGCAGATAACCTTTCCAATAAAATTCCACCCCTCTTACTCTGTCAGAGTTATTTTTCTATTTATAGCTCTGCCTAACTTGGCGGCCTCGGAAAGTAAACAGATACTTTATTTAGTGGCTTGTTGACAGGCAAGGGGATGCTCATTTTGGTGCAATGTGAAATAACAGAGAGGCATGCAAAGTAAAGCCCACTTGGCCCAGCAACCTCCACAGTTCAAAATATAACTGCTGAGACAAGACTCAAGTGATATAATTACCTATCACAGGGATTTTCTTAAAGGACCTGTGCTTCACTTTGCAAGTAAAAGCAAGTACTCACTTTCACTCTTTACATAGCTATAAGTATTTTTTCCCTGTCCCAAGAGACCTAGAAGCCCAGAAACAGAAATTTGCGATTACAACTTTATACGCTTTATTGGATCTGTGCTTACTGTGGGTCTGTTTTAATTTTGGGGTGAGGGGTGGAAAACCAAAGGAAAGCATTTACAGGAGAATCTTTACACTTCATTTCCAAAATATTGAAGCAATCAGTTCCTGATGCTACTTCACAGATTCCACAAGCATAAAGTGATGAAGGGCCTGGAGCACATCTTATGAAGAATGGCTGAGGGAGCTGGGGATGTTTAGCGTGGAGAAAAGGAGGCTTATAGGGGACCTTACCAATCCCTGCAACTGCCTTTAAAGAGGATGCAGCCAGGTTGGGGTTGACCCTTCTTACAAGTAACAAGTGACAGGACAAGAGGAAATGCTCTCAGTTTGCACCAATGACCTCAATTTGAATTTGAAGTTCAAATTGGATATTCGGGAAAATACCTCGAAAAGAATTGTCAAGCCTTGGAACAGGCTGCTGAGGCAAGTGGTTGAGTCACCATCCCTGGAGGTATTTACAAAAGATGTGGCACTTAGGGACATGGTTTTGTGGTGGACTTTGCAGTGCTGGGTTAATGGCTGGACTTGTTGATCTTAGAGGTCTTTCCTGACCTAAATGATTCTGTGATTCTATGACTCTAACTTCTGTGAATGTGTGAAAAAATGTGAACTTTCAATTTCCTGCCTACTAATGCTAGTAATTGGCATGGCTTCTTTGGAAAAGAGAATCATGTCCATGATTCCACGATTGAAGTTTCATCCTAAACTCACGGAAGCAGGAAGCTGTAAACACCAGTTTACTGGCAGCAGGGTACAAATCCTTCCTTGCCTGTATTAACTAACTGACATGGGGGTGGGGAGGGGATTATTGACTCTGAAGGTGGCTAGGAAGAGACCTAGGGGCCCCCTAGGTCGGGACTTTTCTGAGAAAGCAACCTCAAGCTATAGAATCAAGACCAGTGTAAAGCACCCACCAGGTTGAGAGATGACTTGTCCAGGGAGAAAGGACATTCAGTGCTAACCAGAGCCTCTGCCTGATATGAGTGTTGGGGTTTTTTCCTATTTTCATTTCTGTTCATGTATTTTTGCATGTTCTGCATTTTATAGGGTTTTTTCAAACTATATACATAAGTAGTTTTATTTGGTTTTAATTTGCCCCTGTTTGTGTCAAGAATAACTTCTCAGTAACTGGCTGAACTTTATGGTATCCCAGTCCTCCCCGATGGCCATTCTGAATAAACAGAGCTCTGGATACCTCTCCCCTGCTTCTCCTCTTTGCCACACATAACAAGGTATATTTCCACATAGTTTCAGGGACCAGTTTGAGGTGGAAAAAAACAGATGCCTTGGGAGAAGAATTTATGCCTGGAAGTATCATTAACCTAGAAAATTCTTCAGCATTAAGTAAAAAAGAGGGGAGGAAGAACAGATAAATTCATGGTCTTTGTAAGGGACATGTAATAGTAGTTACTGGTATCTTATTTTTCAGTTTCAAGTTAAATTCCTGTCCTACCAAACATTCCAGCCAGTTTGAGCTAAGTGATATCTATTTCAAGGATGCCATGGTAAGCAAACTGATGAAAAAACTGTGAACTGTGTAAATCCACATTTTGGCTTACAGGAAATACTCTTCTAAAAATACTGCTGCAAAGTTGTGAGTGTGTGCTGACAGTTTGCTGCAAGAGCTGCATGTAATTAATGGAAGTATATAAACAATTCTCCCATTTTTTTTAAAGACCCATACTTTTTTATGCTACTTGGAACTGTAGTTGCTAATTTTATATTTGTTGCTTGAAATGCTTTTTTAACATCATCACATCATTAATCACATCAAATTAATGAAGAGTGATTGCAAGTTTCCCAACAGCATGGGAATGCTTGACACACCTGTCTCATACACAAGGACAGACAGTGAGAAGCAACTTCAGGCACAAGAATCCTCTGCCTGGGACCAGCTGAATGCTGATCCAGCTCCACCACTTTCAGAGCCACACTAATACCTGCACCTGATGTTGACCTGTTCCAGTTGTACTGGACTGATGGGAAGTGACTGAGATGATACTTTTCAAAGGCATTCCTTTACAGACAGTGAGGCCTCTCAGCCAAATTTCTACCAGCCTGTCTGAAAATGCCCTTGGGGTTTACCTGCATCTGTAACACATACACACCCAAAGATTTCTCATTAACATTATATGGTAAATCTTGAAAATTGATAGTAGGAACTTAGTAGCATATATTTTAATAAAACTACAGAGAAATTGAATGCTAATATTCTATTTTTTTTTCTCTAAACATATGGTATTATTCTATTCTACATTTTGTTCTATCTACTGTGCAAAAAAAAGTAAAAAATGTGAGTTGGTCACAGTCCAGAGCAAAAAAGAGCAGATTGGAAACAGAAGCAGTGTGATCTAGGCTGTACACTGGCAACAGACTTCAGGCTGTAAATTGCAAACAGTAAAAGAACATGCAAGAGCTGGTTGTGGTGGATTCCTCATCAGCTGAGGCTTTCAAGCAGAAAGTGAAAAGCTCTCTGAAAGATATGCTTTATTCAAATAGGCATTTATGCAAGGCTTGTGTTATGTAGGAGATCATCTAGTTTGATCTCAAGGATCCCTTATGGCTTTACAGTCTATGAATAAAGAGCCTCTTTCACTATAAGAGACTCAGTATTTCAGCTACTTTGGACCCAACGTGGTATAAGCAGGACTGCTACAAAGCAGGAATTGTGTCAGACACTTCTAATGCTGTGAAGGCCCCTACAGAACACAATGGGGGACAAGTGTGTGAAAGAAGTCCTTTCAGTGCCCCATCAGGTCAGTTGTTTGAGCACAAAGCTGGGCTGAGTAAAGAATTACAGTATCTTACTTCTCACATTATGAATCTCTTTCACTGACATATCCACGGACCCATTAAATTTGATATTATGGCCGCACAAACATGAGCTCCTTGGTGATTGGTGAGAGGTATACAGGTCTTCTGTGTTGCCATTTTATGTGATCATTACTGTCTGGAGGGAAAAAGAGCAACTCAGAATAGAATTAAATGTGGTTTATGAGAGAATCTTTCACACTCAAAAGCTGATCAGAAAAGTGATTTGGTTTTCTAAAGGGTAAAATAGAAATACTGACTGCTTGTCCACTCTGAATTCCAATTAGAGACAATTTACTCCACTAATAGAAGCTATCAGTAATAGGGTCCAGACAATGGAAGAACTGGGTTATAAAAAGGGGTTACATCTGACAAACAAAGACACTTTGTTTCTTACTTATAAAAAAGAAAACAATTTCATGGATATAATCAGCAATAACTTGATTTTAGGAAGCATTTGAAACAGTAACTACGATATCTTCAATGGTATTTGGCTTGAAGAAACCCCAGAAGCCTGACTGTAGCTTTGAAGCGACGTGCGCTGCAGTAATTTTGGCTGATGAGCAGAAATGCATAAACAAGCTCTTCCCCAGCTACTTCAGATATTACAAGGAACATAACCATGACACCACAGAGCTCATCTCCAGCTAACCACAGAGCCTTCCCAGCCTTCCTACACACCCACTGCAAACCTTTCCGTGTTGCATTTGGCCATTGCTAGAGAGCCATCAGTAACTAAGCTAATTCCTACTAGAAGCCAGTTCAGATAATTTTTCATTTAACACCAGTTACAGCAGTAAGCAAAAGACAGGCAGACTCATAGTAGCTGGTGATGAAAACCAAAATAATTCTGAGTAAAATAATTATGAGCTGAAAGAAAGGACAGTACATGTCCAACAGGAAGATTGTTATAAGTCTTATTTAAAATATTTATTAAAGATTTAGAAGAAGGATAAACACTACATTTTGAAAGGAAAATTATAGTGACTTAGAATGGGTTGGCTATCTACAGCTCATATAAAACACCAGCTATTTGTGGAATGTAAAAAATATTCAAGCAGAAATATTTACTCTCACAATCCACTCCCAGAACTCAAGTTCTTGTCTTGTTTACTGGAGTAAACTTCAGTTCAAAGGTTACCTCTTGATGTCCCTCAAAAATAAGCATATTGTACACATCCTTTTTGGTTTAGGCTAGCTTCATGGGGGTTTGTGTTTGTCCTGCTCATTAGGGATGAAGGCCAAAGTCCTCAGTTCAGCAAGGCAGAAGCTAGGAAGAAGCAGAGGAGGAATGGCCCCTGTTCAGAACTGGATTTTAAGCAAGAACATTCTTTGCCTCCTCACCACGTTTTTTCCCCTCTTGCTGAGAATGCCACACCATTTAATGAGTAAGAGCTTCCTTTTTGTTTCTGCACCCTCATTTCCTTCTGCTTCCATTCTGTAAGCCTCCTTCAGGATTTTCAAAATTTTTCCACTCAAGCTGGGAGAATGCACTGAACTGAACAGATGATGGAGGAACTGATGTGCAAGAAAAAGAGAAAAGGAAGTAAGAGAGAAAGAGATGTGAAGATATGGAAACAGGGAAGAAAATGTCCTTTTGTATGCACAGGCTCTAAGGTGGGTTTAATGAGTAACTGAGGAGTACAACTGAGTGCAGGTCTTGAGAAGGCTTCATTAGGTACAATTTCATGTCTTAAAAATAGATAATTTTATGGTGTGGCTGCATTTCCAACACTGTGTGCATTTCTGATCCCTCAGTGAAAAATATTGAATGCTTAATGTACTAAAAATCAAGCAACGCTGCCTCAGAAAGCAGAGATTGCTACTGGTCTCATACCTTCATCTCAACAGTGCAGACTTCATATAATTTCAAATACATTCCCTAAGTAAGTTATAGGGTTGATATATTCCAGTTATGATTTTTAAAAATAGCCAATGTTTTTTGTACATGAGAAAATAAATGTCCAAAACTAAAATAAAGTGGCCCCAAGCAGTTTCCTGTACAGCTTCTGTACATAAGTCCCAAAACAAGACAACAAACATAGGTTTGGGGCTTGTTTTGCATTGTCCTGTAATCATCTGGTTTGCAAAATCTTCTCATTTTCCTAGAAAGGAACTTGGAGGCCAAAACACAAACACATTCAAGAGCCAACCATTTTCAGACAAGTTACTTGAAAAAATTAAGGGGAAGGGCAGCTTCTTCTCTACTCACAGATCAGATTAGTCAGGCAGACAAGTCCATTCTAGTACCATGGAAGGATGTCTGAACACGCTCCAGCAACTTGTGTAGCTGATCCTGGGATGGGAAGCGCTCTCTGAAACTGCTGGGATTCTCTTTTACCAGCAAAGAGGCATCTCTGCCACTTTTTAGAACAGGACAAAGACATTGAATTGGAAAGATTAAGCAGATGGGTGATTTTCACCAGCAATTAAGTCTCCCAGAGCTCCAGATCAAACAGCTGAACACCCAGGATGGTGCTACCTGCACACTCACTGGATACAAGCTGAAGCTGGGTCTCTTAGCACAGATCTTATTCTGCAGCCAGATAAGTGGCTCTGCAGAGCCCTCCAGGCACTGGAATTCCACAGTTCTATGTGTCCAGGGTTTATCTCTGCAGACCCAAGGGCAGATCAGAGCTTTAGTCTACAATTCTCTCAGGGCATGGGTGAGCCTTTTCCTTTAGTCTTATTTTCTGTCTGTAGGCTGCCATCATATAAATGACACCAATAACAAATTTGTTTCTTCCTAGAGAACTTCAATCATGACTCTTGGGTCACCTTTTCCATCCTTCTATGGCATGCTTCTATCCACAGAACTCCAAGAACTTTATAAATGATGAGACAAAAGAGTTTTATTTCTGGAGTCTCGTCCACAAAGCAGTAAACCTTGGAGGTTTTTTCCTTGTACTTGTCCAAAAATACATTTTTGCTCTGGTTTTAGTTATTCTTGAGTCTAGTATAAAGTCTTGGATATTCCTAACAAATTCCTCTCCTTCCTTGATGTCAGTGTCCTTTGAATACTTGTAGATGTTAATCCTCCTCCCTCCACTTGCCAAGGAATTTCTGCATATTTAGATTGTTTAATTTTCTTATATAGATTGAAAAAAAGCTCAGCAAAGAGACATAAATTTCTTCAGAAAATTAAGTGCCTATAAAAATGTGCAGATGAGAGAAATCTGTCAAATGCCCTCACAGACACAAAGGCTCCAAAATCAGCTGAGGTCATGGTAAGCAGCAGAAAATGTATCTGGAAGCAAGTCTACAGGAAGAGGGAATACTTCATTGCTCAATAGCAGAAGAGGCTTCAGTAAGGCTTGCACACCTTGTATATTAAAAAAGTAAAAATGGCCATAGCACAGCCACTTGATCTATTTACTGTGTCCAGCAATGACCAATAGCCTTGGGAAGAACCAGGGCAAGCAAGCACTATCACTTCCCTCAAAGTCCTGCTCCAGAGCCATCTGGCCCAGGGTCACAGTTCCTGTTCCTACTCCTGCCAGGGAAAGGATGCTAACAAGTTCCAGCAAGCTCACACCTGCATCACAAATTTATGAAGGGTCAGAAAAGTGAAACTCTGCTTACAAGCTTCATTAAAATTATTATTTAAGCTAAAACTAGTCCAAGGTCACACTAAAAGGTAGTATCTCCATGCTTGGTGCCATAGCCAAAGATAAGACAGAGCTATTTATAAGATCACTTCTGCAACCAAGTTTTGTCAAAAAAAAATTCTGCATTGCTGAATGTGAAATGGTCTGTCTGGAATATCTCTTACTTGGCAGGAGTTTCTGAGGAAGCCCTGCAGATGTGGGCTGGACAACACCAGAGGCAGCAGAACTTTACAGCCCTGAGATCAGGTACAGTTCTGAGCTGCCTTTTTTTTTTTCTTCTTTCTTTCTTCCTTTCTAATACAGACGCATTGCAAATGGAAAGTCTTCTTTTTAATAAGGTGCAGCAAACTCAGTTGATGCTCAGCCCTGAAGTACATCTCTCTGTTACTGGACTCAATTCAATGCAGCAATGAAGAAAAATACTAGAGTTTCAGGTCTGTTGGTACTATTTCAATTTTCTTTCATAGTTTTATTAGAAAACTATGGGAGAAACATCATTCCTTTCTTCTTGCTCAAGAAAACAACAGACTGAAGACAGTCCATGCCAGCCATGCCTTTTCCCTATTCTTCAGTGGAAGATTAGTGGTTTTGTATACTAAACTCAAGTACTTTTATTTCTTTTCAAAAAGTTCCTGCCTTTTTTCCTTAATTATTTGTGTATGACAAAGTCTGACCTGTTTTAATGAAATCCCATTTTAAAAATATTTTGGCAATATTTAGTGGGAAAAGAAATCATAATGTAGCCACTCTTTAGTCTTACAATGAGACAATCCCACATGAAGCAATGCTGCCCTGCCTTGCAGAATCATTACCCAGAGGAAAAGGACACCACACCTATTGTACAGTTTATATCCTCAGAAGACTCTGCCAGGACCTTCAGGGTGTTATTTTCTCCCACTGTCTATAGAGCTGAGGAACATAAAAAATAAGAAACTAGTTCTGTGTTATGAAAATAGAAACTCAAAACAAAATATAACACAGAATAATGTCTTAAGGTACTAGAAAAAAATTGGGTTTGTCATGTGAAATAGAATTGTTCCAAAGTACTCACATTTCTCTTCTTTTTCTTTATATTGGTATTATATTAATACATACTCTGACTAAGATACCAAACCTCTCAGTGAACTCTAGATTTAGGAGCTCAGAATAAAATGAGCCCATCATTTGCCAAAAAGAACTGCACAGGATATCTTGCAAACATCAAAACCATTCTTGATTTTTACTAATTTCCCTTTCTAGTATGGCAATTTAAGTGAGTCTATGAGGCCAATGGACTCGAGAATAACAGATTTACCAAACTATTGCAACCAAATTGGTAATTAATGATGGTCATCCATTCTAGATAAAGTTCATGGACTTGTAAAAGACCTAAAAAAAATTGTCCACACAGTAGAAATGTAAAGGAAAAAGCTTGGAAGTCTGTCAGGGAGGAAACCACAAGATTTACACTTTAATAGATCCACTGGTTACAATGGAGATGTGGATGAGGACAACAGCTGGAATCAGAGCTGACAACCCCGCAGTTTCCATGGAGTTTCCACCACATCCTATTATTTATTCAGAAGCTATTTTCCAGGAAAACAGCCAGCCAGCTCATGAAAGTGCTTTCAACAAAATAATTTTTAAAGGATGGTGGAACAATAGAATGAGGAGGTCACAGAGAACAGGTGGCCAGGCTTTTCTTTTGGGTTACCCAATTTGCATGTTTGAATAATAATTTCAAGTGGGTGGTAGTATATTAGAAAGTGGTATACATGCAGTATCTCAATTTTGCACAGCCAAATTACATTTTTACACTACTGGCTAACTTTTTAGCCCAGTTAACATGGAAACATGAAAGGTTTCTCATCTCATCCCTAGCAACTGGCGTATCTGTGTGTGCCTCACAGTGTTTGGACCCCATTAGCGGATCTCTAGCAAATACAGAAAGAGATGAGACATGAATATTTTTGGTTGCCTGAGAAATATTTTTAACAGAAGAATGTATTTTGAACTGGAGTTGGCCAGCAGCACCAGTAGCCAAAAGTATTGCAGCAGCTGAGCATCTGGAAAAACACTCAAGGACAGGCATAATGCTTAGAGCAGCAGCCAGGCTGACAGCAGCAGCCTGGGATGAGGGTTGTGGGGAGGCTGACCTGGGATGGGGACTTGGGGCACCACTAGAAAAAGGGTTGTGAAACAAAAAGCTTTGTGACATTTCCTCACTGAGATATCTCAAGCCAGGGGCCTAATATGAAGCAAATGGCACAAGCCCAGGGCTGCTGAGCCATGCCAGCAGCACAGCACCATCCTTCGTGCTGTCAGGAACAGGGTGCAGCCACCATAAGTACTGCAGTCAGCATGCTGCTGCCCAAACACCCCACAGGAGAAGGGAAGAACAGTTTAGTTGCACAATGAATTTTGATACCAGATTGAAATGTTGCCATAGCTCATTAAACAATATAAGTGATAGATATAAGTGTAAGGATATGAAACCCTAAATACAATCCACAAGTGAGTGCCATGTGAGTAAACTGTCAATGAACTCCTACATGAAATTACCTGCATATTGTGTAGTTGGTGGATGAGTTCTCCTCTGTCATACAGCAAGACATTTAATACAACCACCCTGGGCTTTTCTTTTAGACATAAATTATCTTATAACTGAGTATTTCTTTTACTAGGTGATTCAATGACGTCTGTGAGAAGCAAAAATTATAAAAATTACCTAGTTAAAAAAAATATATCTTTTAAATTTTAAATTGAATTTTCTGTATTCCAGGAAAAAAACTTATTTCCAGAAATACCACAGTGCTCTGAAGACAGTAAGTCCAGTAAGATAAAGAAAGTAAGGTGATAAGAAGTAGTTCAGTTTATGGATTTATCAGCGCTGTGTCATTTGGTTTTATTTCAACAACTGAATAAGAGCAAAGGACAAACCTTCTCCTGCAGGTGAAGTGTCGCAAACAAGTCTGCACCTTTTCCCACAAGTGACTCAAGTTCCTGTTTGCACTTAGAAGTCAAGGCTGAGAGTATGACTAAAGCAAAAATGTCCAGACAACAAGAATGACAACCTTCATCTTCACTTCAGTCCCATCCTTTCCCAACCAAAAATAAAAATGCCTCCAAACAAAAATTACACCACTTGTATTCACTTTACCTTCAGTAAAAGGATGAGGTACAGCAGATAAAATTGTTACATAGATACCCAAGGCTTGCCTGGTATAAAATTAAATTTTAAATAAGGAAGAACAAACAAGTCACTTGAAAGCCTTAAGCATGTTGTATAAATAACCTGCGATGCTATCCAGAATCAGCTGAGCTGTAAGCATCATCTGCCCCAACCATGAGTCAGCTTGAGTCAGTTCACTGTACTTTTATGGTACTTTCAAAGGCAGAAAATACATCTCCTGGCAGTATGAAAGAACTCTCTGAAATGTGAAACAAGTATTTGGTGGGAAGGTGTTCTCTACTATAAGATATAATGAAATTACTGGAATAAATAAAATGCCGGTATACTTAACATTTCTGTCTCCTTATTTTTAGCCCAAACAAAGGACTGAAATCTAAGCATGAAATGAAAAGCAAATCATGTGCTCTTAAGGCCAAGCAATTTTAAACTCTTTGTGAACTGCTCCTTCTGCACAGCAATTCTCCAACTGTGCAAAGCAGCACTATGGCAATATGGATTCAGTAAACAGAGAATGCTTCCAGCTGTTTGCATCCCCCCCACTCCCAGTATGCATAACATCCTGGCTGGCAGAAGTTATATTTGTGTTTAAACATGATAAGGCGGATTTACATTAGAGGAATGTTTCTGATCAATCATTTGTGCTGAATAGCCAGTGACTAAGTGGAAATGTTTCACAGAGAAGAACTGAGTAAGAAGTTTATAAAACTTCAGGACGTGGTTACAGTTTCTAATCTACTTAGCAGAGAGCTCACAACTTCCTGTGGCCGCCTGCACGGGGCACGCTCACATTTCTGCCAGTGCTCAGATCCATTGCCGCAACTGTGGAGCACACAAGGGACAGAGGGCTCTCCACACCCCACTTTGCCCGTGGAAAGTTAAGTGCCAAGTTCAAACTGGTTGTTACAGTCAAGGAAGAGAGATGTAAGACTTTTCAGGCACTAATCTTCAGGCAGCATGAATCACTGTGTCCTCTGGCTGGTGTCAGCCTGGAATCTAAGGAGCTGCCTCTGGCTGGGATGGATCTCAGGGAAGGTTTGGTGCTGGCTGCTTGCAGGATGGACCACGGGCTGGGCTCCTCTGGCAAGCTGTCAATAGTGGAGGTGTGGAAACCAGCAGAGGTGAAGAGCTGCTCTTACTTTAGCAAGCTGAGAATCTACTGGCCTGAGTACAGCAGATAAATTCTTGAGGATGCCTTGCAGAATAGTTCTATACTCCTCAAATAGATATTTACACCAGTATAACATTTCTGCTTTGATATTTGAAAAATAATAAAAGTAAATTAATTTAAAATAAGATGTTAGACTTTTACGATGCTTTCATAGAGAAAAAAATTAAAAAGAGGATGTTTTGGACAAAAATGCCACAATTTTTTTTTTAAGACTTATGCTGTCAAAAGAGAAACTATCAAAGTGGATAGGTTTCAAAGCTAATTTAATATGTACTATTAATCATGGCTTTTAAACTTAATCTGTCAGATCTGCTTAGACAATGAAATTACACAGCACAGACCAACTTTAATTTAGGATTTACAGCTACAGTTATCTCACAGCTATGTCACCTAAGATAATTATTTAAATTGAACACCATCTTCTTTTCACTTTACAGCTTTTTACAAATCTCAGTTCTAGGAAATTTATAATATTACTTCAGCAAGGTCCCTGTAAACCTTACAAAACCTACTAGTTTTGTAAGTATTACTGTCTGAAGGCAGTAATACTTACAAAACTAGTATGTAAGTATTACTGCCTTCAGATAAGGCCTAATTTCTGTTTATAACCCCATTTTACTTATTATACTGCTTTGCTATATTAATGCATCAGGCTGAAGGCATCTAAGAAAATAATTTTCCTGAAGTTGTGTGTTTTCCTTTGGAAAGTAAAAAACAGACCTGCCATTTTCCATAGTGTAAAACAAAGATAACAAAAAATGAAGTTAAAATAATTCCTGCAACCTCCCATCCTCAGGGCAAAGGTCTCAAAGCTATTAGAGGCATCCCTGACCTTCCTTATGACAGCTTTGAAACCAGGTTACTTTATGAGACTGGATATGTGTATTTGATAGAAACTGGAATTTGACATTTTCCAAAACTTTGTTTACAGCATGCAGACTCCAATCTGGAAAGTAGCTTGGTGGAGTTTTCTTGGAACCTGCAGGTTCATTTTCAGAAGACATTGTGTGCCTCAACAGCTCTTGGAATTCATCTTTTCTGAATGGGAACTGGGGACAGACCAGTGCAGCAGGAATGTAAGCATGAGGGTGTATGTGCCACTGGCAAAAGGAACAGCCCAGAGCCCACACTGCAGACCAGAGAAGGAGGACTGTTCAAAGCAGGTGAGGATATCTGAAGAATCACAGATGAAAATAGGGAGATAAAAAAGGAAGGACAGGGTAAGATGGAGGATGGATCATATATGCCACAAGATCTTTTATTATCCAGACACCAGACAAGCAAAGAGAATTAAGATTCTATTATGTTTACTAGTCTGAAGACAGTTTAATTTTAGCTAAACCTCAGCTACAGCAGAAAGCCAATGCCACATACTCAAGTATGTGGTTACAGAAAATACCACAGATGCCGGGTAAGCTGTGAGGCAAAAGGCTGAAAGCCAAATGCTATCCTACCATCTGAGCAATGGGACACCCAGAATGGCCTACATGAGCATTAGAATCATAGTTACCTTAAAATACATTTTTAACCTATACCAGAGTGATCAATTCACCTCCTTGAAATGTTCAACCTTGTTCTTTTTGAGCTTTTCTCAAAACTGTTTGTGAATCTCTCTGTTGTATGTAAGTTCATCAACAATTATCTTTTCACTTTCATTCCTTGTTGGTTCATTACACCCAGCTAAAATCAGAACTTTGTGTTTTTAAATTCTGTGGCCAGAATATTCTACTGCCTACTAGCAAACTACAATTCTCCCTGCCTGAGGATGAATTTCATTTATGAGCCTGAACCTGTACACTGAGAAACTCAATTCTTTGCTTGATGAGTACTGTGAGTTACACAGCTTACTGCTGCAAAATAACTGCAACTGCTACAACTGTCAGAATCATAAAGAAGGCAAGAAAAGCTGGCTGAATAGACAACAGAAAGTTAGAATTGCTTTGTATTAGACTCTGCTAAGATGACAAGGTAATGGGATAAATCGATATTCAACAAAACTGCTATTAACATCCAGACATTACCTCTTAAGAAAGAGAATATTGATGACACTTGTTCTAGAAAGATGACATCATATGGGGATCATTGAGAGTGCACAAGCAAGAGGTTCTGGCTGTAAATCTCTGGCATCTTCATCCAAACATCATCACTGACAAAGCATTTTAGATAAGAGCCTTTAAAAAAAATAACTTTAAAAAAAAGTCATTGAAATTATCTGAAAAAACAAAATCATGAAAATAACTTCAGATGTGCAATAATGGAGAGGATAAATTGGGAGTTTCAGAACAATCTCATTATAGGATTCTACTACTTGACAGAAAGAGTATTAGAAAAAATATTCTGTTCTGCCTTTTTTGCCATTGTTTTCTACTAGAACAGCCAATCACCTCATACAATAGTCATTCCATTTGCCCAAATCTCTTTTCCCAGTGGTACCATTACTATTTATTTCCTTCAGACTATTTTTGCCTTTTTTTCTTGCCTACAAGTCTTGCTTGAAATATTCTGCTTTCCACATAGCTCCTCTTTCCCCTATATATCAATGATCATTAAATCTGTCCTTACTCCTGCTCTCATGACAGACTCTCAGTACTAGCAGACTTTTTCTACAGCTGATACCAAAATCCTCCTTTCTCATTTCTATCCTTCCTCTCCTTTGCACAAGTCTAAATTTAAGTAATTTTATGCACTTAGAACTACTGCATTGAGCTTAAAATGTTGCAGGATGTCCCTCTCGGCAAAAACTAAGAACAATAATTCTTCAAGAAAAGCTCTTGCAGTCATCCTTGCTCATTTCTTTGGGGGCAGTGGAATTCATTTTTCCCCCGGATGAGCATGAGCTGCTTGTCTAAACAGTGGGAATCCCCTGAGAAGGAGGGAACAGAATAAGTAGACACGTGATCTCAGAGTCTCACAGGGAAAAAGCAGCACATGGTAAGAATTAACTAACTGCTGAATCTCAGAAACTTACTGTGCATTCAGAATTATCATCCTTTGGGGATATTTTTAATCTCCCAAAGGCAGTTTTTCTTGGGTAATTAAACGCTAAAATATCTTCAAGCCTGAAGTTTTTAAATCTAGTTCTCTAGAAAACATGATTCATTTCAAGCAACATAAGGAGCTGCAGAAGTTCTCTGCCCTGTGTTATCATGAGCATGAGTGCTTGAACATAAATCTCAAAGGCTTTAGTCTCTTCATTTAACTCCTACTCATTTCTTTACTTTGGAACACAGGGGGCAACCTGTAGTTCATGCCTAACCATGAAAAAGGATTCCTGCCTTGTTTATTGATGATCAAAATGTCTTATAGAATTTCTGCATAAGACAAACTCTCTTCACAATGACACAGGAGTCCTACAAAAGTGCTTTGGAAGATATAAGTCCATGTGACAAACAAGAAGGAATGCGTATGCTAATGGCAGCAGGGATTGTAACAACAGCAGCTCAGCCTACCCAAACATATGCACAGAGGGGAGAGCAGCTCTTCAGCTGAAGGAAGTGCAGAAAATGTGTCAGAGGAACCATCAGAAGGCACAATGCAGCTGTTACAAAGCTGTCCCCCAGCCCCTCTATTACAACTGCCTGCTCTGTGCCAACAAGGGCACAGTCCCACCAGAAGGGCCATGTGCTCTGCTGACCTCTCCTTTCTTCTTGCCTGACAGCCAAAGTTGCTTTTTAAACGCTGGCGAGCTGAAGGAAGGGCTTGGTGGACTCTGACCTTTTCAGGCTCATGTTAAACACAGGACTGTCAATTGAATAAAGCAGAGATCTAAGCATTGATCATAACCCAGGTGTGAATATATCAGCTTTATTGCACCTAAGCGCTGAACATTGCTCCCGTGAACAGCAGGCAGACAATGTTGCAGGGCAAACCTTTGCCCACAGGATACAATCTGTGGCAATCTCCTGGCTGAACATTTGTGACTCACTTCACTCCTCGTGTGGGGCAGGAGAACCTGGCTCCAGTGTAAACACAACATTCTATAGCATGGGCACACTATATATGTCTGACAGGCTGCCTCCAGAGAAGTGCTGCTCATTCCTCATGAGCAGCCAAATAGAGGCTGTTATCAAAAGCAATGACCACAACCATTTAGCACCATCACTTCCTGTACTAAGTGACCCTTCTAATAATACTTTCTCTAGGAATCTTCTGTCCAAGCCCCAACACCTCCTCCATCCTCCACTCTGGAAGCCAGAGCCCAGCGCTGACCAGCTGCCAGCGAGGTCTCAGTGCTCGCTGTGCCCCTTGGCGACTGCACAGCTGCTGCTGGAATAAAACAGCGGCTGCAGCTGCTGCTGCTCTGCTCCAAGGTCAGGCCAGGAAAACTGGGTGCTCCCACAGCCAGTTCAACCCAGGTGGCTGCAGTCTGATGTGTTCCCAGGAGACCTGCTTTCTTTTCCAGGCTTCATTCCTATCCTTGGGAAAATGACTTTGACTTCCTCTTTTCTCTCCCACCCTTTATCTATCTTTTATGATCAGACCATGATTTTTTACCTCAGGTTTATAATTTGGTTTTCTTTAGTTTGGAAAGAAAAAAATACCTTAAGTAGGGTAGGAGCATCTTGAAGAGGCAGGGAAGGAAAAGAAGAGGGGTGGAAAGGGAAAGTACTCTGCTGTCAGTAACAAAGTTTGTTGGGAAAGTGGGGCAGTACAGACAAATTATCGCTCCCTGGGGCAGAGGTGAGCGAGATATCTGGTACAGTATGATGAAGTAAAGGTGCAAGTGTAAGTGGCTGGTGAGATTATCAAGTTGCCTAATGGGTGCCCTGATGGGAGGCATTTGCATTTGGGTATTAATGTGCAAACCATGCACTTTAAAACACATTGTGTTTGTTATCACTGAGGCCCCAGTTGAAAAATATCTCCCTCTAAACCCCTTGCAAGCTGCAGGAGTGGAGAAGATGCTGGAGAACAGGGTGACAGCTCCCTGGCTGAGTGGGCTTTGGTAAGTCAGAGTTCAGCAGCTTGGCAGCAACACGTGGCAAACGGGAAACTGCAGCCAAGGAAACACCCTGATAACTGATTAGAGATGCTGCAGCTGCTCCTACCAACCAGTTCCTGCTTCTCTGGAGGCACCCAAGTGACCCCTCACTCCAGAGGTTCCCAGCCAGGCACTGGGAGGGATGGCTGTAGAGCTGCCTGGCACAGGGATACTCAGCCTCAGCCCTGGAGCTGCAGCTGGGCACCCCTGATTGACACAGCTAGCTTCCTTACAAAGGCAGCACTGGACACACCAAAACCTGGTTTGGGGCTCATGTTTGTGTAAAAGTCATAATAAAATCTGTATCTGCAAGATAAGTTAACAGTGAACAAAACACTTCCCAGGTTCCCACTCAATCCACGAAAACCCATCTTTTCTTGAGCCCTCCTGTGCAAAACTGTTCACTCACTCACCCAGATGTCATGTACACTGCAGTAGAGAGACACATTAAACATTTTGACATCACCTACAATTGTGTCTACTGGCTCAGACACCTCCAGCACTTTTTTTTTTCCCTGACATCTTTAGTATTTCACAAGTGTTGGAAAATAACTCATGATTTTCATTCCCATCTGTGCTCTCCAAAGGAGTCCAGAAAGCAGCTGAATAATTCAGTGATTTTTTCCAGCCATTTGTGAGACTTTTTCCTGTTGATTTCCCACTGCTCAGCACAGCCAGCCACTGGCTACTTGACACAGTAAGATCTGAGCAGAGCATCAGGTGGCACTTGAACCAGTCTGTTGAGCAGTTTTATTTACCCCTCAGAGCTCCAGGGATCTCAGTAGCACATTTTTGCCACCACTTCTTTGCAGTACACTATAGTGGACAGCTGCTCGCTATTTGCATATTCTGGCAAAATCAGAGAATATTCTGAGTTGGAAGAAATACACAAGGATCATCAAGTCCATCTTTTAAGTGAATGGCCCACACAAGGATCAAAATCCACAACCTTGTCATAATTAGCACCAGGTGTGGTTTTTTTCCCCTGAAATAAAGACGCAAAGAATACTGTGGATAAAACTAATTTTGATCTTCCAATACTTAAATTTCCCACATTTTTTGCAGACCACTATCCCTCTGGCTCTTTAACTTTGCATGGCAATATTTTTTTACCATTTTTAAAACTTTGGCTTTCTGGTGGCTTTCTTCTTTCCTGGCAGTATTAATATTATATATTGATTTACCCCTTGAAACATATAGTCCCTGCTGTCCTTATCTCTGGATGTCAAAGTTATTTAGCTACCATTTCATTTGTCCACTGCTTGCTTTTGGAGCTGCTTGGAGCAGTAGTCTGTCATTTCAATCTCATTTTCCAACACCACTAAAACAGCTTTGCAATTACAGCTGTACCAGCATTAAAAGCTTCTGCTAAAACAGCTGTTATGAGACTGCACCCGAAACCACTGCACTGCCCAAGTAGAACTCGGGGTTGAATCACAGGCCACACTTGAGTAAACTAGAAATATCATTCCTTTCTTATTCCAAAATGCAGCTAGAAAGCAAGCACGAAAAGTAATTAAAATTATAAACAAGTTGCAGCACTGCTGGTTAAGTTAACCATACAAAACCAAGAACTGACACAACCTCTAGTAGCCAGACATAAATGCACAGTCCTTAGAGCTTTGAGACGTGAGTTGATAGCTTGTGCTTCCCAACACCTTACCTCCAAAAACGTGTCGAATGGCACGTTTTTTCAATTTTTTTAATCGGTAATTTCCCAAGCACCTATTTTAAGGGGCACTTTAAAACATCAAGAGCATGCTCCGAACACCGGTAGGCTCCGGCCGAGGGATTTGGGGAAAGCGACTTTTTAGTTCGGAGCGTGTGTTAGCACCAGAGAAGCCCACTCATCACTTGGTGACTTCCACTGCTCTTGGCAACAGCTGCCAGCAAGAGGGACAGGGAATCCCCCTCTGCCCAGACTCCCCGCCGTTCCCTCGCGTGGAACCAGGCAGGGAGGGGAGCAGGAGAAGACCTCTGGAAAAGGGCTGGGGTCGAGCTGCCTTTCGACACCGCCGGGAGCGAGGGGGCCGCCCCAACCCCGTTCCCACCCACCGGCCCAGCCCGGGGCGGCCGAGCCGCTGGCAAACCCCGCCAAATAAGGCGCTGGCGGGCGGCACGACTGAAAGCGGGAGGGAAGCGGGCACCGAGCTCCGCCTCAAGCACGGCTCTCCCGTCCCTGCCCGCCGGGCCGCAGACGCCTCCCCGGCCCGCTTGACGGCAGCGGGGAGGAATGTGTTTCCGGGGCGGGTAAAGCGGAGCGCGGACCTCCCCTCCCCTCCCCCGCGGGCCGGGCTCCCGCAGCAGCTCGGAGCAGGCGGCGGCGGGCAGCCAGCGAAGAGCGAGCCCGGGCGTCCCGCCGCGCCCAGCCCAGCCCTGCCCAGCCCAGGACGCCGCCGCAGCGAGCCGGGCGGGCCGGAGTGCGCCCGCTGCCCGGAGCCATGGCCGAGGTAACGGGAGGACGGGCGGGGGTCGCAGCCGGCCGGGAGCGAGATGAGCGGTGCCTGTGGCAGCCCTGGGGCTCAGCGCCTCGGGCGGGCTCCGGCGGGCGGCGCGGGACTGCGAGCGCCGCTTCCTGCGCCTGGAGCCGCCGCCGCCCCGAGTGCGGGTCCCTCGGCGCCGGTCCCGGGCGGAGGAGGGGGCGCCGCCTCCCGCCGTGCCCGCCCGGCGCTGTGGGCGGGAAGGTGTCGGGCCCAGCCTGCGGCTTCCTGTGGCGGCAGGACGGCGGCCTCGGGCCTCCCGTGCCGCCGGGGCCGGTCGGGCCTTTGTCCGCTCGGGGCCGGCCCTACCCCTACCAGCGGAGCAGCGGCTACCCCAGGCAGCGCCCCGAGCCCTCTTTTCCGAGAGGGACGGAAGCCATGCCGGTACCGTGCCCTGTGCACGCCGCCGCCTCCCGCCGGTGCTGCCCTGGACGGGGGCAGCAATCGGCTGGGAAAGTTTCGGGCGGCTTCCCGGGCGTGCGGGCGAGGGCGGGCGGCCGGAGGGGGAAGGTTCCTTCTACGGGAAGCGGGCGCTGGAGTTACAGGAATGAGAACGAAAGAAGCGAGGCAGTGCAGGAACTTGAGTACCCCGGGTTTTGACCTGCACATATCTGCAGAAAGCGAGCACTGAGAGCGGGGTCTGTGCAGTTTGAATGACGGGATGGTCGCAGTGCAGCGTTTGGCTGCTCGATCCGTCCAAACTGGCTCTGAGCCTCTATAGCTTGCTATAAACTTGCGTCGGGATGGAGTGGGAATGTGAGGCCTCTGTGCCATGTCCCACATGGGGATCTTTGAAAAATCTTACAGCAGCAGCACAGTGCTTTGTCTCTTCTTGTTGCCTTCAGTTACTGGTGGTTGGAAGGAAACATGGAGCGATAGGAAATTCATTCTGACTCACTGTGCAGGCCCATGTCAGATGTCTTTATGTTATGGAATAAGTATCTGACTGCCTGTTAAACTCATTAGGTAGTCTTTGTTACTGATTCTGAAAAGAAGTTGATCAGCATTCACGTTTGCTTCTTCATTTGTCCTTGATAGAATACAACAGTCCATTCATGCCAGCACATGTGCACATAGCTGTTGGGTGAAAAATGTTGATTTTTCTGGTAGATTTGCCATTGCTGCTACAATCCGGTTCATGCCAAGATACACAGACTTTTAAGAGTAACGATTGTCTCCATTTAGATTAGTGGAACCACTCACAGCTAATGCTACTTGTGTGCTAAAGTGTTGAAATTAAGCAGGACCTTATGTATGTGGAAAGAGATTTAAATAATTTGTACTCCTGGCACGCAGATCATTTGGTTGGTGAAGGTGGCAGCACTAAAAAAATTAGTTTTGAGAAATGAGGCAGGTTGGTAGCAGTGAGGGGATTTTGTTGTTCTTGGTTGTTTGTATGGGCCTTTTTAAAGTAGTATTATACTACTAGAAGGATGTAAATTAGACTAAATTAAGCAAGACTAAGAGCGAAGACATTCATTGTCCACATCCTACTCAGCGATGAAATCGATGATTCATTCTCCTGTCACAAAAAATATTACTTGCCTCTGGGTAATGATTAAGTAGCATTTTGCAAGCTTGCCTAAGGCTCTATTTATATGGGTTGCAAAAACAGTGAGCCATTGGCAATAGACTGGCAAGACAAGACAAGTTTTAGATGTGAACATCTTCAACTTTTGTCCTTTTCAAAGATGTCTCAGCTGAAAGGTGAAAATCTGACAGGCATGCATAATCTTACCTTAATCAAAGTTGGAGCTGCTAAGTGCTGTATCTGTTTGCCAGCCACATGATAAATGAACCATATTTATTTCAAAATGTAATGTCAGCAGTTAAAACTCTGTTGTTCTCTGTGGGTGCAGCCAGGGAGCTCATTCTGCTGTCTCTGTTCTGATCTGTGCCATGTCCCCAGTAAGACCCACTCTTGTGAAAGACTGATTTGAAGGGATGCTTGTTTCTCTAAGAATGTGCATGAGTTTCTGATGGGAGTGCAGAATTTTAGTGTTTTGTCTTGAGTATTTTAAATGACTCAAGTGGTTAGCCTTGCACCACTTCCTTTGGGAAGTGATTCCCAAAGCTGAAAAAAAAAAACTCTCTGAGAACTTTTCCTGCTGTTCTTTCTTCCTGATTCATGATTTCATTCCTGTCTCTATACCTCTCATTGGGTAGCTCTGCTGTAGTTCAGATTTGAAAAACGCTTGTTTGCTGTAGCAGTAGCTCAGGCAGTAGATAACTTGGGTAGCAGAAAGGTGAACTTGGGGAGAGCTGTACACACATGGGGTGGGCACATGCTGTGGTCTCCCTTGCCCTGAATACAATTCCCTTGCTGCAGCTGGTATGAGTGCCCGTCAGTCGTTTGTAAATAGTTGTCATGCCTGCCTTTCCACCCAGTCTCAATTTAGTTGGGTGATGTGATGCACACTTAGCTTGTGGTTCTCCCAGCTTCTCATCAGTCTGCTGCAGGCTTCGGGCTTGCCTGTGGCTCTTCGTACTGAAACAAGGTGCTGCAGCTGTCTTAAGTTCCTTGTCTTGATGGGACTCTTAGTAAGCAAAGGCAGAACTCTAGTTCTGCATCAGACTCCCTTTCCTTCTAGTGGACAGCCATGCAGAGTCCCTGTTGTCCCTCTCCGGCATGTGGTCCAGGGGTCTGGCTTTCTTCAGTGTGGACCTGCTCTGATGCCTCCTGCAGCCTTTGCTGGTGTCCCCTGTCACTGCTGCACAGGAGGATGTGCAGTGGATGTGTGACTGTGCTAGTTTCCCTGGTAGTTCTCCTCATGTGATGTGGGGAGTGGGTTTTGTGGAGGAGGGCTGGATGGAGCTTGCTGGCCATTGGTATACCTGACCTTCCTCTTCCTCCTCATTCCTTTCCAAATGTGTCTTGTACCCCTTCCATGTAAAGACAGACTGTTGTAATCAGTGAGGCGTTGCTCAAATGAAGTTAAATCAGTATTAATCACTAGCTTTAAGATTGCTAATGCCACCTCATGAGGCACTTGGAAAAGACATTGATTAGATAGGTCCAGAAAAGACAGAATCCATACTTAACAATAGCAGAGCCTATTCTGCCTCCTTTGCTTTTCTGGAATGTCAAGTGATTTATTTTTTCCAGCTATTTTTTTTTAGGATGGCCAATCCCACTGGCATCCTTTTAATTCTTAGGGGCTGCTGTCAGCCCTCTGAGAAGGAATCCTTGTTGGGAGTGCCTCTTTTTCTTCTTTTTTTTTTCCTTTGACTTTTAAGCTGCGTCTATTGGTAGAGCTCATAAAGCAATTACATAAATTTAATCAATCTGAAAAATGTAATTAAGGCAATATGTAGTTAGATTTATTTTGGAAGTGTCATTAAAAAGTACTTGCCAGTATGTGTGCTATTCCCCTATGACTAGATTTTTAAGTCAGCTGCTATATTCTGTGCCTGGTAGAAAATTTCCGGTCTCCCAGCAGCAAAAAACTCAGAGTTCAGTCTGTATTTTCCTGTCTCTCATCTCCCATCTGTCTTTATATTGCTGATTCTACAAATTGTTTCACTTGCCCCACTCGCCTTGCTTTAAAGTCACCTTCTAATAGCAGCATTCTCACTGCCACTTCTACTCAAGGTTTTTCAGGCTTCTGCTCTGGTGTAGGTGTGCAAGGACACTTTTTAGACAAACACATCTTAGACCTGTACATGACAATAAGTTTTTGTTGTAGGGGAGAGTTAGCTGATTTTTTCTGAAGAGGATATTTGTTTGCTTTTTAAAAGGGAGGGAGTATCACAGATTTGAGAACAAATGAATAGATGAACAAATTCAGTGTCTCTGTCTCCTGGACAGATACTGGCAATATCTGTGTGTGATTTAATGCTCCTTTTGTGTCAGAAAATTAAAATCTGTTGGGTAGTTCTAATGCTGCTGAATATTGTCATTTATGGTGGCAAATAGGTTCTCCTTTTTACTGTGTAGTTCCTCCTTGCTCTGCTCTGTGGTGTATTCTGTTGACAACTTTCTAAAAAGGACGATGTTTCTTGTCATGTGGTAACCAGAGGGGACCACAGTATTGACCAGTATCTGTCAGTTGTTGTGGTTATGGCATTTCTGGGGTAGCCTACAAAGTCATTTTTGTGTTTACACACAAATGGGAAGACATTTTCTATTTCTTCTTTTTCTTTTCCTAATTTGTCCTGCATAGGTGTGGTCCAGTAACCTAAACTCCTAAAACTGTAAGTCAGAATAGATTTATGAGAAGACTTTTTCTCTGAACTTTTTTCTTTCAAATATGTGGATTATTAGTGTAAGAACCAGTAAAAAGTATATATGGCTTCATTGAAAGAAATGGTTGTGTGCTTTAGCTGTGTGAGTTTCTAATGCAGTGTAAGACACATCTAAGCTTGCTGAGCAGCAATTCTGTTGGGAATGTTACACAGGAAATGAAAATTCTAACTTCTGTAAATGAAGAATGAGACACTGGGCACCTCATTATACATCACTAAATAGTATGATTGCCTTTTTCAGTACTAAAGGTGCTCTCTTTAGCAGAATGTTGTTATTAAACATCCTGTATTTTTGTAATAACCACCTTCTATTACTTTTCTATTCATAAACTAATTAGAGTGGTTAGTGGACTTCCTAGGCTATTGTATTTTCTCATTAATGGACTAGATATGTTCAGAAAGATGGTTAAGTCTCTATAACAAAATCTGCACATAACCAAGCACGTGGTAGGGGAATTAGCCTGATGTTATTCCTACTTGTAATCATCTTTGGGGTTTCACTGCTCTGGGTCCTTGTGGGCTGGCAAGACCTGCTGGGAGTGATCTTCCGCAAAGCAGAGGATGCTCTTCCAGTGAGCAGTGGGCTAACCAGAGCATCCAGGAGCATCCTGGGGACCATAGGAGATCATTTGAAGGACCTGGCATTCTCATAGCTTGGCCAGCATCCTCCAATTCAGCTGCTTAAGTATTAAATTGGCAACATCCAGCTCCATCTAGATCCTCAGCTGTCTGGTGTTCCAAATCTTGGGTAAAGAGGTTTTGTATAATGATGAGTACAACTAAAATGAAGGCCTGTTTCTGAAGTGGAGATAAGTATGAAAGAACGTCATCTTTTTGGTGTTAAATCCAAGCACTCTCGTAGGTGTTAAAAAATGACACATTTTAGTAGTTGGTTATCGATAAATTTGGAATAAATTTTATATCAGGATGACTTCTGATATTGCTAGCACATCTTTGAGAATGGAGTGACTGAAGGCTTTATGCTTGTCCAGTCAGCAAGTGAAATGCTCCCTCTTCTGTTAATGAAAAGGAGAAATGAGGAAATCTTTGCTATCACCATCCGCAAGGTTGGCTAGGGTAAGCATGGTTGATGTGCTGCCAGTGAATTCTGGCAGGGTTTTTTTCTTATTACACTGATGTTTTATTTTCTTGTGTATTAGGAAATTAGTTTTAGTGGGCTTAGGACAAAGACAATAATTACTTTCTCAGAGCTTCCTTCTGCGCTTTTGCAAGGTTGTATTTAGTGTGTGTTATTGTGCTGACTTTGTGATGCCAGGTGGAGATTGTCCCACAGCTGAAAGGCATGCGCTATAGCCCATCTGCATAAAATACAAGGCTTGACAGTTTTTCATTTGTCAGTTTGCTGATTTTGTGGCAGAATAGATAAAAAAATTTGTCTTTCAGTTGCATACAAATATAACTTATGTGCATTTCCAAAACATCTGAAAGTGTAACAATTTAGAAGGTAACACTTGTTCTGTGTAGTTCAAAAATGGGGATGATTTTTTGTGTTGTTTTAATCACTTCTATGCAAATACGAATCAGTGGGAGAAATTAATGTACAAGAACTTCAGTGTAATTTTTCCTGGGTGTGGACTTCAGCATAAAAAAGGAAACAGCAAATTTCCTTTTTTGGAAGAACATGCTGTACATACCAGCTATAGGTTGTTAAAAACGCATAATAAAATCAATAAACAGCAACAAACATTTTTTTCTGTGTATGTATCTCCCTCTACTACACATGTTGTTTACATAACTTTTCAAAAACTAGACTAAAATGTTACACATCTCTGTTACAGATATCTCCTTTCAGTGAAAAACTCAACTTCAGCTTTAAGGAGTAACTATACCGTGTAAGATTGCTTCCGGCATTTTTGCCATTGCCAGCTGTCTGGTTTGGACAGTAATAAAAGAGTTTGCACAGATACTGCCTGTTTTTGGTGCATAATTCACAATGCAGTTTCACTTTCTAAATGAAGACTATCTGTACTTAATATGATTAACATTTGGTTGTAGCTGGAAGCAATTTTAATGCTGTGTCGCTGCACAGTTTAAAAATCTCACTCATTAGTGATAACTCAAAACTCTGCGGCAAACAATTGGTTTTCAAATTTATCTGAATTTCATATTTTGTAAAATGTTCCATTGGCTTTTGAGCCATGAATTCAACTAAAATTGTGTTTAGTTTTCATAGGAATGTGGTTCTGCAGCAATTTATACCAACGCTAGGTCTCAACTGTCCCTCCTGCCTGTAGCTGTGCAGTTTTGCCATCCAGCTTGCATCAGCTGTGGAAGTTATAGGGCTGTACATTGAGTTATTGAAATACCTGTTCTGGCTGAAAAATAGCTTGGCCAAAAATTTTCAGCTAGGTCTGTTGTTGCAGCAGGGAGATGACATGCATTGCGAGGAACATGCTTCAGAGCCAGGGGAGGAAGGGGAAAACGTGCAACTCATAGAGAGAGTGTGTGCCACTGTGGCAGTCCAGAGATAAGCTGGCATAAACTGCTGTGGAACCTCACAGCATCTGCTCGTGCCTGCTTCAGTGCTCTTCTGGCTTGAGTAAACCATCTTAACTTGCTAGATCAGGTGAGAAATCACTCAGCAAGGTGTTATTGCTCAGCTTGTTCCACTGGCTCAGATAAGAGGCAAAAGTATCGTCCGTAGTTGGCACCAGAGAGATAAAGGGTGCAAAGTGGGGTATTTTAGGGTCTGGAGAAGTTGAGCTGTCTCCTGGGTTCTCTAGTAGCAAACTGCTACTTGGCTATTATGAGAAACCTCGCCTTTGGTTATCTTTTGCAGGGCTCTTAAAAGCAGCTTGTGGACTCCAGGCTTAAAATCCTGCTCTGGAAAGCAGCAGAAGTGTATGAATAGGCAGATTGTTATGGCCAGAACTGCTTTTTATGAAGTACTTTGTGATGAGTCTGGGTGGTTTTGATTTTGATTTTTTTATTAAAAAGTCTTCTAAGGTTGAAGTTATTTTTTTCCTAAGATTGATGAACTTCTTGCAAGTGCTCAGATTTGCATCAAAATCTGGATAAAGTTCACCGATTTTTTCAGTTTGTCTTTCTGCCTAGCCTTTTATCACCACCATTGAATTAATAATCATCATTAGTTATGTACACAAAAATTTATAACAAACCTATGAAAAATTAAATATATATAGAATTAAATTATATTCAGAATCTCATCGATACAGATTTATAAGGCTGTATGTAGTTCTGTGGGATGACCAGTTTTTTATTGTTTCTACATGATCATTTTTATGGGCTCTGGCAGTAAAAAAATGTTGAGGACAAGAGTTGTTTCAGTACAAGTCTCATTCTAAATTGTGTTTGAATAGTGAATCTTTTTAAAAACTTCATGTTAAATATTTTAATATTATCTGTAAATATTAATTTATGTGCTTACTATTAAAATTCTGAACTAAAATATGAACAAACAACGAAAAACCTAAAATCGTAAATATTTTGTTCTTTGCTTCTGTTAATTTTTTCAGCCAACTAGTTTATTCTGATAACTTGTAAAAATAAAATCAGAATAGTTCCCTGAACTGGCTGGCTGTGTTGCAGAGCATTTATAAACAATTCATCCAAGATCAGCTTAGGATGGTTGGCCTGTGACAGCCTGAATGTAGGCTGGTTTAGCAGCAGAGAGCTCAGTGTAATTTTGAAGGGCAGTCAGTCTGACAGCCACCTGCCCCTTCTTAGTAGCTGTTTCCTCAGCACTCCTCTGTCCATGTGGAGGTCTGGTTTTCACTGAGGCTTACAGAAGGTGGCATTTGACACAGAAGGGAAAGGGATGGCCCACAGTCGAAGTGGAGCTGGCTTGGGATAGAGGTGGGGGAGTCCCCGAGTTGTTAGCACAGGGTCAGAGGTTGCTGTTGTGGAGATGCTGCAGCCCTGCTGATTCTTTCAGCTGCAGTTTGCTTTCATCTGGGTTTTGGCTGCTGAAACTGTACCCTGAGTGTTAATGATGGCTCCTGGTGGGTGAACTCTGCCATGTAACGACAGATGAGTTTCCGCTGAGTTTTCTCTTTGTGGTGTGCCAGCTGCTGGCTTCCTGCAGTACCTGCAGCAATAGCCAGCAGCACATTTGCAATTGTTTTTTCTTAAAAAAAAAAAATAGATAAATGAGACACTGCATTTATTGAAATTCTCTAGCTTTTTACTTAAGAACATACTTGCCTCTGTTCTGCTTTTACTTTAACAGAAAAGCTTTGATTAAAGTAAGTTTTGCCAGATGTGATAGTCATGGAGGCAGTACAGCCTGGGAAGCATCAGTTACAGTCAGCTGTGTAAGAGCTATATTTATATGCTTAACTAAACTTTTCGTTTCCCCATGTGGATAAATGTGAGGTTTAAGTTGCACAAAATTAAATAGTGTCTTTATGGGAGTAGTAAGTGGTGCAGAGTATGCAGGAATTTAATACTACCACATGGAACAGACCCCCATGTTTTCTACTAGAATGGCTTAAATCATTATGTGGCATTCTTGATTGTAATCTGTCTGTGATGGAAATACTAAACGTAGCCAAGAGGTCTTGTAGGCTGGAAAAAGCTATGTAAACAAGTTAAGTATCCAGTTCACACTTTCTCCCACCAAAAAAAATGGTGTTATACTTAGACTAGAGAGGAAATTAAGTTGATATGGCAAAAACAACTCATGGTTCTAAAAGCATTTGAAAAGTACTGAAATAACAGATTTTCAAAATTCTGTTTTAATTGCAGTTGTGTGAATAGATGCTTGTAATAATGGAAATCCTGGAATATTTGTTACAGAAAAATGCCTGCTGATAACAACAAGATTGAGTACGGTGATAATTCGTATAAATTTCTGGAGACAACATGCTATGAGTCAGTAAAGTTGTGATGAACTATTGGAAGCTTATGTTTGAAAGAGTCTGGAAAAGGGATATTTTTGACAGTGACAGTTTTAATGGGAAAAAAATGACATATATTTGTTATTGGCGCATGTCCACATTGTATATTTATCCTTAAAGAGGAAGCTTTCTAGCTGTGCATGTATGTATAGAGGTGCTGTAGGTGTAGCAAACACTTTCAACCACAGAAATAAAAAGCAAAAAAAATAGCAATAGGCTTGGTGTGTTTTAGTGGTTTAGGCTTGGAGAGGTGCTGCCTTTGCAGGGTGATTGCACACCAGCATAAGCAGCACAGGACATTGTTTTGTCCTTTCCTAAAATTCAAAGAGCTTCATTGTATCTTTGTATGAATCCTCGGGTTCTGTGGGCAGGATGCAACTACGTGAGATTTCACAGGCACAACAGTTTGAGAAGTGTAGAGCAAGTTGTAGTTGCAGACTGGATTGTCAGAGATGTAAGTGTTATAGCTTAAACTAGGTATAGGTAATCAACACATAAAGCACACTGCTGTTTTAATGAAGTGTAGCTGCAAGTCTAAATGCTCTGCTGGACAGCATACAGAGTTGTATTTCTTTCCTAATTTAGTGTTGAACTTTAAGCACAATACACCTTTTTGTTAGTCTGGTTTTCCAAAACACAGCTGTCAGAGTTCATGCTGTAAATTGCAGTTTGTGGATAACTGCCTGGTAAAAAAATTTAAATAAAAAGGAATATTTTTGTGAGGAGTACCTGACTTGGCTCTTGAACAGCTTCATATATGTGGTCATCATGCACAGGTTGCTTGCTCTTGTGAGCTGTGTCAAAGTACTACCTGTCTTTCAAGCATTGAGATGCTTTCCAGGATAACTCCTGAACTGTGGAATCTTGGCTTCAAGTTATGATTCGACAGGTCAAGAAAGTGTTATACAGATCATCTCTTCATGTGCATACAAACCAAGCCAGGGGCAAGGATGGTTAATACAGCAAAGCAGTGTTCTTAAACTAGTAATGATTTGTGGCATGGTAGTACTGTGAAGATCTAGTCATGAGTTACAAGCTGTCTGTGCATGGCAGTGTGTTCACACACTGTTTGAAGAAAGGATCTTCCTTTCTAAAGGTGCTGACTAACCAATGTTAATCCTGCCTGCACTACAGTGCTCTCCTCAAAGGGAAGAGATCAAGGTTGCACTTGGGGTTTGCTGACTAGAAAGATAAAGGCTCTTTGTCAGTAGCAGCATCTTCAAGTTGTCTCTGTGCATCTTTTTCCTGTTCTTTTGCCTTCTGTCACCATCGTCAGCATGAAATTCCGACATGTGTGGGTTCTGCAATAGAGATATTTCATGAAAAGACAGATCATGATGTGATTCTTGGGACTGTCCTGTGCAAGGCCAGGAGTTGGACTACAGTGATCCTTGTGTGTCCCTTCCATCTCAGAATATTTTGTGAATAAATTGAGTGAGGTTTAGTAGCAGTAGTCTTCTTTACAATTTGCGATGGCACTTGTTTTTCTTGTGATGAATATTACTTAGGTGTGCAGCTGATTGCAGCAGTTTGTCATTAAGAGAACTTGTCAATAGATTTTGCTAGTGAAAACACAGAAATACAGTGAAACACGTATAGAAATAGAATGAAATCAGGCATGGTATGTAATTTACCCTGCCTTTATGGGTTTGCTATGTTCCGTAAAAGTCTGCATTCTGTAGGTTTTTCTGGCTTTCCAGAAGTTCCCTGGCTCCCTTTGGTTCCTCGTATTCACTTTTAATGTAAGTCCCTAGAGAAGTCCATTTAGTTTGGATTGGTCAGGTCTGCAAGTAGAGAGGGATTTCAGCCCAGCATGCCCAGGTCAGAGTGATCATCCATGACACAGGAGGTTTGCAGTCAAGACTCTCTTATGTGTCTGAGTGTGAACATAAATCTGTTTCCCTTCACTTTCCTTCACAGTAGAGCATTTGGGGAGAAAGAAATAAAGTTCGTACTCCAGATTATGAACCCAAGTCTCTTGTTTTTTCTCATGGACAGTATGCTGTAAATCTGTAAATATTACAGGGAACGGTAACTGGAACCCCACTTATACCTTTTTATCTAGCTTTTGCTATATGAGCCCTTCAGTAGGTAAGCTAGAGACAAAACCATCAGTTTTTCTGTTTCTGTGCCTTTTGTTCTGTGTAGCAGAACAAAGGTTTAATTAAAGCTCATACTAGTATATCCTGTAGGATGATAGAGCATTCCCAGAAAATGGGAATGCAAACCCTTTGGGGCTGAGGAGGGAGTGGAGCCCCTTTACCTTACTTGCTGTGTATGCCACAGTACTGTAAAATATCTGGGATCCATTACCACCTTCTGTCATGTCCCAACTGGACCTACTGCATTTTATCTTTCTCATTGTGGAGAGATGTCAGATACCAGAAAACTTTATCATCTGCAGTTGTTCTGAAACCTCTACCTGTATTTTTTCTGATTATAGATGAAATTTATGTCTTCCATCAAGAAAAATCTTCCCCACAATTATCTGCAGCCAGGCATGTAACTTGGGCAGATTTGTTTCCATTCCATAATTCAAGTCAAAACCAAAAAATAGTTTGCATAAAAATACCCAGTTGCTTTTCATTACATTATTTAGAACTGTCAGAAAGTTGGGTTTCACAGGAGAAGCCCAGAAGCAAGCATGAGTAAATTCTGTGAAATCCAGAAGCAAACATGAGCAAATTCTATGTAAAAGCAATAACTGGTCAAACAATGTGTGTGCTTGTGAAGTTAGTAGTTCAGTCTTGAAGCAGCTGTGTCCTATATAAACTAACAAACACCCCATACTCTGGGGACACAAGATGATACCATGAACAGCCTTCCAGCTCTGTTCTCATGAGCTGTGGCCTCAGCCTGCTCATACTTGTACATGAACATTTTCATTTATTCTGCTGAAGAGGCCATGTGTTGTAGGTGCCCATGCTGGGATTTCAGCAAAAGAAACTATTTTAGAACTTAACACCTACTGGTTTTTCCCACTGCATTCAGACCTTTTTGGTGAATTTTAAGCTACTTGATTTCGTGGGAAATTTTTTAGAGCTGGATGAATCAACTGTGGGTAGTAATGTAGTGTAACTCAAAGTCTTAGCAGTTGTGTTACTCTTCCTGTTTCTCTGCCTTACTGGGCATGGGAGCGTGGCACAGGAGTTTCCATGTCCAACTTGTACAGTTGTGATATCTTTTCTCATGGTTTGGGCATGCACAAATGTGTATTTTTATCTCTTTTTGGACTCCAAACCCTGCAGGGGAATCTTATGAACTAACAGTGACGTAGACTAATTGTGGCAGGTGACCTTACAGACCTATAGTGGAATGGAGGACCCGGTCTTCTAACCTAAGCAGAAAATCAGTTTTCTGTAGATTTTAACTCTCTTGTGATTGAAAGTCAAGTCTTAACTAGTTTATTATATATTATTTAAATATATAATGCCCTTAGAAAACAGTGTTTATGGAAGTGATTCTCATGAGTATTTGGAGACTTGGTTTATTCCATTAACTTAGAAATAACTGACAGAATTTAAGTCCAATCTGAAATACTGTTGGTTCTTTTATGCTGTAGCATCACAGTAGCTGAAGTGGGTATGCCTTAAAGTTTTCTCAGGAAATACTTTGAGTAGGCAGTCTTGATGTGCTGAACCTTTTGTGTAAAAGTTATTTCAGTGCTAAGGAATTTTTTATTTTGCACTTCAGTCTGTGATAAGATCCCATTCTTTCCATATTACTGCAAGCAGTTCAAAACCTGCTGCGTTCATGTCTGTAAAGTTACCAGGGGCAGAAGGAACATTGTGGTCTTGAGCCATGGTGTTAGGCTGGTAGATAGATAGGCTGTTGAAGGAAGGCTTACTTCAGGCATTCCCATTTGGATTGGTGTGTTGCAAAGTCCTGCTCTGGGGACTGCACTTATGTTGTCCATCTTGACTTTTCCCATCAAATTCACTTTCCCTACATGGGGATGCTCTGCTAGTTCATCCGTCATGGTGCAAGGTCAGGAGGTGAGCCTCTCTGAAAGGCAGCCATCACAAGGCTGTTCTGCATCCAGGGAACAAATAGTTTTGCAGGCTGAGTTTAGGATTGGGTTCTTTGATTAAAATTGCTGGCAATTCAAGCACTAGTGTTTATCCCAAATCTCTGCTTGTTCAGTGAAGAATGCATCACGTAGTTTCTTAATGGTGGTCCTGGAATTTACTGTGTGGTGTATTCTGACTATACTTCAGTATCACAGTAACACTGATTAGGTAAATAAGATAGCTGTGAAGGTCATAAATAAAGAATTACCAATTTAAGATTTGTGGGAAAAATCTATACCACAGGCTTAAAAATTTTAATCAAAAGTAAGTCCTTAATGTAAAAGAGTTTTTTTTCTTTTTTTTTATTTTCTGGTGCCTTACTAATATACCTCTCTCAAAACAGAACAGCAAGATGCCATTTTAGTGCTTTCTTTTATAGTGACTTGCTTCCTTACAGTAAATAGTTGTACAAGCAGATATGTTTAGAGTTGTTTCATGTGCAGGCAGCTTGGGGATTGTAATTAATCTGTTGAGGGAGTTCTGCTGTCAAGAGTATTTGCAGGTCATTGCTAGAGGTTTGTAGTCTCTGTGTAATTGCTGTCCCATGTCAATGTCACTAAGGATGTTTGGTTCTTCAGTCCCTTCTTTTCTCCCCCCTTTTTTTTCAGAAATATCTATGGGATTCATTCTGCCAGTCAATAAAATTCACACTGAAAAGCATGGCCCTCAGCTAATGCTAGGAAACCTTCTGGAGAGAGGGAAGAAGGAACTGTTTTAGCAGGGTAGCTATCGAGTTCTGAAACAGGCATCTCCAGAGACTATTTCACTCTGCTTATTTTAGAAACTTGTCTCTTCCTGCTCCTTTTTTAACCAGAGCCTTCGTGCCTGAGGGTGGGGGCTTGGCTGTGTGACCAGTGTCGTCCAGCACACAACCACAGGCTCTGGCTGAGCAGCAGGAGCTTTTGCTTCTCCATCCCCTCCAAGTTGTCTTGTTCTCCATCCTCATCTCACCACTTCTGCCACACCAGGATAAGTGATTTTGTAGCCAGGTGGAAGGAACAAGACACTTTCTTTATTGGATTAGTTTCAGACAGGTCTTTTCTTGTTCCAGCCCTCCTGGTGGCCACAGTAATGCTGGCATTGATCAAAAAGGAAAGCAATAAGAGTAATCAGCAAGGAGGTTGACTAACAAGAGGGAATAATCAGCAAGGAGAATGGAGCAGCTCTCTTCAGTGACTTTCCATCCTTGCACTACATGAAAGTGGCTGTAAACATAGCATCAGCTCCAGGAGGAATCAATTCTGTGCAGCATTTCTGAACCAAGATTTAAACCCATGAAAATACAGCTCATGCTAAGAGGTGTCAGGCTGAGGGAAGCACAAGTGCGAGTCCAAAAGTGTGAGTTGTATATTCATTTCTAGTTTTATAAGTGCAGTTAGAGTGGTGTGTGGGGATATGAGTCACTTGGCTGTCTGGATACTGCTTTAAAAAGGTGTTGTCTGCACCGTGCCTCAGCTCTTACTGCGCACTGAAATGTTCCCCCCATGGTCTGGTTGCATGTTTCAGTGGAAAGCTTTGCAGTAGGGCACAGTTCAGAATGCAGCAGGGGCAGATGCCATGGAGTGTTTTCCTGTGCTTGCCATCAGCTTGGTGGATTCTGCATTGGGTGAGATGAACAGCTCAGCTGAAGGGAATAATACCACAGGAACCCAACATGTCATTGTTAATATTACCTTAATATCTGAATCAGCTATGGCCTGTGGCAGTCCTGAGCTGGAGAGTGATGAGAGGAGAGCAGCATAGCCATCAGTATTTGATTTCAAAGGAATAAATGTGTGTATAACTCTTAGTATTCTTCCTTGATCCTATTTGCCCAGTTAATTTTCTGTAGGGATGCTATTGCCATTCTAATAAATAAGCTTAAAAAGACTTCAGTACTGTGGAGTGGTTAATTTCTGAATAGTTTGATGATTAGCAGAATGTGAAGGTTCTAAATACTTAATTTACAAATTCAAAGTTCTATGGAGAAATAATCCTTCCTTCTTTCTGTTGTCATGTAATGAGTCTCTCATTTCAAATTAAAAGCTCCAGAAATTTCCATTGAAGTGATTTTATAAATAAAAAATTTTCTTCAAGCATTACAGTTTGTCAAGACAGTAAAAACAAACCAACTTGGAAAGCATTGAATCTAAACATTTAAGGTCATGTCCATGTTTGTTTTCCTAAAATATTTAACAAAAATAGAGTATTGTTCACAAATGTGCAGAAATAATTTTAAAATCAGTTTTTCAGCAGCACACCATTTGTAGCCTTTTAGAAAGGATCCAAGTGGTGATACAGTATTAGAGATTTCAGTCTCTTGGCTTTGAGTTGCTTTTTTTTTCAGGGAGAAAAAACCCCACTTTTTCAAGGATTCTGGAATCTTTTTCAATGCTTTGTAAAGGGGAGAACAAGTATACTAGAAAATAGTTAAGTGTTGCATAAAAATATTAATTCATTGTAACAATTGGGGTTTTATTCAGTTGCTGTCACCTCGGGTTGAATACTGACAGGACATTTAGTTGTAGCTCCACCACGGGTTTCCAAAGGCTTCCTTTGGCCAGCCACCGTACTCGGAGTTATTTGTTTGGATTTATTCCCTCAATGGAAAAATCTGCAGGAGGGCAGTTCCCGCTGCTGGCTGGGACTTGCAGCGAGTGCATTCTGCGCTGCAGCGGCCGGCAGGAGGGGGGGGGGAGGACAAGGGTGTGCATGGCTTCGACGAGGGCGTGCATGGCTTCGCTTGCACAGGACAGCAGTGAGAGCTGAATCCAGTCAGCAGATCTGTGCTCTCCTTTCCCAGCTCGGCAGCTGGAAAAGCTGTTGGGCTGGGGAGGCAGAGCCGCTCCGGAGAGGCATTGGCGCGGCCATATATGGGAAAGGACATTTTCCTTGTTAGCTTTACCGGGACTCTGTGCCCAGAACTGCATTCATCATGCGGATGCGCTTCCACTGGAACGTTTCTCTTCCAAACGGTCTTAATCATAGCTTTAGCACTGTGTCACATCTTTGCTGACTTATTTATATAATCTGTATGGACTTGCTGTGCATCCACTCTTAGTCTGCCCTAAAAAGGTGAGCTGTTTGTAATTTTCTTGTCTAGGCTGTCAGAAAAGATGGTGCTCACCTGGTGCCAGCAGCTTGGCTTTTTTCTTACTGAACAGCCCACCCCATTTTGGGTTGCACTAAAAGCAAAACTGCTTCTTGAGTAACAAAATATCCTTTCACTTGAGGGAAGCAAGGTTTGCTGAACACAGCATACCAACCATAAAATCAGGAAAGAAGAGCCTGAAAGTTGAGCAACCTGGTAAGGACTTGCTGTCCAGACTCCTGGTATGGTGGGTGAGATCCTAACCATGTAACCACTGTCTTTCCAAGCCTTGGTTCAGTCCCTTCATCTGTCTTCCACCTGCTCGCGTTCCTTGGGTCTCCGTTCCCCTCTGATCAAGGTTTGCAGTTAGACAAGTTGAATTTAGGTGATCTCTTATAAAGGGACTCAGAGTGTTCCTGGAAGAGAGTTTTTGTGAATGAAGGACTGGTTACTTGCAGCAGTGTACAGAGAGAAATTCAAGTTGTGAGTATGCAGAAAGTGGCATTCAAAAGTTAAGTAAGGTGTAATTCACAGTTCAATTTTTTCCTCTTTTTTTTAACCACTAATTTCTTTTGTGCTTTTGCATAACATCTCTCGAAGTAGTTCAACAGCATATTCTCTTAATTCTGCTGTGTCTAAACTCCACTGCCTGTCCTCTCACCATAGCATCCACTGAAAAGTGAGCCAAAATGATTTATCAGAAAAATATGAGCCATCTAATATTGTTGTTGGATACAATTTGTTAGCAAAGGGTTGGCTTCTGTTTGAAATTTTCCCCATCAGATTTTGGAGCAGCCATCCTTTCTCTGGTAGATCTGGCTGGATGTGCAAAGTAACAACTGTGTTTCACTGTGCAAAAACCAAAGCTCAACTGCTGTACTAATTTGAGCATTGCTTGCTTTTTTGCTAATTTATACAAAAAACAGTACGTCTTCTAGAAAAATGACAAGTTCTGTTTAGGAGATTCTGCCAAATTCACTTTTCTTTGGCTATACTGGAAGATATTTTTTAGGACAAAAAGTTATTAAGAATACTTTTGTTTCCAGGATGACTGGAGAGGCTTTAATTAGCAGCAACATTTTAGGGTGTTCAAGGAAACTGGCCGTTATTATCTAAGTTCTCAGAACTCTTATAATGAATAAAAGAGAAATATAATTTAAAATAGTATCAAAATTTAAAAGGCAACTGACCCTGGCTGACTACCTGCTATTAAGGTAGGAAACGATTTAGAAAAATTTAGCCTTTTATTAATACTTATAGCACTGAACAATTTTTTTTTTCTTTGATAGGGGTGGTATCCATTAATTTTCTGTTGTCTAAAGAAGAAAAAACACGGGTAGATTTTATGTCAGAGATGCTTTATGGTGCATATTTTGAGATGAAATTTCTAGTTTGTTGTAAAATGTGCAAATCTGTAAAATACCCTTTGAAGATTGCGAAGAAAACGTTTTGTAAAAAATATGTTTTGGTGTTTATCTTAAAACAGAGGTGTGAGTCTAGAAGCTCTGTTTCCGTCCTGTATTGCTGTGGTAGCTTTATTTAGAATCTTCCTGATAACATTCAGAGCATAAATATTTTTTATAAGGTGTTAAAAAATTGGTCTAGGTTCTTCCTCCCAAGTCAACAGCATTTTCAAATTTCTCATAGCTTGCTGGTTTACCTAGCAGAGGAGCATTTCAAAATAATTTAAGAAGCTACCCTGTTTGATGTCTTCTAAATACAGTGTAGCCCACAAACATGGTTTGTATTAGGCCAAAACTGTCCATCTGGTACAACTGAGATAATTAGATTTGCTTTTGTTCCATGTTCGTTGTCTCCTCTGAAACAGTTATATGTCCACAGCTTCATGAAATTATCTTTTTTGCACTTACTCATTAGAGTAAATCATCCAGTTTGGTTTCTGTTTTGTCTTCCAGACTAATTTCAAATGGCTCACATGTGCTGGCATCCTCTGCTGCTTGATATGGAATGGATTTGCCCAGCAAGGTAAGGCACTTGATTGCACTGCAGTAGTTAATTGCTGTTTAAAACTGTATCTGTTTAGCAGTTATTTATGTGGATAAATACATCCTCTCTAGACAAATGCTAATGGCAGTTGGTCAGTCATGTCTCATGTTAATAACACGTAGTTAGAACTGAGTTTACAAAACCAGAGTGACCCAAAGTGAAATGCTGTTGTTGTAAAACACCTTTTTATAATTGAAGTGACGGATTTGCGTTCCTCGCTAGGTGGAAGCGACTGCATAAAAGCAAATGCAAAGTCATGTGGGGAATGTATACAAGCAGGACCAAACTGTGGCTGGTGTAAAAAAACAGTAAGTGTTGCAAAAATCTTTTTATGGTTCGGTTTTTTCCCTTGGTTTCAAGCTTTAGTAAATACTTTACTCATATAGAAATGTCTGTTTTCATTAATTGTAATTTCCTCTACTTCTTCAATTCGATACTTATTTGTACTTTAAAAATCAAACGCTGTGATTTTTCTGATTTGAGTAGAAACGTTTTTCACAATGTGTTTACTTCTCCTTTTCTAAATCCTAAGTGTATACAGTCCCTATAAGCAGTCTCATTGTTATTTAAAATTACTCCAATGTGGAATCTGTCTGAGTATAGTCTTAATTATAGTCTTCCAGTGACATTAGAGTTAGAGCTAATTTTAGACAGATGTAGGTGGAGTAGGGAAAGAGATTGAAGGGGATTTTTCTTCTAAAAGAAAGAATTTCAAATTTTAGTTTTCTGTTGATAGACCTAAGGAGTAGGAGATAGGTTTGTGTGGGTGGCTAGTTTGTTTCATTATGAAACAAAAAGGGTATGTTAAGAAAAATTAAGTTCAGAAACTTGCAAAATATAAGATATAACCACCGTATGCTGACATATCTTCTTCAAGTTAGATACAGAAGAAAGTATTTTCTATAGTTCTTCTTTGGTTTGTTATTGAAACTGAGAAATTTTCCTTTGTCTTGCTAGGAGATGATAATTTATTTTTATTTCTATATATTGCCTACTTACTATTCCCCAAGCCAGCTTATAAACTTGCAATATTTAATTAAACTGACTGATTTTATAATTTCACCTTGAGCTATTAGATTTCCTGGAGGTCTGTGTCACCAAAAACTGACAAGCTTTAGTATACATTTATTTATACACATAATTTAGAGGAGGGGGCAGAATCAGAATTGCCAAGGTCCTCAATTAGAAGCCTTATTTATTTAAATTTGAGGTTAGAGCTTTTTTAAGTTTTGATGTAATGATAATTTGTTGTTCAGAACAAAATTAAGGGTTGGTTTTGTTTATGGGTGTTACTTTCAGATTGAATTTCCCCAAAATAAGAGTTGTCTGTCTTTGCCCTGCTCTGTCAGCATATAGCTATTACTTTGTTGTGGGAGTACCAAGGTACACTTATATAATCTTAATTAAAAAGGAAAGAATGGTAAAAGCAGGCTGTATGAGTAGGTTCACATTATTGGTAACTATGTGAAAATGAAAGATTTTTCTTCTGACAGTCACTTTTAGAGTAGCCAGTTCAAACAGATGTCCCACTTCTGATGGAGTTGGCATTGGGCTTTATTTTTTTTCCCTCTTGCATCTTATACACAGATAAGTAGATGCAAACTCCTGGAGTAAATAGTAGTCATTGAATATATGTAGTATCATTTAATATATTTCAAGACTATGTGTTTTATTACTGAACTTTGGAAAAAATAGATGTGATCATTGTAGAAAGAGCAGTTGTGAGTAGAATATAACAATTTGCACATAGCTGTAAATGTGATTCTCTTTGCTGTGTTTTCCAGGACTTTTTGCAAGAAGGAGAGCCAACATCTGCCCGGTGTGATGACTTGGCAGCACTGAAGAGTAAAGGCTGCCCTATGGAGGATATAGAGAATCCCAGAGGCAGCAAACAGGTGCTCGAAAATAGAGAAGTAACAAATCGTAAGAAAGGTGCTGCAGAGAAGCTGAAACCAGAAGCCATTACACAGATCCAGCCACAGAAATTATCACTGCATCTAAGAGTTGGTAAGTACAGTTTCATTCCAGTTTTGGGATGATTCTGTGTCACCACCACGTCTGCATTTTTTGATTTTCATGTGTAACCATTTTGTTACAGAAATGACTATTTTTCAGATAATGTGAACGATAGCATTCAGTTCAGCTCCAGGTGTTTAAAAATACTGTTTGATTTTTGAGAAGGATTAGATACTATCACTTGTTCTATTTTCCCAATAGACTTTAAGAGAAAATGGATACAACATGGATTGTTGGATATATCAGAAAGGCAAAATTGTTTTGTTTTCAGTACTTTGTAGTTGATTTTCTACAGTGTGCCTGTAGGATGAAAGCAGAGTCAGCAAAAACATCAAGTTACTGGAGCATTTCCTTTTGCTTGAAGTACTGCTGTTTCCTGAAGTCTTCATGTCTGAACAATGTGGTTTTGTAGTTGTGCAGCACAATTTTTTGGATTGCTACGTAAAATACCTTCCAGAGGCTAAAGATGTGGGCACAGAACCACAGTAGTGAAAACACAAAGTAGTTGTGTTCCATTTCCAGCCCCTAAAAGAGAACTTTATCTGGTTCAAATGAGGGAGGTGGGGAGGAGCAGGGCTAGTGACTCAAATGAGCACCGTGGAGATTGTCCTCAGGGGGAGTTCTTAGGTACTGTAGACACATTGAGCAGCTGCCTTGTATTTTCCTGGAAGAAGAGCTTGTACTTGGGGTCAGCTGCTTGGTGGTAGTTGCTGTAATAATTAGAAGGTGATGTGAAGCAGGCTCAGCATGATGTAGAGAGGAAAGTAATGAAAATTATTTTGCAATTTTGGTATGGCTCCTATTTATTTCTAATGTGAACTTTTTTGCTTCAAACCAAATTATTGTTCCTCTGCTGACAGAGAAGTTTCTTCATCAGAACATAGCAGGAACCTGGACAACCAGAATCTAATTACCCAAAAGATGTTTGTAAGCACTTCCATTATTTCTCTGAGGGACTGAGAACTGCAGAGAGAGACATACTTGCTTTCTATGCAGGCTTTTTGAAATATTAGCTAAGGAAAATTGAAACAGGTTTTTGTGCTGGCTTTTTTCCCCCTTTGTTATCTGGGAATTTTTTAGTGAAAACCATGTTACATAGCTGCTTGACTTGCCCATTTAATGTTTTTCTCACTTTACTAATTTTGCTAATGTTTAGCAAATGTTTCCTAATTATTAAGCAAACTTAAATAGCAGCAATACTGCCATTTAAGCTCAATGACTGAGGGGAGTGGGCAATCCTTGATTTAATTCAATAGGATTAAATTAGGCAAAGGAATACTGTTCCAGTTTCTGGGAAAGGGGGTGTGTGGTATGTGTGTGCAATCCTTCTGCACTGTCTTTCAGCATCAGAGTGAGACTAGATTCTTCTGTAGGTAAAATGCAGGGTCTGGGCTTACAATCAAAGCAAATACTAACTTGCTGTTCTCTCACTGCCATTTCTGTGCTCTGAGCTTGGTAGATGTAAAATAACTTGCAATATTCCATACAGAATTAATTTTTCTTTCATAAACCTGTTAAAACAATGTGGTTTTTTAACTTTTGAGAGTTATTGAAGTAATCTTGGATGAAAATAGATGTCAAAAATTTGTGCCATTAGGTCTTACAGAAACCTTGTTACAATGACTGCAAGAATGAAGATTTGAAACTGCAGCAATTATAAGAAGCTTGGGTTTTGGCATGATATTTTTTCTGTGGGGAGATAAAGTACCTCAGAAATACAAAGTTGAACATCTGAAAGAAACACTTCTTGAAATTTTTTTAATCATAATTTGTTGTTAAGCATTTCAGCCAACAGGAGAAAAAATAACTCACCTTTAGTAATTCAAAACCTTCATAAGGATTTACAAGCCTTTCCTTAGAAAGGCATTTTTCTTGCCAGTGCAGTTATGGAATTTTTAATGGTTTCTGTTGTTTAATCTCCAAACCAGGGGAACCTCAGACATTTTCATTAAAATTCAAGAGAGCTGAAGACTACCCCATTGACCTTTATTATCTTATGGACCTCTCCTATTCTATGAAAGACGATTTAGAGAATGTGAAAAGTCTCGGAACAGCTCTGATGTTAGAGATGGAAAAAATAACTTCAGACTTTCGGATTGGTAAGAAAGATTTGCCTATTCTAAAAATACAGTCATTTTCTTCTAAGTTTCCTTCCTGATGTTTTTCACATTATTGTATATGAAGAGTATTTTTTTTCAATTTAGCAGTATTATGCCAGATATTCTAATACAAGGACCCATTGAACAGTGTAAAAGTATTTGGCATTGGTGGAGAAGATGGGACATAAGCAAGTATAAGAGCTATTTCTGATGTCAGTTCAGCTATAATGCATTTGAATTCTGTTGTGTGATAATAGAAATGAGACTTCCATTCTTCAACTTACAGGGATTTTGTTGTTCTTGTCTTAGGTTTTGGCTCCTTTGTGGAGAAAACTGTGATGCCTTATATAAGTACAACACCGGCCAAACTCAGAAATCCTTGTACAGGGGATCAGAACTGTACAAGTCCATTTAGCTATAAAAATGTGCTCAGCCTTACCAGTGAAGGAAACAAGTTCAATGAACTTGTAGGTAAACAGCACATTTCTGGGAACTTAGATTCTCCTGAAGGTGGATTTGATGCAATAATGCAGGTTGCAGTTTGTGGGGTAAGTGTGTACTGGTGGTTTTTTTTTTTTTACTGTTCTATTAGATGAAATTGTTTGAATGCAGCCTTAGTATTTTATGGTGGCTGGCATTTGAATATGTCACCTCATGTGAGCAGGACAGGGTAGGTGAGGAAGAATTCAGTGAGTGAATGAAACTGGGAAATGTGAAGGTGCCAAACAGAGGTTGTGATCACAGCACATAGAGAGAAAGCTTTTAAAGTTTGCTGTAGAGGAAGAGTCAGGTTCTGCTTAAAAGTATATGAGATCCTGAATAAGTAGTTATTCTCAGATGATTTTACAGGTCTGTAGGCTTGTTGTGGTTGCAGAAATTTGGTGTGTTGTGACTTTTACTAGTTTCTCAAAGTAGATGGAAAACTGTTTTTTTACTTACTTCTGAAGGCCTCAAGATTACTTGTTTCTGTCATTTTTTCAGACTGTTCTATGCACCTGTACAAAATGGACTTAAAAAAAGCAATACCCAAGTTTATTGCTCTGTTTCCATATTATTTTTGCTGTTGATCAATGGATTCAGGACTTTCTGAAATTATCTGGAGTCTTGATTTAAAAGTGCAGTGTTTATCATAACCTTTTTAGAGTGGTAACTGTTAGTATATGACACTTCTACATGGTCTTCTTTCATTAAATTAGCTAGGGCTTCAGTTCCATGGATAAATTTAAAAAAATAGGACAGGACAATTTACATAATTAAACAGTTGTGAGCCATGATGCTCATGGGCCAGTCCTCTGGCAAGCACTGTGCTGGGCAGATCTGCACTAGGCTGGCAAAGCCTGATGATTCTTCAGAGCGTTGTTCTGGGCAGTTCAGTACTGCAGCATTGCTGCACACCAGCACCCTGGGGCTGCCTGGTCATGGCATGGGAGTGGAACTGGCACTGAAGAGCCTCATTTCTAAACTCTGTCACTCTTCAGATACTCCACTGAGAACTGAAGAGTCTATGTCAAAAAGAATCTTTTTTGCCTTTGATGAAAAATCTGCAGCAGATATTTTGGAGCAGACATTAAATGAAACACAAGTGTTTCCAAGGTTTAATGAATTAATTTTTTCCAGGGTGACACTTTTGCAATGTTGTGACTTCTCCTAAGTCTCTAACTTTCCATGGACTTCTCTCTCCAGTGTTGGTCCCCAATGCTTTAAAATAAATTGGTACAAAATACCAAAAATATGTTTGTGTTTTTCCCAAGGAACAAATTGGCTGGAGGAATGTTACAAGACTATTAGTGTTTTCCACGGATGCTGGATTCCACTTTGCAGGAGATGGCAAACTTGGTGGAATTGTTCTGCCAAATGATGGGAAATGTCATCTGGAAAATAATGTGTACACAATGAGCCACTATTACGTAAGTCTTTATATCATCTTCTAGGGAAATTAATATTTTATTATGCTTAAGCTCAAAAGAACTCATTCGATCATCTGATATAGCTTCAGACCACTATGTCTTAGAAAATGTATCTGTTTACATCAAGTGACTTCAGTTAAACTAAAGCAAATGTGCAAGAATTAATCTAGTCTTAAATGGAAAATTTCAAGAAATGGAAATATATGTTGCTGGTTTTTAACCTTTTTGATGACTAATAGTCCTGTATGCTACACTGAATCACAGAATGTCCTGAGTTGGAAGGGATGCACAAGGGTCAGAGTCCAACTCCTAAGCTGGCCTTGTATGTCCACTGGAAGACTGTGGTGATTGTTTCATTATTTTATCATTTCACCAGTCTTCATTTTCAGAATAGTTTACTAGTGAAAAATACTGGTAAAATACCTGCTTGAATCGTTTTTTAAGACTGAAATCTTACCATGCAAAGTTTATGGTAAGAGTATGGTTAACGTTGCCTTTGTGGTTTATTGGAAGGAAGATCTGACAAAAAATGCAGAGAGAAAAAATTACCAGATGGGGTAACCACAATAAGCTTCACCAAGTTTGTGTGTTCATATATTCCTAACTTGGAGTGAAAACAGTATAATAAAAACCTTAAATTAATTCAGTTTTATTTGTAATTTCTTTGTGAAACAGTGCAAAAAGTAGTGGTTTTGAGGGACTGAAGATAATTTTCTGAGGAGATTGGGATTATTAAGGATTTGACCTTTTGTATGGCATCAAATTTGATAACATCCAAGAAACATCCATCTTCAGGAGACATATATGAAATCTTACCCTGTTTATTTTCAGAGGTTGTTTTGCTTTAGAACTGTGACATGAAGAGTTAGGAGTGCTGTGTATGTTTCTAAAGATGATTTGTATTTATGATGTCAGAGTCTTTTTGATTATTTTCTAGCAATGTCTCAAATTTGAATTTAATTTTTTGCCTGACTTTTTTTTAGGATTATCCCTCCATTGCTCATCTGGTACAGAAACTTAGTGAGAACAATATTCAGACAATCTTTGCTGTTACTGAAGAGTTTCAGGCCGTCTATAAGGTAAAGAAATTACTCTGAAGTCATTAAAATTTACTTATTTGAAATTAAAGTAATTGTGGAAGTGATCATGGAAGTAATATTTTGCTTTATTATTAAGCTTTTTTTATTTCTCTGTGTGATTTCCAGTGAGAAAAAGTGCCCCTTCTCCTTGCTACTCTTTATAGGTATGAGTGAGTGGAGAACACATTTGCAGTTCTAATTTTTGTGAACGTTTTTACATCAAAATAGCTGAGGGGGGTGTGGACACTGAATCAGGGGACACACTTATGAAAGAACATACTTTGTCTCTTTTGTTCTATTTATATGTCCCATGTTTAAAATTAACTAAACTGCTGGATGTGATTGTGCAATAGGAAATGACTGTGTAAAGGACATGCATATTTTTCCTTCTTTTAACCTGTTTTTTTGGTTTTGGGGTTCTTTCTTAAACTGTATTCAAATTTTTGGAAAATGATGCCTGCCTATTTTTAATGTATTCTAAGTGTGGTTGAAGAGAGATTGTGGTCAGCTCATACAAGAGAAGGGCTTAGTATTCTCTTACCAAATGCAGAGTTTGTGCATTTACACAGTAAGGCTGTGTATAACCTCAAAAATTATGTTCATCACTGGCAGCACAACTTTGTTTTCTGAAGTACTTGACTAGTTAATTCACTAATGCATTATGTCACCATTTGTACTGCAAATTATACTCTGCTTGCTAGTAACACTGTACTTTTCCTTCTTTTTTGTCAATATTGAAAGGAACTGAAAAATCTGATACCAAAATCAGCAGTGGGAACATTGTCCTCAAATTCCAGCAATGTGATTCAGCTAATCATTGATGCATACAATGTAAGTTCAGATTTTATGTATTAATTTTTCTTGCTCATAAGTTTTTCAAGCAGAGACTCTAAGGTGGATTAGTTAGTGTTCTACACTATAAACACACTCCATTGCAGTAAAACCATAGTAAACATTAAGTCTCTGTGGCAGTAAGAGGTTAGATGAGTAAAAAGATGCACTCTTATAGTCATTTAAAATGGCATTACAAGGAAAATTTACCCATCCACATTTTCCCTTTCAAAAAATAAAATTCACAACCAAATCCCACACTGTTTCTTCAGCTTCTTCACTTTCACCTTCCTTCCAATTGCTAGCAAAAAAGGCCATTTTGCTGGCTTTGGCCCCACAATATTTTCTTCATTGCTGCTTTGTGTGTAAATGAGCCTCACTTCTCCTTTGGAGTACATGGGGTAAACAAGTGCCTCCAACATCTGTGGGAACCTGTCCTGACCTTGTAACAAGTTCAGACATGGGAAGGAGTCACCAAAGTGTGACTTAGGGCAGCCCTGGGCTGGTGTTTCTAAGCACATTGGAACTTCAGTAATTCCAGTGTGCCTCTGGGGTTGATGCTTAGACTGGGCATAGTTGTATAATGTCTGTTCTGCAACAGAACACTTCTGCAACTCAGTTTGAAGTTAGGTAATAACTGCTGTTTCAGTCCCTTTCTTCAGAGGTTATCCTGGAAAATACTAAGCTACCAAAAGGAGTGACAATCAGTTACAAGTCTTTCTGCAAGAATGGAGTGAATGACACACAAGAAGATGGAAGGAAGTGTTCTAACATTTCAATTGGAGATGAGGTAACTCAGAGTATATATGCTGCTGCTCAAATACAAAGTGCACTTAAAATGTCCAACATAGCATTTCTTTTTAATAGTACAGACAAAACTCCTTGTAGTAACATGACACTTCTTTTTTTTTTTTTTTCTTTAGGTTAGATTTGAGATTAATATAACAGCTAATGAATGTCCAAAGAAAGAACAAAATGAAACTATTAAAATTAAACCACTGGGATTCACTGAAGAAGTTGAAATTAATCTCCAGTTCATCTGTGAGTGTCAGTGTCAAAGTGAAGGAGAACCTAATAGTCCAGCCTGCCATGCAGGAAATGGAACATTTGAATGTGGTGCCTGCAGGTAAATAAATAGACATTTTCTTTATTTTTGCAAAAGAGAAATGTGAGCAAGATCTTTGTTTCCTTAATTAGGGTTTACTTGGGTTTACTAATTTTTTCTTTTTTTAAAGAAAAAGAATTGCTGTTACAGGCCTGTTTCTTTTAGGATGCTCTGAAATACTGCCATATCCCTGCAAATAATCCCTATGCTTAAATATTGATCATCAGATCAGCATTGTTTTATGACTCAGAATTCAAATTTGGCCTTAAGTCAGTACTTTAAAGGATATAGATCAGTTTTTGGTGTTCTTTTAAAATCAAGAGAACACATTTTCCCATCTCTGTAGAAAACATTCTTATACTTGGTGTCAGTCACTGCTGTCGACTTGGTTTCACGTGGGTGAGAACAGGCCTGTGGGTAAGCACAGGCTTTTATTTTGTAAATGCAGCAGCTTCCCAATGATCTGTCCTCTCTGGTGGACACCATGTAACAGTCTGTTGATCACTGGTGGGATCAAGAGCAGCCTCCATTTGCTCATCTGTATCTTACCCTCAATGATGAGAAATGCTGATCCCTGAAGATCTCAGTTTGGCAGCTCTGAAGATCATCTACTCTCCTTAATTGCTGTTCATAGGAAACCTTTTCATTGAAATACAGCAGCAGCTACAGGGAACAGTTGTCACTTGAGAAATAATTATTGTTCTGTCACATGAGAGAGGGATTAATAATGACTGTGTGACAGTTTAGTTAGAGGAGTGACACAGTCTCTCACCTGGAATATCAGATAAGACAATCAGCATCAGATAGGACAAAAAGCAACTTAGTCCAGTTTCCTCCAGTGCCTTCGAGAACTGGTACATAGATGTCTGCTGGAAACCTCATTTGAAGTTTAAGTTGGAACATCCCTTGAGACAGTAGTCACTTTACTGCTGTTCTTTGTGCTATTCTTGTGGCCCATTTTTTGTGACTTTCAATGAAGGTTACATTTTCAGTCATGCTTTTACCTTGCAGATGTAATGAAGGACGTATCGGAAGATTATGTGAATGTAGCACAGATGAAGTAAATAGTGAGGATATGGATGCTTACTGCAGGAGGGAGAACAGCACAGAAATCTGCAGCAACAATGGAGAATGCATTTGTGGACAATGTGTGTGCAAGAAAAGGGAGAACACCAATGAGGTGTATTCTGGCAAATACTGTGAATGTGACAACTTCAACTGTGATCGATCAAATGGTTTAATCTGTGGAGGTGAGAGATGCTTCAGCTTTCTGCAGGCAAAGCTGGTCAGCAGTTCACCAGTCTGTTTTCTCTACCCAGCAGAGTAGGGATGCTTAGCTAAAAGATCAAAGCCACTTGATAACAGAGATGAGGATACTCACAGATGTAGTGATTACAAACACTTGTCTATTAATAAAACAGCCCTCTGAACATGTAGTCTATTAATGCACGTTTCACCTTCCTTCAATCACAGCTCCAAGAAGGGCATAAAGTGAACTTGACTTCTGCTGTTTATTACAGAATTACCCTCAGGTATTTCAGTAAAGAAGGCTGAGACAGCTGTCCTGAGATTGTAATGTTGTTCTGGCTCAGTGTAAGCACTGTCTCAATTGAAAGAGAGAATGCCCTCAGCTTACTTGTAATAGTGGGTGCTTGACTTTGGTGCTTGACAGGATACCAGTGAACTGCTTGACACTGTTCTGAAAGGTAAATGAAGACTAGAATGTGCAAGATCCAGAGAAACACCTTAAGCAGTTCAGGCAAGACTTTGATGGTAGTTAATTCCTGAAATCAAAAGCAATATAAAAAAACATTCAGCAGCCAGTGTCTAAATTATTTTGCTGCTTTGCATGTGGAAGTATCTGGTAGGAGTATAACTACTACCTCATTGTTGTCTGTGCTGCAAAAGTAAAACAGAGCAGCCACTAAGCTCTGAGTGATGAGAATACCTCATTTGTCTAATTTGTTCAGAGTCCACTATTGCTCTGCAAAGGATGGGAGCAATGGTGCTGATGTTCCAAAATACACGGTGACAGGAAAGTGTTGACTGAAACACTTCATTCATTGGAGAAGGAGGGGTGTAGCCAAAGACCTTTTCTTGTCATCCAGATCAGTATAAAGGCATGTTGTTGCTTGTGCAGAGAGTCTAAGGAACATGAAGTTGGGTTGGGTATGTGAGGTCAGAAGTACTGAACATTGGTGTGCTGTGGAGCCAAAGTTGTTTCATTTTTCTGTGTTTTGAATACTCTGTTAGTGCACTCCTCATCTTCTTAAGTCTTGCTTTATACATTTGTATAGTGATAGATATGAAGGCAGGGGTGGTCAATTTAGCTGTAGCAGTCTATATCTATCTGTATTATCATATGCATACAAGATTGTGAACTGAAAACTGAAGCAGTGCTGTCATGTTTCTCCACCTAGGGGATATGGTCATCACATTATACTATTCTTGATCTGATATTCCTGAGTCTTGTTTTTTTGTTTATGAAAAGAAATCCAGATGTATAGGAGAATGGCAAAAGGGGACAAATGCCTGCAAGTAGTCTTTCAAGAAGTATAAATTTAAAATGTATTTTGTACCTCGTAACTCATTCTTCATTATCTCACCATGGTTTCTTTGTCTTTTATCTACCCTGAGGGTGGTAAACATTTATTTCTCACTGTCACAAATGTTTTTATGTTAGACTTGATTTCATTGCAATACCTTTTCACTGCACAGGAAATGGGATCTGCAAGTGCAGAGTGTGCGAGTGTTTCCCCAACTTCACTGGCAGTGCCTGCGATTGTTCCTTGGATACTACACCGTGTATGGCATCTAATGGGCAGATTTGCAATGGAAGAGGAACCTGTGAATGTGGCACCTGTAACTGTACAGATCCCAAATTCCAAGGCCCCACCTGTGAAATGTGTCAGACTTGCCTTGGTGTCTGTGCAGAACACAAGTACGTACCCAGAAAACCAAGTCCCAGCTTCTGTGCATTTTGCGTTTGTGATATGTGAGGATTTTTAAAACAAAGCTTTTGATAGGTAAAACTTCAGCTAAGATTTTTGTTTAAAAGAAATACTACTGACATTACTAACTTCACAGTCAATAACTAAACCTAGACCTGTGTGGGCCAGTGAAATTTGCATCCTTCCCTTTGGAAATCCAGGTTTTTAGAAACCTAGTGTTTTCTGCATGAAAACTTTGAAATATGTTTAGGATTAGTGGCTAAGAGGGTTCCTGTGCAACTCACTTTGTGCTGAGAAAAAAACTTGGTCCTTTTAGTAGAAAAATCCTATTCAATCTGCTTTTTTCAATGAATTATTCAGTGATACCCTACTGTAAAGCTCATAACTGAGTTTGTTCTTTTTAGCCTGTGTGTGTTCCACTGTAAGTGCCCTGTTCTTACAGTGCCTTCTCTGAGAGTATTCATTTCCCAGGTAGAGGTGTTGAAAAAGTTTGGGGTTTTTTCTGTCCTTGAAACCTGTGGGTCATTCAGGGAAAGAGGTATTCATGAAAAGGGCTTTCGTTAATCTCAAGGTATATAAATGTTCTGACTGGTACAAAGCCATGTCTTACTTTATTTTTTTTCCTAACCCTTATGGCAGAAAGGGTAGGTTTCTTGGGCTTTTCCCCCTGTGTTTTCTTCATAACATTTCTTGAGATTAAATGCTAGAAATCTTCCATGAACACATTCAGAAGCACTGCTTCTGTTTTGTTCTTGCCCAGGGACTGTGTTCAGTGCAGAGCTTTCGATAAGGGCGAGAAGAAGGAGACGTGTTCCCAGGAATGTATGCACTTCAACATGACGCGCGTGGAGAGCCGCGACAAGCTGCCGCAGCCCGGCCAGCCCGACCCCCTGTCCCACTGCAAAGAGAAGGACGTGGATGACTGCTGGTTCTACTTCACTTACTCTGTCAACTCAAATGGTGAAGCCAATGTCCACGTGGTGGAGACCCCAGGTAGGAACATGATGCTGCCTGTTCCTCCTTTGTTGTTGATTTGTGCATTTGTTGGGTGCCTCTGGTTGATTTGGGTGAGTTAAATGCATTCAGAAACGGGTGCCTGTTACCTGAGTGACAGCTGTGCATGTCTGAGTGGCTTTAGAAGAACATATGTCTCCCTCAATCTAGATTTTTCAAACCCTTGGGCTGTTAGAAACAGATTCTATTTTTTAAAAACAAAGGTAAATCAGATATGCATATTTGTTGAAACATTTCCTGTTTGCACTTGATGTACTCTGACTTACTTTATCTCTCCTGTAGCAAGTCCTATTTAGATAAATTTTGATATTTTTTTTTTACTAGGTGTCTGTTATAAACAATGGTGTCTCTGGGGTTTTGTTCTTTTTTTCTTTTCCTTTTCTTGGTAATTTGGTATCAGTCTACATAAAATTGTGTACTATGCTGCAAACTGCTTGAATTTTTTTATGCTGAAAACCTTTGCTTTGACTTGACTGTAGTACCTTCAGTAATAGATCCCAAAATAATTTTGTTTAGGTAATCTCTAATAGATCAGTCTTTGATAGAAAAAAAAGAAAAGTGAGACCAATTCTATAGCTCCATCAATAATTTACCATTTCTTTACCAAGAGTATTGTTAGTTTGAATCACTGGATATTGTATCTAACAGTGCAGAATGTATGGTTCTGTGCATTAGGAATTTGTGGTCTCCTGATTTTTAAAAGCCTGATAGAAAATGCACACCTTAGAGATTTAGTGCTGTATTATATACCTGAGGAATTTTCAGAATTCATCATTTTGATGATCATGACTTAACACAGTCCGGTGGCTAGTGGCTCTTAGAAATAAATGCTGCTTCAATTCAGAATGTTTTAAATTCTCTACAAAAGTAGTCATCAGTATAGAGGAAGAACTTGACCTGTCTCTCCTAGGACAAGCTATATATGCCCTATGCTTTTGGGGCTTGATCTTCTCATATGCAAACTTCTGCTGCCTCAGCTCAAAGGTGACTCAAGCCATTGTACATGAGGAGGCACCTGAATTTGTGCCGCACAAGTGCTGAAGGAACGAGTTCTGGCCAGTAGAGCTGTGTTCTGTGGAGAAGACACTTGTTCCTTACTGGCTCCCAAGGACTTCCTGTGGTGTCCCTTCCCACTTCCCTCACTCTTGCAGAGGCAGCTATGATGATATGGAGTGTGGGGGAAGCTGTGTTCTATCTACAGTTGTTCTGTTGCACAGGACTTGCATTCATTTGCTTCTGACTCCTTCAGTCTGTGCACTGAGCTCTGCAAAAGCCTTTCTTCAGTTTGTGATTATTGGGAATTTTATATTAATAGTGGAGTTGGATTTTAATTTGGAGAATTGTTATTTCTGTGTCAGCCACTTTAAATCACCTTGCATCTCATCACAGTCTAGAGCTTCCTTGTGAGGGGAAGAGGAGGGGCATACACTGATCTCTGTGGTGACCAGTGACAGGACCCAAGGGAATGGCCTGAAGTTGTGTGTGGAAGGTTTAGGCTGGATATTAGAAAAGGTTCTTCACCCAGAGGGTGGTTGGGCACTGGAGCAGGCTCCCAGGGAAGTGTTCACAGCACCAGCCTGACAGAGTTTGCACAATGTTCATAGGCACAGGGTGTGACTCTTGGGACTTCCCTGTGCAGGGACAGGAGTTGGACTCAATGATCCTTGTGGGTCCCTTCCAAATCAGGATATTCTGTTTCTGTGTGCAGGGCCTGTTCTGCTGGTTGGCATTTGTACTGCCACAGCTTTGACTTGGAGCTCTCTCATACAGTCACTAGTTATTTTACTCTTAATATTGTAAATAATTAGCTTAAGGAGTTAGCAGGGTATAGACTGTATCTTCAGAACAGGTGGTTCTGTTGCTAAGATCAAACACAAATTAGAAGGATAAAAATAAGCTGGAATGTTACAGGATGTACATAGTTCAAAATTTCTGTTATTTGAAAGAAAAGTAGTATTGGCATATCTGATATTCAAAATACTGGCTTCAGTACAAAATCAAACATTAACAGCTTCTGGATATGCATTACCTTCACCGTTTTGTAAAATCATGTTTCCCTTGCTTTGTTCCCCAGAGTGCCCCAGTGGTCCTGACATCATTCCCATTGTAGCCGGTGTGGTCGCTGGAATTGTTCTTATTGGACTTGCATTATTACTGATTTGGAAACTACTAATGATCATTCATGACAGAAGAGAATTTGCTAAATTTGAGAAGGAGAAGATGAATGCCAAATGGGATACGGTGAGTCAAGAAGCTTTTCTATGCATAAAAGCTGCAGTAGCGGAGGAAAAATAGAAGATTTTTGTTCATGTGCTTTAAAGTGTTTCAGATTTTAACCAGTCCTCTCAGAGAAGTGTTTCTTGAGGCAGAAAAGAGAGCAGTTACTCAGGTTTAAATAACATTTCATAGAGGAAATGTGATGGTGACAGAACAGTTCAGCTTTGCAGTTCTACCACACTTTACAGCCTGTGATTAAAACATTTATTACAAAGATGAGTCACTTCTGTAGAAAGCGAAGAAGAACATTTTGCACTGATTGAGTGCATACTCATGCAAATACTCACACAGGGTTAGTTGGGAGACTTCCATAAAGTCACAAAGTCATGGCAGGTACTGGTTTGTTGAAATCTTCCCAGCTCTTTGTCAACAGAGAAATGTGCAAGGAAAACAAGCCTGTGGTCTATGGGCTTCCATGGACTGTGGAATTGCTGCCTCTGGGCAGTGTCAGGAGTCTGCTAATCAAGAGCCCCTTCACTACAGTTCTGTAGAAGTCAACGCCCCCATGTGCTTGATAAGAAAATATCTTTTTAAAAAATTGTCCTAGGAAGCCTTTTGGTTTTATTTAAGAAAAATTTATTAATCTCATACCGGGGAAAAAAAATTACTAACATTTTATTTTATGCATAGCATGATTCTTTTTCAGTGATAGTTGAGAATGTTGCTTTTTTTTTCCTGTTGAATTATTCGACATTGACCATTTCTTTTACTTCAGCAAGAAAATCCAATATACAAGAGCCCTATTAACAATTTCAAGAATCCAAACTATGGACGTAAAGCTGGTCTCTAAGTCTCAGTTTGTATCTCCTTTCATTTTCTTTCCTTTTTTCCCCCCTTTGCATGTCACTTCAAACTCACTGTGTGTCACAGTCCGTTAATCACATTTTGAGTCTTGCTCAGTGTATTTACTTCTGCTTTGATTGTGGGGTTTTCAAGAATGCAGCTTGAAAATTTTTAACTGGTTTTGACAGCAAGATTGCTTACTTACTAATACTGCCAGTACTGGCTTAAACTATTCTACAAGTGATTTTTTTAGGTTTTTTTTCTAGATGTGTGGATACATAACAGAGCAGCTCCTAGGATTGAAGAATATTTTTGGATTGTAGAGAGACACACAAGGGGATGCTTTGTCTTCTAGTTCTTCAAATCAGCAGTCAGTTTGCTTAAAATCAATATTTTTTCTAAGCTAGATTAGATACTCCTAAAATATCCCAACCTATAAATATCACTGTTTTTATTGGAATAGCTCTGTGAACATGCAGAGTAGCATTACTTTTTTTTGTCAGTTGCTTTGGCTTATTAACCTAGTATAGACCTAGTCTGTAATTAAGGTATGAAATGCATATTCTCTACTAATTTTATAATTAAATATGCACCTCATTTTTTTCATCCTTACTTCTACTGAAACTGGCAATATCACAGTCCTTGTAACCTAGCCAGCTTTAGGGTATCCATAGATATGGAACATTATAAGACAGGAGGAAATATCCTTGTCCCCTCTAGATGTTTTTTTCACTCAGTTTCTTACTCCCTCCTAAACTCAGCCTGAGCAGCAAAGTAACAGCAGTGTCCAGGAGAGGAAGTCAGTGAAGCACAGGGGATGAGTTGATACCTTCTGCAGACTCTCAGACTGCCCTTCCATGAGTGCTGGAGGTTCTCCTCCCCTGGGACCCCCCCAGCTGGTGGGGAGGGAGGGACAGGGAGGCTGACATGGGGAATGGATGTCAGAAGAGCACTAAGAGAAAGTAGTGCAGAGATGAGACTAGAGGGAGGGGAAGGAAGAAATTGTGAAGGCAGCACATCCATTAAACATCATAGAGTTTTTTCAGAAGCCAGTGGAAGGGGAGGATCTGTATCTCTAATTTTATACTGTCTGCTGTCTCCCTTTTTCCGTGTTGCATTCAAAAGATTTTGTAAAGGAAAAATAAGGGGAGAAAGCAGAAACAGAATATTTAAGCTCTTACTTGGTCTTACTGTGACAATAGTTCCAAATACTTTGTGTAGCATTTCAAGCCCTTCCTGATGAAATACACTTTCCTTTTCCCTTCACAATCATTTCACTTTGCAGTGTGTCCAAAATGGATTGTAAACAACATTCCTTTTGCCTGCTACATCAACCACATTCACCTCCTTTTCATTTTTCTTCCCAGAGCCAATTATTCTGGGGAGGAAATTGAGTTTTTGGTCTTTTCTAACACTTCACATACTCCATCTGGTTAAGTCTCTGTTTCCTGTTCTTCTGCCATTCACTTAATTGTGTATTTTCTGTTGCATGCAGGACAAGCACCTAACAAATATACAGTGTGTAACTTCCATTCTGTGCTCTTGTTCTCTACCCTGTGACTCTTCAGGATGTAATGTTTGGTGCTGCCATTTCTCCTCAAAATGTATTTCCTGCAAAAAGCTTTCCACTGGTGTAAATGGAGAGATTAACTTCTGCCTTTTTGGTTCACCCAGATGTAAAGGTTAAAAGTGTGAAAGGGTGTGGTTTGGGTTTTTTAAACATGACTTTATAATTTTTGGTATTCATAGAAATATTAGAAGTCTGGGTAGAGAGGGAGGTGGGTTTATTCTTATGGACCACTGGAATGGAGGAGGTCAGAATTCTCAAAGTAGGTGAGCCATGAGATGTAAAACAAGGTCCTGCTTTTCCCTATAGATAAGATTTTCTGGTGGTTTTAGATTATTGCCATAGCCTCTCATTTAGATGAACAGTTGCCTTGTAATGTCAAGGCAGGAAAGTCATCTGAAATCCCACTATATGAAAATTGCACTGTAGTAGATTCCCTCCAGGTGTGTGCCTACACAAATTAACTTTGTGCAATTTGTGTGACCTTTTCCCTGCCCTACAGCCATCATCCACACACGGGCTGGGGCTCTGTGGTGAGGGAACTGCAGCACCTGGCGTTTGTCATGGACCAGGTACTCAGGTATTTCCCTGGTGCTGGTCCACAGTGGTGCAGATGATGCCATGGCATCCCAGTGGTCAGTGCTCAAGGCAGCTGGGTCAAGCAGAGTTCTCTTTGCCCAGGTTCTACTCCAGTCAGTAATAAAAGCTTTGGTGCAATCATGCTTGTAACAAGTCTAAGGATAAATTTCTTCTGGACTGAAAAGCTGTGTCACAAATTTAAAACACAGAGCTGCTATCTGTAGTGAATGCCATTACCTCTCCTGCATGGGGATAGCTTGTGTATTGTTAAGCATCTTCAAACAGTCTCCAAATTCAGTCATCTTGAATTTCACAAGTGATAAACACATTTATATTAGACACTAATAATAAAATTTAAGAAATTTAAGTCTGTAGTAATTTGGTTAGCCTTATTAGCATCTACTGGTTAAAATGGAAGAGAAAATACAAACAATTCCAAGTGCTCAAAATCACAGGGATTTGTTCATCTCCTGAGTTGGTTTTATGCCTGTGACTTGCCTTGCTGCTGAATGATGGAGGTGCCCTGGTGTGGGAGCGGAGATGCCGTGTTTTCAGCCCCTGTGCTGTGAATCGCAGTGCTCAGTGTGCCCTGGTTTGTGGCTCAAGGATGGAGGCAGGGTTGGATGGGGCTGGCGGTGCCCTCTGGCGGCCGCCCGGGCACGGAGCCGGCCCCGCGCTCCGGGGGAACAGCGCTGGACAGCAGCGGCGGCTGGAACAGTCACAGCCAGCTCCTGAACACCGTGTGCATGAGCTTTAACTCGGGTTCTTACAGTGACTTAGGTCTTAAACCCACTGTAATTTCAGTGACTGTTGAAACACTGAGCCCCTGCAGCAAAAGGAGTAAGAAGGTTAACTGAACACAGAACTATTCTGTGTAATAGTTTGGTCTTTATGTGACACTGGACTGAACTGTTGTCCTCTGAACAGCCAGTCTGGCTGAAAGTGAATGTTGTTGCAAGAACATAGCTCTTTATTCTTGGTTTAAGGTACTTTTAAAAAGTACCTCCGTTTTTATTTTGTTCAGTATTTCACTGAGCCTAGTATGTAGTAACTGTTTGTTAATTTTAATTTTGGTTTAAGTGTGCATGGAGTTTCCAGTTGTAGGGGCATGTGGCAAATGTGTTTTCCCTAATTCTGCATGTTTAAACCAATGTATTCTCTGCAGTGCCATGAAGAAAAGGGAGCATTTAAAACCATACCATTTGTCTAAGACATCGAGTTTGGAATCCCATGTTTTAAGTGGCCAATTAAAAAACTGGAATGCTTCTAATGTCTGAAAATATATACCCTTTGCCAGCTGTGAGGGGCCCTGAGCAAGGGGAGCATCATGGTGGATTAGTGGATATTTGTTTTAAGGAAGAGCTGTGCAGGAGACCCTGCCAAGGCAGGGTGGTTGGGGTGTGGCTGGAGCAGCCAGGGCTCTACCAGAAGAGAGCAGGAAGGAACCTGCAGATCCATCAGGTGCCTGTGTTGCAGTTATAGGCAGGAGAGCCTCAGGAGCCATTTAGCTGATCAAATGTCAGGTTGGGTTAGGCTGAAGTGTTGCGAATATTGACTAAAATCCATTATTTGTAATGGGAACTGAGACACTGACCTGACATGGGGAGACAGCTAGTCAAGTGCTTTATCCTGGGACCTAAATCCCACTGTGTGCTTCTGAGAAGTGCAAGTACAAGGGAAAGCAGGACAGAATTTCAATATCCTTATAGGGCTTATGCTAAATCAGGAGCAGGAGAACTTCAATTCTGACTTCTCTTTAAAAAGCAGTATCATAAAAAAATTGCAATCTTCATATACAAATTGTATTTTAAGCCTGATTTCAGGTTCAAATTAGTTGTGTGACTAGCACCTAGCAAATTTTGAAGTTATAGTCCTTACCTTTAGACCCATTCCTAGACTATCTCTCTTTTGCAACTAGAAGATGTGAGTGTATAGCCCCTGTATGTGCTGGGGGGAGTCTGCTCTGTAAAATGTTGGAGGCTAACAGCACATTACATAATGAGTTGCCATGGAGGAGCTGTACAATTACTTCTACTCTGCATGTGATGCAGCCTCTTATGCTTACCGACTTCCTCTGCATCATAAACTTTATTGGTTTATATTTAAATTTTTAAGAATTCTCTGTTAAAACTTATCAAGGAAATAAGCAATGTACATTGCCAAGAACTGTGAGGCATAAAGAGATACTTCAGTACCAGATCAAATCCCTCATCCCTGCATGTTTTTCCCATTCTGTTTGTATGTTACTATTGAAAACCTTTTGCTGGAAATATTGGGGAAGGTCATAATTTTGCATTGATTAATAAGTCTAAGAACTAGCCACATCACATGATTGTCCATGATTTAAAATAGAAAAAAACCCAACCAAATGTTACTCCTCATCCCTTCCCAGACCAGTAGGTGATACACTTCTAATCAAGGGAGCATTTGCCTGGGAACTCATAGAAGGGGAAGGGACTTTTGCTGTCACACTGTACTTGTGACACACAGCCAGCACTGAACACCCAGCTCCTCCTTCACCTCTGTCCAGGTGGCATCGACTCAGATCTTGAGAGACCGAACAGAGAGCTTTGACTTCCATTGCCTGGCAATGCAGGTTCTGCCTGGACAGGTCTCTTGCATCTAGGCAAGATTGGATGTGCCTCCTTGCTCTTTGCATACTAGAGAAGCTGGCTGTGAGGAGAAGCTGGCTGTGAGCTGTTTTTCTGTGAAAGGAACCATGAGAGCAGCTGCAGGGTCTCCCTCAGCAGCAGCCTGTGTTGTTGGGGTAGAGCAGTTACTCATCCTGTGCTGGGCCTTGCAAAGAGAAGGCAGCAAACTTCCCAGGAGCCATGATGAGAATGTTTCACACCAAGTGAGGTTCTTGCTTGCCTTTGGCACATTTTGTGGTATTCCAAGGTGTTTTTCCCGGTTTATGACCCTGAAAAATAGACACCTGGTGTTTGTGCATCAATTGATTGAGTGTAGGAAAAATTAGTTTAACCTGAAATATTGTAAATGGAGTTAATATGGTTTTACTGCCCATCTCACATTGGGGTGGGGGGAACTCTGAAGGGACAGAGATTCCATCACTGCTGCTGAAGGCCACAGACAGCCCTGGCCAGGGCAGCACTCGAGCTGAATTCTGCACTGAGCTCAGTCTCCTCAGGCATCAGGTGTGTGTGCACAGAGGAGCTCTGTGCCAGCAGACAGCATTCATTTAGGCTGAGGTTCAGGCTGTGCTAAGAGCTCAGAGCTGCAGCTCTGGGCCGTTCTAGCAGTGGTCCTTTCTCCTGTGAAGATTTATCTGTTAATTCTGAGTTCAAGCTGTTCATCTGAGGTGTGCAAGGATGTCATAAATGAATAAGATTTACTGAGATAGAAGGAAACCTGGGGGAAAAGGAAGCTAAAATAAGCCTCATTTAAGGGGTTTTAAATCTCAGCAAGAAAGATGTAAGCAATTGTTCTGTAGCCTTGTCTCATATCAGTAGAAATAATTGTTTTATTACAGCATCTGCACCAGTACAAAAGTTTCTTTGTTTTATCTGTACATTTTGCTCTTCTGGGGGTTGGGGAGACCTGCAGGAATAAAATGAGAATGACGAGTACTGAATGTTCACTGTAAATATTGACTGCTAGCAAAATACTAGCAGTCTTTCCACCTTGTTTCTAGAATTCAATTGCAATGTAAGATAAACTGTTTAAATGTTTATTATAGCAGAATGTGGTTTGTGGTCAGTCCTGGTGTCAAACATTGTTGTTTACAATTCTGTTCTTCTCTGTAAACTGCCCTGGGCTGCAGAGCCCTGGGTGATGGCTCAGCCCCGAGATTCAGCTGCCTCCAAGGAATTCTGTGGTGCAAATGGAACAGGATCCTGCTAACCCTTTGCTTTATTTATTAGCTGTGCATGCCTTTGTTCAAGTTACTAGAAGGAAAACTAGTTTGACTTAAGCTGTTTGTGTGTACAAACAAAGCATTAATTAATGGGTAGTTTCTTACGCTAATTTTTATGCTTCTTGCAAACACATATCTTTTTTCATATCTTTAAATGTTAATATAATTTTTTTTCTTTTTCTAGGGTGAAAATCCTATTTACAAGAGTGCAGTGACGACTGTGGTCAATCCTAAATATGAGGGAAAATGAACACTGCTTGTATAACTTCACAACACTGTATGCAGTATAGCAACTTTTGTAGTCACAGTAAGATAGATTTAGGGCAAGCTGCAGTGATTTTACTAACACATTACATACAGGTTTGTTTCCTGTGTGATAATGTACCATATGTAATTTTATTTTTTTAATTTTTTTTTTTCCTTTTTTTTTTTTTTTTTTTGCAAACAAGAGTCATTGGTGCCAGAAGTTGGACAAAAAAAAACAAACTTGAGATTGTGTAGCCTAGTCAGCCCAGGACACATGGTGCCTTTTTGACCTTTCCCATTCCAGTGCTGTGAATCCAGGTCTTGTGCAGGGTGTGATGCTTCATGGCACAACTGGGAGGGAAGGGGTTAAAGCAATCAGCATGAGGGCTCTGCCTAGCCATTTAGTATTAAACTTTTTAGCTTTACAGGGAAATCAGGGCTTGAGTTTGCAGATGTAATTAAACTCATGTAGCATGGAGCAGGTGGTTAATTGGTCTTTGACTTGCTAGATGTATGATTAAGTATTTGGTAAGTTGAGTAAGCTGGAGGGGAACAGTGTTCAAGACTGGAAAGTGTGTGCATACTTATCTTTGATTTTCAAGTTGCATATTGCCAGGTTATGGTTAAAATGAAAAGTTTTGAGAAGAATGTTAAGAAGGAAAAAATAGCTTTAAAACATGTGCCATTACTGAAGAAGTTGCTGACTGGTAACTTACTTAGTTTTTCTTTGTAAATTCAAGCCCTGGGTGGCAGTATCATGAAGTACCCTACCAAGACATCCTCAGATCACCTAAGGGCCTTACGTGATGCTCTGTCTTTATTCTGTAATGTTTCTTTGCTTTCAAGCCTGGTGCTTTGTCACCTTCTAATCTTTTAACGTATTTGGTTGCGATTCTTTTTGTAATATTTTTGTATCAACACAAGCCTTTTTTTTCCTCTTTTTTTTTTTTTTTTGAGCAGTCTTAGCTGTAAATTTGCCTTTACCTAAGATTGCATAGTTTGTCATAAGACGAGTCACTCATCATTCTTGACATGTGCCATGTATATTTGCCTCTGACCATTCAAACTGCATCATAGTCATATTCTTGTTTTAAGTGCCTTTTTATTTTAACAGATGTTCACTTTTTACAGTGCTATTACTGAAGTTATTTATTAAATAAAAGTACCTTAAAATACTTGATCTCATCTCTTTATCTTGTAGAAGTTGTTACTATTTGAAAAACCTGAGAATTGCATCTCTGCAAGGTAATAATTGTAATGATACCAAATATGCCCTGAAAGGAGTTACTGTTACACAGGATGCTGACCTTTAGGAACCCTGACCCCTATGCAGTATTACCAGCGCTCCCAAATTAGGCCAATATTTAATAACATGTGCATTAACCTGTCCACTCATTATGTTACATGTTTTCTAACTTCCTTAACAAGTCTGGTTTCAAAATGCTTTTGGGGATTGGTAGGCTGCTTTTCCATAGAGATGCTGAAAGCTTTAAGTGGCCCATTAAGAGAGCTTTTCTCAACCCTTGTCTGAACTGGGTTTCCAGTAGAGGCTTCCAGGCAGATGGAAGCTGCTTAATATCTCCAAGTGAACAGTTGCTTAAATCAGAGACAACAGCTGCCATCCTCCAGGATCAGATTCAAGATGTGTCACAGATTGTGGGACTTGCTTTAACCAGGATTGGATGATGCAGCTAAGAGAGAAGATGTAGTTCAACTAGGATAAAATCTAGATGCTGGGAACCAGAAGTAGTTGTGAATCCTCCTTGGTTTGTAAATAGTCTTCTCAGGCAGTTACCTGAATTCTGCCAGTTGGCAGAGCAGTGAACTCTTACAGTCAGTAGCAGTGCATTGACCCAGAAGATCAATGATCCCACACAAGCCACATGTAAGATCCCAGCAGTTTCTCTGTTTTAAAATAATTACAGTTAATATATAGCCATAGTGTCACTATCCTTCATCCATCCATCTCCTCAACTCCTGTCTAGTAACTAAGGAGCTGAGCTAGAATTGTTTCATGGCAGTTGTAATAATCAGAGTTTCTTATCCTGGATAGAAACTAAAGACAGAAATACAAGTCAGCTAAAGAAACTAATTCTCTGTAATCATGTGCTTTATTAACTAACTTAATTTTGCAATAGTATGTTGAGCCTCCTACCTTAAAACTACCTCTAAGTCTGCTTGGAAAGTAGTCTTAGCACAGTCTTGAGCATGAGCAATCTGGACTGATAAATTGATGCTCTGGGGATGCTGATGGGTTTGTTCCTTTTCTGCAAAAGCTACACTATGTTTTCTTTTCCATAACAAGTAAAAATTCATTCTCAGAGGAACACAGAATGCAAGTAGGATAAAAAGGAGAAGCTTTTAGTTAAGTAAAATACCAATGAAGTAGAGGTGGTGAATATATTCTAGCTACACACTTCTACTATTTAGAGGGTGTTTTTGAAGCACTTCTGATTTTCTTTTTGAAAAATCAGTTGCTGCCAAAGCATTTATCAAACAGAAAGAAAATATTTATTAGCAGCTATGAATACAAGTATCAGAACACAGACTGCTGCAATGTAACTGCATTGAATGTTCATTAATGATAATAAATACATTAACCCCATGTCAGTAAAATGGATAAATTGCAGATTAAAAAAAAACACTGTAGGACATTATTTCAAAGTATTTGGAAATGTTTTTAATGAGGGTACTGACATAGCATAAGATCAGAATAATAATCAGAATAATATTAGAAACTCTAAAAATATGACAGTTGTTAGTCAAATCATCTACTATAGTAATGCCTAATTGCAAAATGGGAAAATAAAATTAATTCAAGGAGGTAACTATAAGTTTTTTTGTATGGAAATTTTTCTTGGGCACCAGAGAACCTGTTAAAGGAAGATTTTAGAAAGATTACACAAAGAGAAGGCTGGATTAAAAAGGCAGTAAAAGCAGCTGATCAAAGATGTCCTTGAAAAAGCTGAAAATATAAAAGAAATTTAAACATTAGAAGTATGCTAAAGAGGATTTAGTTCCTCATGAAAGGCACAAGAAATAATAAATACACTTACAAAGAAATCTGACACCAAGATTAAGGACAGTTGGAGTAAAGAAATGACAGAATATGTAAACTCATTCTTTGCTTATATATTTCTTCTGGAAGAGTTTCATGAGACAGCCAGCCTAACATTCCCCAGCAGAGGGCAAATACCAGAGAAATTATTCAAAATATTCTGGAGAGGAATCAACAGAAGGAATAGCAGCAAAATGCCAAAGCCAATGCTAATCATTGGAGAAGGCTTAAGGAACTCAAGGATGAGTGCCTGGTCTCATTGCCATATGAATGGGAAATTAATAACATACATAATCTCAACTTTTAAGAGGCTTACCCAGTTGTTTCTTCCACTCTCTGGAAGGAATTATAAGAGGACACAGGGCTAAGTGTGACATGTGGCAGAATCAGCATGGGCAGAGGGATGTCCTGTCTCACAGATGTGCACTTTGAGGGAATCAGCAACATGCAAAGAGATCATTTCATACAACTGGACTTCCAAAGCCTTCTGACACTGCTTTGCATCAAGGACCATTGCAGAAACTTCCAGGGCATGTGAAGGAAGTCTTCAAAAGAATAAACAGCTATTAAGGTAGGAGGTTAAAGAGCACAGCGTAGGAACTCAGTTACCAGTTCTCCTGTCTGAGAGGTGCCATGGGTGACTCTTCAAGCTGCTGGCAGCCCCCCTCTCAGTGCAGTCCAGGACACCACTAGCCACCTTTGCCATGGGGGCACTGAGTCACTGCCTGGTCCATGTGTTGTCACCAGGGCCAGCAAGGTCCTTCTGCAGGGCTGCTCTCCACACACTGGGCCCCAGGGTGTGCTGGGGTTATTCCTCCTCAGGGACTGGCCTTGGCACTTCCATTCATTGAATGTCCAAAGGTTTCTTTCATCCCCAGTCTGCCAGGTCCCCCTGCAGCACCAGCCCTGCAGTGAGCCAGGCACTCCTCCCAGTTTTGTTTGTCTCTGAGGGTGTGCCCCATCCACTCTCGGGGATGTTGAACTGGGAGGGGCCCAATGTCAAGCCCTTGGATCCCGCACTGGTGGCTGCCTCCAGATTCGTGCCACCAAGCACTGCCCCCTCAGCCCTGGCATTTCAGGCAGTTTTCAACCCACCTCCTGCCCTCCTGTCTGCCCTAAACTCCATCACCCTGTCTGCAGCAATGTTATGGCAAACAGTGTCAAAAGCTTTTGAGGGGAGATAACATCCACTGCTGTCCCCTGGGAAAAGCAAATCCATACATTTAAACCAAGCTAAAGGGTACAAATCAGTCATCACCTGTATGTATTCAGGGACAGTCCCTGAACTAGCTGGTGCCCACTCAGGAAATAAGATACAGGCCATCACTTTAATGCTCAGTAACACTCAATAAAACACACAGCATAAGTAGGGATTACTAAAAAAAATAAAAAGCAAAAGGGAAAACAGGAAATTTTTTTTAAGAAAAGACTGGTGTGACTAAATCTTGAGTATCACTTCAGTTTCAGCCTTCTCAACAAAGATAAAGTAAAATGAGAAAAGACACAGAGGAGGATGACATAACAAAAGTTGCATACCAGTTTCTGTACAGGGAATTACAAAATACAAAGGGATTTTCAGCCTGGAAAAGACAAGAAGGATACCATAGTGATTTACTGTGAGAGGCAGTGAAGGGGAATAGGGAAAGACCAAAGAGTTATCAGACAAAGACAGCCCCAAGAAATAAATGTAAGGTACATCTTCCCATAATACATAAGTTGTAAAAGATTCTGACATACTGTGGGTAGTGTGTATTTTAATTGAGCAGATAAATTCACAAAAGAGGAATTCATCATGGGATATTAGCTACAGAACCTAGCAAATATTGCTTACTTTGAAATTGGAGATTATACTGGGAAGAATCTTTTTTTTTTCTCTACACCTTTGCTTGTGAACACAGATGGAAAGAGGGCACTGGATTATATGAACCCTAAAGTGACCCAGGAAGGTCAGAAACCTTTGTGTTCTTTGGTATTTACCATTCATGTCCCAACACTGGCCAGCTGTAAGATCCTCAGCTTCTTGCAGAGCTTTCCAGTTTGATTCCAATCTTGTAAGCAAAAGCTTTCAGTTACCTCCTGCATTTTCTTTTCCATCACAAGAGAAATACTTTGCAGCAATAATTATATTTACTATTTTAAAATATGAATCAAAAGAAATAATGGACTTATTTTCAATAAGGCTGTGTGCCCTGCTCCTTTGTGTCACACTGATGGGCCCATCAAAACATCCCTCCCAGAACAGAAAACAACAAATTCTTTTAATTTCCAGGCTCTCCACTGATGTACAACTAGAGCACTTTCCCATAAATCTCTCAAACAGCAATAGGATGTAGTGTGTATTAAGAGATCTGGGAGCTGTTGCAGAAGAGATTCTTGGCAGTAAGAGACACTTCACCTTAGTCTGATACATCAGGAAAAAATATCCAGGCTGCTGCCAGTACCTGATTAGGGAGACACCCCTAGCCCACTGCTTCATGTTCAGTTTTTTCACATGATGCATGAATTCTCCTACCAGAGCAGAAAGTGGAGCCATTTCAAGGTAATTTACAGACTGTGGAGTTACCAAAGCCACATTTGGAAGCATCCAAATGCATCTTACATTTCTGTAAGATCTGGTATTTCAGTGAAATTATCCAAGTGCCAATTCATTTAATCCCCGAACTGAATTACAGCCATTCTCTGCTTCTGTCTGAAATATTGTCTACAGTGAGCAAACAGAAAATACTAAAAATGAAATTTTATGTCAATTATCTCCTTTCACTGGCACCTTCATCCCTAAAGGATGCAGAGCCCTGAGCCCTCCCTGGGTGTGGGCAAGTGTGATACAGTTCAGTGCCTGGAGAACACCACAGAGTAAGTTTTGTTGGACTCCATTCCCTGTTGAAACTGAATCACTGTGCAGTGTGCAGTCAGAAATCTGGAAATCTTCTGGACAGTTGAAAACCAGGAAGGCAGGTTATTCTGTAAATAGGTAATTATTTAACACATTCAGCTTTTGCTGGACTTTTCTCTTTGACTTGGGCACCTGTTTTCTTCGGAACGTTCTGCCTTAAGGGCCAAAGCAGGTAAGGTCTGACCTTGGAACTGAATTCAGGGTCCTGCCACTAGGTTTTCCTCAACTGATTCCTTTTGAGATAGAAAATTAAAATGAAAATAACCTATTTTCATTTTACATTGGTAAGGAACACACCACAAAGCTGACAAATATTCAGCTGGAATTACTTGGCAGAACAGTTAATTCCATATTTATCTAATTTTGTAGTAAAAATATCGTTCTGTAAAACTACTAACTTGCAGATCTCAGCTCTGCCAGCATTATAACTGCTATTAATAAATAGGGTACCTTCAGCACTGCACAAAAAAATATTATGTTGGTTTGGATCTTATCTTCATAAAACAAGAACAAGTGAGATCAGCTCTATTAGATTTAGCTGGGCAATGTTAATAGAAAACTATCTGATATAAATTGATACTGTCCCCTATATTCTTTTAGAACACTAGCACAACCACTGGTTTTAAAACACTTGCCCAACAGTAGCTCCATTAGAGCTTCCTGGAAACTCTCCACAGTTTCAAGAATGACAATAAAATATCTGTCCAAGCAGCTCCTTGATCAGCTCATTTGTTCAGTACCTTTCCAAGACAATCCTCAGCTCACAAACAAGTACTCTGCTCATGCACCTGCAGACTGGAGCACTACCTGTGCCCTTGCAGTACAGCATTTTGTAGTGTAACAAGGTTAATATTTCTTTCCTGTTATCTGACACATCCCATCAATTTCATTAACAAAATCAGAAAATTGGACAAAAAATAGTGTATTTTTTTTCTGAACCAAGCTTTTCCTGCTCTTGGAAAATCTTTCAAAGATTTATTATTTATTGCAGTAGTTCCCAAATAGATATTATCAGAATTTATAGTCTATCAACAGTTTTATACCGAAATGGTTTCCTATAACTTCAATATTTTATCATCAAATTTTCATATTAAGTTCATATACTAAAATGTCACTAGCCACATAACAATTGCAGTGAGTAATTAAGAGTTATATTTAGATATAAAAGATGCCCTAGCCAACACCTAAATCATAGCACAGTTTTTCAGGGGCTTGCAGAAGGCAGGCAGCTGCAGCTGAGCAGAGAAGATCAATCCAGCCCATAAGGGTTCTGCATCTTCATGGAGCTGCAAGGACACAAAACAGCAACGACTGCAGTGAAGAGAGCACAAAGGAAAAGTCTACATAAATTAGCTCTGCCTTCTGTGCCCTAGAACACTGGTCTTCAAAGGTCAAAGTTGGCTGCAACATCACAAAATTGTATTTCAAAAATCATTGAGAACTTCCAGGTAAATTTGATTAATGTTAAAAATACTTCAGTACCTATTTGGATCATTAGCTTTATTTTTTCTGATCTATTAATTAAGTTCTGAATTAGAAAGAAAGAGACTGAGGCATCTATCAAGAAAAGAATTCAGAATCCCCTGACTTGTTTTCCTATCTTGATAGGGCAAAAGACTGTTACAGCTAATTATCTTTTATAGATAATTATCTGCATAGATCAGTTTAGAATATTCACATTTCACCTGACATATTCCAAACCACACACAAGTGTCAATAATATATATTTTCAATTAAAATAAAATGAAAAAATAAAAAATACTTTAAGTATCTATCCTAGAACTGTACCAAAGCCATAATTCTTACTGGTTGTACATACAGGTGAATGCCCAGAGAGGGTCTCACCCTCTGGCCCATATGCACTTGGCTGTTCTGTTGCAGAATTTCTCACTTGCAGCAGGTCTTTCAATTTTTCTTTCAGACTTGCTGCTAAAATTCTTTTCAGCTCATATCCTTTCTTCCCTATAGGAAATGAGAGCTATATTACTCAATTTAAAGTTTTACAAGATTTTGTAATGTAAGATATCAAGCTAGAGTGCTTACAGTTGAAAAGTTGTCTTTGCATTCTCATAGTAAATACAGTATACTGAAATTTTTAATATTAAAAATATTTAAAGTGAAGGTTAAAAAAGTCTATAAACTGAAATGTACAATGACAAAGATATAATGCAAGTGTGTAACTCCCTCTCTCTGAACAGCTTAGAGAATAAAAGCACCTAATTCCTACCTGCTGAAATTTATACCTTTGATAAGGTATAGATTTTTAGTGACAATCCAGTATTGCAGACATAGATCAGAAGTTGATTTTTTTGCATCTTTAACTAATCTGCTCTGGGGTTATCAGTCTTTTAATGTTTTTTATTTTAAAATGCGTAAGTAGCTCTCAGACAATCTAAAATGCCATTCCCCTGTGTCGGAAGTTCAGTCAATGTCCATTTTCCCCTGTGTCAAAACAGAAATTCCCTTCAACTTCCTTTGCTTCACATCTCAAGAGAAAGAATTCTAAACATTAAAAATTGCTAAAAATAATTTCCATGTTTATAAAAAGCCAGTCCTGCACTCGTAGTCCTGAGAGATATGGATGTCTCCATGATTCTGCTCCACGGACACAAATGAATAAATAATCCAGCATCAGACTGCAGCTGTGTGTTGCCATTTGTGCTGCCTGCCTGGCTGCCTGCCAGACCCAGCCTTTCCTGCAGGTCTTTCAGATTTCACTCCAAAACTGCAAGAAGCCTTCACTGGTTTGATAACTCCCTTAGCTAGAAAACTGCGTTCATATTTTTCTTTAAAAATTGAATACTAACAGATGGATGTTGAGCTTAAAGGTTATTTTATATTGGAAATAACATCCATGACAAATTATTAGCCTATACTGTGAGTGATGTTGAGGAAGAAATTTCTAAGCTATGAAAAGAAAGCTCACACTTAAACAATACCAAAATTTAAAAGTGCACAGGGACTGGAAAACAATAGCATTTCTATTATCTTGTTAACTCTTCCCTCCTGAATGTGTTGTACTTTATATTTAAGCCCTTCAAAACACAGGTCATCTTCTTGTTTTTATCACAATGCAGCCATGATTCTCATTCCAGCCTCTAGACCATAATGGATTATTTTGCCACCTTACACATTGCAATAGCAAGAAGGACTAATGGTCAGACATAGGCCTGGGGATGAGTCCCTGACTCTAATTAAACCAATGACCAAATTCCCATTACCTGTTCCCGAGTCCTGTTGTACTTCCAGGGACCCCCGACGAAGGGAGGAATGATGAATCTGACTCCATGTTCTTAGAAGGCAAATTTATTTTTTCATTATCTATATTATATCAAAGAATACTAAATTAAACTATACTAAAGAAGACAGAAAGGATACAGACAGAAGGCTAAAAAATATTAAAACTGGTGACTCCTTCCAGAGTCCCAGCACAGCCTGGCCCTGACTGGGCAATGAGTGAGAACACTCACACCAGAAACCAATGAAACAATCACCTGTTGGTAAAGAATGCCCAAACACATTCCAAAGCAGCAAAACACAGGAGAAGCAAATGAGATAATATTGCTTTCCTTTTTCTCTGAGGCTTCTCAGCTTCCCAGGAGAAGAATCCTGGGCAAAGAGATTTTTCAGAAACTGTGATGGTGCCCAAGTCCAGTCCCAGCCACTGAGTGCAGGGGATTACTGAGCTCAGCCTGGTGCCCCCGCCAGGGGCTGAGCTGCCCTGCTCAAGGCTGGCTCTGGAATGCTGCAGCTGGGGACAAAGCTGAGCCAAGAGCAGTGCCAGAGCCAGTCCCTTCTCCCCAGGCTGGGACCTGGGAGTGCCCAGCCCCTGCTGGGCTCTGCTGTGGGTTTGCCTGGTTGTGGCCCCGCTGAGCTGTCCCCTGCCATGGCCATGGTCACTGCACTCCTGCCTGGCAGTCACTGCACTGTGATTGAGCTCGGCTGCTGCTGCCAGCCTGATTCGTGCCCTGATCCTGACCCTGACCTCAGGTTATGTCTCATCATTTTGTACTTGCCTTTGATCTGGACTGTCTGGTGACACCAACAGCCACAGCCTGACTGGCTCAGCTGCCTTGCCCAGCTTCTGTGGGATTGTGCCCCTGTTAGTACCTCCGACCATCTTGCTGTCATTGTCACCTCCCAGAGGGCCTCTCCATGTAGGAAAGCCTACTCCTGATGCTCCTTGACACGCATAATCTCCCTGCCCTTCATCCCCATACTTTCTTTTACCTTCTACCAGTTTTTGATGCCATTGATCATTCTTGCCTTCCTGGCATTTTACACCTACTAGACTTGAAGATTTGGGTTTTTTTTGCTCCAGTTCTTTTCAAGACTGTTCTTGTAGTTGATCTTTGGATGAGTATTTTTGCTCTTTCCCCACTCTCATTATTCTCCAGGGCAGTACCTATAGCCTTTTGCTCATCTTACACTATGCTCTCTCTCCAAGCAGTTTCATCACCTGACACATCCTCAGTTATCATCTCCATGCTGATGACTAACAAATCAAGCTCAGCATTATTATTTGTTCTTCTAGCAATATTCTCCATCTGTCCTTCTCTCAAATTATGTAATATCAAGGTTTTATCAGCTTTAACCAATCTTAAGAAAAAGAACTATCATCTTTCTTCCCAAAAACTTGCCATAACTTTGCTTTCTGCACATTCAGGTATGTGTTCTCAGGATACTTTCAAATTTTTTCCTCACACTGCTCTTGAAAAAGAAAATCCACGTGCCATTTTGGGATCTTCATCTACTCAACCTCTTCCTTCCCTCTTTGTCCAAACAGAAGGGGCTTCCTTTAAGTCCTAATAAAATGTTTAAAAAAAACTTTTAAAAACCCTTTCAGTTTGTTCATGCAACACCTTTGCCTCAAGACTGAACCATCTGAATTCTTCCACTGGGGCCCAGTTCCCTTTGATATCAAACTTACACTTTTCAGTGTTGCTTTTAAACGTCCATGTGATATGAATGTGTGTGTTAAAAAGTAATAAATTGAACACTGTACAAGATAAACTATATCTAACTGCCAAGTAGAAGAAATATCTGAGCTAGTTTAAAATTAGAACCAGTGAAGTACCCCCAGCAACAGTGGCACTGAGCCTCTTGGCAGGATGTATTAACTCTTGCACAGCTCTATGCATTCATGGGTACTCTTGCTCAGAACATATTTGCTCATTAAGCCTGATGCCTATTTATATTTTGTACATTCTGCCAGTATTCCCAGTCTTGTGTAATATGTTTGACAGTCTGTCATCTGTGTATCATATAAAGTGGTTTACCCTATTTAAGTTCCTCTTAAAATAATTCTGCTTTTCACAGCATCTCCAGTAACTTTCACTGGCATCTGTTTCTTCATCCTGAGACTGGGAATGGCCAGAGCAGTAACATTTCTTGGAGAAGTGCATGTGAGGTGGCAGAGTAAATTAAACAGGGGCCTAAATAATAGAATACAGATCTCTGTGTCTCTGCTGTGTTTAGCAGTGCTTCTGTCTACTTAATTCTCTTCAAAAGCTCCTTTGCCTTTCAGATCTTCTGCACCTGATGACAGCTTAGCAAGTTTTACTGTGCCAAGGTTCCACTGTTTCCTTGCAAAGATAAAAGCTACTCAGAAAGATGTTCAATAGAGAAAACATCTCAACAGTGTCTGCTTTTCCTCTAGAAACTGGCACACGGTGTTTTCTGAAAAGAGTGAAGGAAATTTTCTACAATTCCAAAGAATTGGCTTTTCTGGCATTTCTTGCTGCAGGCTGTGCAGTCCCTGCATTTCCAGTCAGTGATGAAGGCAATGTAAGAACCAGTCCAGACACAGGAATTTGGGCCCATTTTGGAAAGCACTTGCCTAGCACAGAGATTGGTAATTTCACCCTCAGACCAGAATTCCACACTTCACTGTAGCATATCCTTCCCTCATCCTTTGTTATATCCCTACCTCCTCCTTTAGCAGCCATTTCCTGCAGATAGGTGAGGAACTGGCACAAACTTGGGATTTTATGGAGCTAGTCAGGCTTCAGTAATAGCAGGGGAAAAAAACCCACATGAAGATAAATAGCACCTCACTGAGGGCAGACTGTCAGCATCCTCATGCCATGTTTCATGCTCTCTGATCAGGACCCTACAGGAGCATTTCCATTTAGCAGTTTCCAGGCCAGCTGCTGCTGCTGCCTGTTGGATTTTACTCACTTGATTTATTGATGGCAGTCTTTTGCCATCTAGTAGAAGTTCTAGTTCCTTAGGAATGGTGAAAAAAGCAAAGGTTACTTTAGAAAAATGCATAAACTTTAATCTAGGACATAGAGTAACATATTTTATTTTAAAACTATGTTCTAGTTTTAATTCTATTATATTTTTGGACTATAGGATCTTAAATAGATAAATATATAATACATTACAGCCTTGATAATAATTTATATTAAAGCTATAATAACAATAATAATAAAGCTTTAAAATAGCTGAAGCACCACTTAGTACAAAACAAGATCAAAAAAAAGGATTAACATACATCACATTTCTGTTGTTATATATTTACCTAAAACCCAAGATTTAAAATTTTGCTGTGTTACAGACTTATTTGCATGATGAGAATATGTTCCCAAGCAGGCAAAGCTATCTGCAGACATAAGAATCACTATTTCTTTTTACAGAAGCAAAACCTCAAGGTTTAGGAGACAGGCATGAGCAAGGTTAAGAAATAATTTGCCAACCTGGAAATATCAGTGGAACATCCAAACAGTAAACAGTAACTTTTTTTTTTTTTTTCAGTCTGAAAAAACTGAGAACAGAGATAAATTCCAGTTGTCTTGACTGCCTATTGAACAAAATTATTTCACTAATCTTTAGAATTTTAAAAAGCACTGATATTGCTGTGTTCCAGAAACAAGGAGCATGTAAGGCTGACAGTCATTCCAGGAATGGCAGCAGAAACTTTAAAAGGCCAGGTGTGTCTGATTTCTCCTGCTCACCCTGCAGGTTCAAAGCATTTAGCAATTAAGGACATAATGCAGTCACTCAGGGAAGACTGCCACAGAATATAGCTCTAATAATTTATGGAGTCACTTTGACAGTGATCATTGTCATGGCAGGGACCCTACATTATTGTTTGTCTGCACCCAATTTAATTATGGGTATTTTCTGCTTCTGGTGCAGGTTCCTCATTTGACAGCTGTTATAAAAGTATGAGCTCTACTTGTATAAATATTCCCCTTACAGCAAAAAATATTTTTAATGGTAAACCACATTAATGCACATAAATTTTCATATAATTATCATCACATATTATATTTTACAATTATTTAACATTCAGATTTTCTGTATGTCAGCATGACTGAATATCTTTTATATAGAATCAGCTCAGTTGGAAACCTGTGCATTGCTATAACACATTCCCAGTGCAGCAGAGGGAAATAGTCCTTAAAATTGTTAAAAATATTGGGGTTTGGGAAGCAAATTCCAAGGTTTCTGGTGATTTTTGGCATGATGGCAATAGTTACAATCAGGTAATCTTCTTTCTAAAGAAAAGAGAACATTTATATTTAACATCTACTTCTGCCTTTTAAAATAGTCCATGGGAGATTTTCTTCTTCAGGTAAGATGGTTTCCAAAGTTACATTTAAAATGAAAAATTATAACATTATATGATATTGTTTACTCTTATTACAATATTAGTCAGCTGATAAATGCTTTTATTTTAACATATCCAGGTCTTGAGTAAACTCATTCAAACCACAAATTAATGAGCTACCTTAAAGAACTCAGAAGTAGTTAATTAATTTAATAGAACTATTTCAAAACCGACAAATTGAATAATGCTTCCCTTTTTTCCCCTTCAATTTTATTTATACAAATTCACAGAACCTTATTCAGAAACTGAGTTCCTTCTTCACTTTTTTCCATCAACTTTTTCAAGATTGAGAAGTCTGATATGAAACCAATGACATGCTGGCAGTTGATAACTTCAAAGAAATTCTTCAATATTTGGAAAACTACAGAATATCTGTTATTGTGGAGGTATTGGTGTGTATTTTAAACTGCTGAATATGGGAACAAACATGCCAAAGAAGAGAGCTCTCACACAGTAGTGCTGGATGGGCTGTGTCATCTTCCAGTGCTCAAAGGAAAACAGATAATAAAGGTTTGCTGTAGTTACCACTGCTGCTTTTGAATCACATTCATTGTTTCCACATGGCTAGCAACTATGGAAGCATTTTGGTCCAAAATATGTCATTGATAATATTTTAATGCTTTTAAGGGTAATCCCATAAATTTCAATTTCTGTGTGAGGTTTTTACCTCCATCCATCATGAGATTCTTGTAGATGGCTCTGGAATCAGACACTGCAGTCCAAGTGTCTGGAACAGTCCAGTACAGTCCACTACAGCCTCTGCTGCTGGCATGGGGAGGAACTGATGAAGTCCAAGACAGAAAATATTTTAGTGCAAAAGTCTCCAAAAGCCAAACATGCTGTGTTCAAGTGCTGAAAATTAATTTCTGGGAGGGTTATGTGGTTCACTACAGTTTAAGCAAAACCCATTAATATCTTCAAACATGGGAACTAAGAATATCCAAGAGCCAAGGGATTGTTTTGGAAATAGAGGAAATGTTTTGTTTCACATTATAATCTAGAATCAGTTCCTTTTTATTTGCATTTTTCTCTCACAAAACAATGAGAAAAGTTAAAGTGAAACATTTTCAATCTTGGGAATTTCACAGAACCGAAAAAATTAAAGGACAGGTAGGAAAACAAAAGAATTCCTTCTCCTGCAATCAATTTCTCCAAGTTTAAACAGCTGCAGTTCAGGTTGTGAACAAGACAGTTTTCTCACTGAATTAAGCTAAGTGTCAATTGCTAACAGACAGAGAGCACTGACACAGTAACACTACAGTAATAAAAAATTATTAATTTCACATGTCCAGTGTATGAGAAAATTTAATAACCTCTGTCCTCATTTGCTTCTGTTTCTTCTGGAATATTTTACTGCTATACTAAGTTCACAAAACACACTTCAAGATTGGAATAGGCAAAATGCAATGCAAATTACAGCTAATGTGATGACCAACACCTTGGAAAATAGGACTCTACTATCTCCTACTATCTAGCTCCTTTAGACTAAAACAACCAGTAAAATACACCTTGCAGTAGATGGACTGAACTCAGTAATTTGATCAGGTTTTCCTGTCTTGGGTTTGTGGCTATTTACTGTAAAACAAAGGGAGGTAGTTATGGCTGATTCTTGATACTCTATTAGCCAGAATGACCAAAAAAACCAACCAGAAATGTATGACTTCTTTGGAAAATGACAAGCATGAGTATCATATCCTGTCCCACCCCATCCTCCTTCAAAAGAACCCTTTTTTCCCCAGGAATATGAAGGAAACCTGCCTGAAGGCTGGATGAATTTAGAGTTTCCATCAGTGAAATACAAGGCTTTCTGTTCAGATGGAGAGGAAAGATATCCAACAGCCCCAGAGCAGAAACATAACTCAGCACTATCATTAGAGGTGCTGTAAATTACAGTGACATAAGGTACTTCCATGGCAGTAATACTAAAGTATTACCTATGAGAGCCTGGCAGAATTCTTACCTCTCTGTAACATAGATTTCAGCAAGTGGATAAGAATGCTTATCTATTTTTATAAATATTTTTAATGATTTCAGGTTAAAATTATTGTATGAATCAGCCCTGTGAATGCCAGAACTGGAATGCAGAGCCAGCAGTTTTCTCTTTTCTGTCTGAGATTAACTGGGGTGAATGGAATTCCTTGGGTTTACCCAGCTCACCTTACTCCTGTATATGATCTTTTTTCTTAACTTGCCTGCTGAACCCACATGATTGCTACACTCCCTTCTCTCTGCTAATCATTATTTTCATAATTTAGCATCCTTTTTGAGGTGGTGCTCCAGCTTCTTCAGTTCCTTCCATTCATGCAGGACTTTTCCCTTTTTTTAGAGCTTGTTTTCCTTAATTCACTACTGCCAATGTCTGTACTAATTCATCAGTTTCAGTAATGACCTTGGAAGGTAACCCTGTACTTTTGCCTTCACTTTTAAGTCACTTTTTTGTCCTTTCTCAGAAAAACATTCAGCATTTTTTTCATAGTAAGGTTGGAAACACCAATGTGATCCTCTTCTACATTTTTGCAGCTAATTGTTTTTGAAAAACGTGTGTCTTGAATACAACTAGATTTTGCTAAATTGCTTGTCAGACTTTAAAGCTTCCTATTAAAGTATATATTATAAACATATTTGCATTGAAATTCTGTTGCTCAGGTTCACTTCAATGCATGTAAGCACTTCCTAAATCCCTTTGCAGCTGAAGAATTCTTTAAATTTTAATATTGTTTAAGCTTCAAGTCAAATATACACTTAATATCTGTAGCACAGCTACAGCAAAGCAATTCAAATATAAAAGTAAAAATATAAAAAGCGGTTACAACATTTTTAAAGCTTTTCAAATAGCATGAATTGAAAGTATAAAAGTTGAATAAAGCTTTTATGAGAAATTACTGAACATTTTCCCTAATTTAAGAGTTTAAAGTTCCTCAATTTTTAGGTTAAAACTTGTTTAATACTTTTAAATGGAACACCTTCCAAAAAAAGAATTATGCAAGTTACAAAATGGGAGTTTAAAATGAAAGCTCAAAAAGACAAATGAATATTCCAGTATACATAAAAATTTGCCATACTTTTAAAATTGCACATTCTTACATTTACAGAAGTTAGTACAGAGGACATGACTGATCAAATTTCCATTTCTTGCCCTTTTTTTTAAGCTGCTGCATTTTAACATTCCATCAATGCTTTTGGACTATAGGAGATATATTTTCCAGTGTTCCAGATAAAAGTATGGGCAAGCTGTAACCTTGTGTAGGATTACAGAGAATCAGGAATTCATCTCATCCAGTTTCCATGTCTCCATTTGAATTAGTCTCTAATTAAACTTGTTTGACTTTCTGGCAAGTGGAAAGAAATGGATGTTTCTAGAATGCAATTAATCTTGCCCCAAAATAGATCCTTAAAACAGTTCAGATAAATTGCTCGTTAGAAATGCCTGATTATCTCTGTTAACTATGGAAGGAGTTCAGCAGACCAGCTCAAACACAAATGTCTCTGTGACAGACCTCCAATGTTATGAGAAATTAATCTTAATGTTACATTTCCCCTTTCTTTGAAAGAGGAATAAAAGGCTCCACTAAGGTGATTTTACCACCCTGTAGGAATTTATCCACTACCTTTTCCAAATTGAAAAATTATTGTTCCTTTTAAGAAAGGTGTCAAAACAGTAACAACAACAAAAATATAACAAGGAAGTAAAAGCAATATATATATTGATATAAATACTTTTCCAAATTCAATCCTTGTAATGCTTCTTCAACTTTTCCTCAAGGATTTTTTTTTCCTCTGATTCAATCATCCTTTGGTGAGTGAAATCTGTGCTGCTGATACACCAATTACAGCAATGCCTTGACAAACCAATTTATTTTGAAACATATAGATTAAGTTTTACCACAATGCAAGCAACAGACAGCTTTGCCTGAAGTAGAAATGTGTTTTAATTTGTCTTGAAATAGTTTTGTAGGTAAATGGATCAGCAGAGATTAATATCTGAACATACACTGATGCTAATCTATAGCTGTCCCCATGTAAAAATAGCAGCCATGCTGCTGCAGAGATTAAAGGTGATCCTGTATTAAAGGCCTGCACTGTCTCAGATCTGCTGAGTGATTTTAGGTCATTCAAATAAGCTCTCTGTGTCTCAGTTTCCCCATCTATCAAATGAATATGTCTGCTGCTTCACAGAGACATGGCAACATGTATTAATATTTGTAAGGTACTCAAATCCTATAAAAGCCATAATTAAACCTCACTGTATTCTAGTTGAATGTTGTGATGTTCATAAACTGATGTTGGCAATAAAAAATGAATTCACAGAAAAAAGAGCCAGTAACAGCAATTGACATCTTTATAAACTCACTGTGAAAAACCCTCTGTGCTATTATACAAAACTAACACAAGCACTCTGCTATGCACATAAGTCATGACTATAAACATAAATAATACAAATCAAAAGCATATTTAAGGTATAGAAAACATTAACAGAATGAGATATGATCCACTACCTGTGTGAAAATATTTCTCTAATGGAAGGGATTTGATCCTGGAAAGAACAGGAAGTGAAGAATCCTCAAGTTGTCCTGCTTATTTCTCCAGTGAAATAGTGAATGTCTAAGTAAAGAAATTAAACTCAGTCTAACCACAGCAGGATTCAGATTGTACCCACTTTTTCCACTTTCTGTGTGTCACATATGTAATATAACCTGTTTTGAAACACTGATGGGGCAGGCTGTGGGCTTGCAGGATGTGCTGGTCACAGGAGCAGCCTCCAGCCTTTCAGCAAGTTCTCCCAGGTCTCTTTGTGGAATTTGCTGGCAGAGACCACATTGTGCCACTGTCTGTGCAGCACCAAGGACCACAAAGCTTTCCATGATGAGTGTGCAGGAGTCCAATTATTGTATTATTTGCATAGCATCTAATCATTAGTGACTAGCAAGAGGACAAGCTTAAAATACAACACTACAGTGCAGTACATTCATTAACTGAAAATTTAAGTAACACTCCTTGATTTGCACAGTTTTGTTCTATTCCAAGTGCTCAGCTCCAGTGAAAGAGAAATCAACCCTGAATAAACAGAAACCTCATCCCCCTCATAATGTCCACAATGAAACAGAGTAACATTTGCACAATAAATTGGGTAAAGCAAGAGCAAGCAATCATAGCTAATGATTTTAAAATGCAAAAATATGTAATCTTTGCAACTGCATGTTTATTTTATCCATTCACTCTTCATTATAGTGTATCTTTACTAAGATATAAATCATGCAAGCAGGCAAAGAGATTAATGTGATGACTCATTTTAAGAAGTGGTTGTTGAGCAGCCTGTAAAAAACACAAGGACTGGGTATTCAGATTTCATATTTAATACAACAAGGAGCATAATCCAGGACAGATTACTAGGCCAGATTATAAACATTGAACTTGGACATATGCTGCTGTTGTTGTGTGATCAGGTACTTGCAGCTAAGGAAATGCCATAATTAAGTTTGCATTTATAACTTAAATTATTGCTTCTTTGTACTTGATATATCATAACATCTCATGGGAAAATTCATGTCATCATGTACCTGAAACATCTTGACTTTACACAGTGAGAATTCCTAAACCAATTGCTACTGATAGCTTCATTCCAAATGTTGATGTACATTACACAACTTGCAAGCAATGCTTTGGAAATGGATTATCACTTTCTGATGGCTTTTTCCTCTTTCTTTACAGGGCAGGTCACCTCTGTGACTACTTAAAAAATATTAATTTGTGCATTTTCAGAGACACTTTGTATGATGGATGAGGGGATGGTGTAATTCTATACATGAATGTGAAGAGAGAAAACTCAGTAGTGTCAACCTTTTCTGAAAGTCCAAGGTAAGCTTTGATTTTTTTTTCCAGTGTTAACACTTTGTGTGTTCTCAGACTGGTTAGATATTTGAATTATGAACACAAAAAAGGAGACTGACATAAACACAGTTTCCACCACTCTTCCAGCTTTTGCTAGAGTAACTGGGCCAGGATCATACAGGAAGACAGAATTTCAGGGCTACTGAGGGGCTGTGCAGCTGCCTGAACCCCTTCTTTTTCTGAGGCACATTTCTGCCTCATTCCCTGCACACTCAGTTAACATATTCTGAAAAGAAATTATCTTGGAATATCAGAGACAAATTCATTCAATGAGGACCAAGTTTCATGGGCTGTAGGAAGCAGGGATCTTGTAGAAAAAGTACAAAGTAACCTCCTATCTGCAGAAGTTCTCCAAATGAAGCTGGCACACACAATACTTTGTCCAACAGGAAACTTGCAACTTTAACAGGTCTCAAAAACTGGGCTTTGAGTGTTGGGTTTATTTTGCTTTAATATGAATATACAACAAACAACTAAAGAAAAAAAATAGAGAGAAATATAAACAACTTTCTCTGCCCTGCCTCTCCAGAAATTTCATCACAGTTATACCCACCTAGGGTGTAACAATACTGAGCCCTTCACATTGACAACACAAGGAAACTGCCCAGCAGCTTTTGCTGTCTTCTACACAGAGAAATCAAGAGAGCTCCCTTACCTTTTCAATTATTTCAAAGCTATTTGATGATAGCATACACACACATTGACTCCAAGGATTATGGATTCATTCTAAGATTCCAGAGGGGTTTCTCCTTCTTCCTTTGCCATCCAGCTTTTGGTTCTTCCTGCTAACCACATTCTCTTTGTCCTCTTCAATTTGCAGCTGCCCAGCAGACCTGTGCACCAGCCAGTCTGCACCTGCAAGCTCTCCACTTGGTAGTGTTTGAGCAAGGAAAGCCTGAGACATTACCCACTCTCTCAGTTTTAGCACCACAGGAACTTCCAGTCCCATGACAGAAATGCTGGGCATTCTGCTGAGCTCTGGAGTCCTCAGGCTAAGCCACCTCTTTGCTAGGCCAGCAGGGAGGCAGGGATAGAGAAACAGCTGTGGGGATCCAGTGACCCCACTTCCTACAAGGCACAGCAGAGTTTGAGTCTGATTAATACATAGGAGCATGTAATGGAGAATGCTACATATAGATGCATTACTTTCAAAAATTATATGCCATACACAATTGTCATAAAGAAGTCAAAACAATTAAATTTGATTGTCTTATAGTTAAGAAAAATCTATGAGCCTTTACTGAACACATGGGAATTGTTTTCCCAGACTTACTTGGCCAAAATTTGACTGCACTCCTAAAAATAGCAAATTTGCATCACTAATATCAGAGAGGTTCTGCTGCCAAATTCCAAGTGTCTGCTCCAAAATGTGACAATACTAGACCTGATCATTCTAAAATCTCAGCACCAGGGAAACTGAATGTGAGAAACAATCACTTCACAAGGTGTCCTTAGATGATCCTGGAAACTCCTAAGTGTGACCTCCATCTTGGGGAAGTTATTAGCAAAAGCTATTTCAAATGCAATTTTGAAGATGGATATATATAGTATACCTGAAGTCACCATCATTTCTGTAAGTGCACACTGGGAAAATAAAGTGCAACTGCCTGTATATAAAAATGGGTTCTAAGCTACCATAATTCCTCTTCCCTCTCCTGGAAAAAAATTGATCTTATTTCAGCTAGTTCTACAAAGATAAATAACTCTTAGTATTAAGTGAATAATGCTAAAATCTATTGGATTATTGAAATAAAAATCAGCAGAGGATAATAAGCAAAGAAAACTAAAATTCAGAAGAAAACATCATTGTCCTGCTGTATGCATGGATGGCATGTCCACATCTTGACTGCTACATCTACCTCTGCCAGTCCTATCTCAGAAAGAATAAAAATGTAGAAAAGGAGCAGAGAAAGGTGACAGAGAGAGCAAAAGGCATTGAATTGCTTCCCTTGAGCCAAGAAATTGATTGTAGTTTTCTCCAAAATACAACAGAATCCTTCTCATCTGACAGATATAGTAAAACCATGGAGGTAGAAGTGATGGCAGAATGTGAGTTAAAAATTATCACTGTTTCTAATATCAGGTCAGATTAGAAAATAAATCACCATTTACAATTAAGTCTATCCAGAAATAATTTCTATTATAGAAACTGAAAATACAAATGGCTTTTAAATATTCTTCACAAATTCATGGAGAGTCTGTTGGTAAATAATGAGCATTGGGAGCCAGATGCAGGAAGAGCTTCCCTCCCTCACCTCCTGTGGCAGCTCAGGATGTCCCCACCTCTCAGGGATCCCCCTGGCTGCTCCCCATGTCACTCTCCAGGTGTCTGCTGTCCTTAGGAGCTGCCTGACATTTCACTTCCCCCCCTGGCTGCCCTCACCTTCTCACCTTACTGACCAAGCACACACGAGCCCATGGGAGATAAACAAGTGAGAGCATTCCCAGATCTGCCCTGGCTGAGATTCCTGTGCCCTTCTCGTGTCTCTGGGATGCATCAGCTGGGTTCGTAGCCCAAAGAAAACTTTTCACTGGTACTAGGAAAACTCTGCTTCCCCAACAAGCCAGAACTACTGATTCATGGAGATATCTCATTCTCCAACTGTTTAAATTCTAACTTTTTCTGTTGTGTTATTTAAAATCATATTTAGTTGAACCTTTGTGAGAAAATAGATTTTACTTCTCAAAGTAATGCAACCAGACTTCTCAATGATTTCTCCAATTCCACAAGTGGGGTGAAGTGCATATGAGAAAGCATTTTATTAGAACCCTTTGGTAGCTCAGGATATGATCCTAACTAGGCAAACAAACTGGTAATGTGGTGATGGAGCTAAAATAAATATACCACAATATTGATGGCACTTTGTTATAAAAACCACTGCATGTAATAAAACCTTTAATTTATAAAAAAATTGTAGAAGGACAGAGGCCAAGTCTCCACTGTAGAACTTCTCTGTGCACTTATTTTCTGTAAGAATTTCTTCAGAGAGGGTATTAATATGGTAACACTCTGGTTTAAATGGAATTAATAGGAGCTGAATGCATTTACATACATGAATATCACTAGGAGTTCACAAAACTCTGATTGTGGTTAGATATTTGAATTATGAACACAAAAAGCAGACTGACAAAAACACAGTTTCTTCCTTTGTCAGATATGATTGAAACTTGGCCAGCAGGTTCAAAAATGTATCAGAGATGGACTGCAATACACAACAGTAAAAACTGAATTTCCCCATGAAACCTGCTACAAAGCCCTGATGGAAATTTAAGGGGAAATCTGTAGAGAAGGAAAGGAATTGTGGGCCCTACAATAACACAGTTGAGCTGAAGCAAAGACAATAAAAACAACATTAATTGAGTAAAGAGAAAGGCCACAGGAGTATTTAAAGCAACTATTCACTCTAAGGAACATCTCAGAGTGGCCTTACTCTGAATGGAAATGAAGTTTTGCTAAAACAAGACATTTCTGAAATTCAGAAGTATCAAGTGTCATTGCTCATTTAGCAAACCACATGTAAAATGATGAATTGATGATTTGAAACCTTTGTCAGATGCTGTCCAAATATCAGTCAACTTTAGAAGGTCTCTGCAAGCACAGACATAAAAGAAAGCTTAGAAAAGAATAATCTTTCATTTACCTGTAGCCATCTAGTAATGATACTTCAATACACTTGTACACTGCATTGAACTACTAATTTGACTTTGATCTTCCTGACAAGTTTATCTGAAATTAATGAGATCTTTCATGTAGGTACTGGCCTGCATGACTGCAAAGGAGTTGACAAATTGCTCTTTATTTCTGAATTTTATTAAAGAATCTTCCTCTTAAATTGTATCGTTAGAGAAAAAAGTATATTCTTAACAGTTTTACATCCAAGTCTACCAATAAAATCAGTACATCAATGAAAAAATAAGCATAAATGGTATTTTAATGTAGAATTGTGCCAATTTGATCTGCAGACCCTTGATTTTCCTACTTGCTGATTGAACTTGTGCAGAGAGCTTGAGCTGTGAAATATATTGACTTAATAAATGGAAATTGTAAACAATTATCATGCTATATAAAATTCATGAAGTACTTTTAGTTTAAATATAATTAATCTTTCATTAATCACATAAATATGCAATTTATGTATTTCTAGGATCTAATACTTTACTTATGCAAAGTATAGTATTACCTACTGACTAATATCTTCAGATGTAGCTATACAGAATAAAGTGTTAATCAACCATCAAGCATTACTAATCTGAAGTGTTACAAAGGTGGAACAAAATAGTTTATAAGCAAAGTCACAAGTCAAAAAAGCCCCAATAATAAAACCAAACAAAAATGTTCATGTTTTTTATAATATTTCATCTTATCTGAATTTTCCCAAAAGGCTTAGCACTTTTAATATCAGTTTTAAGGCTCATGTAAAAGAATATTCCTAACATTTCTGTCCCTTTGACTAGTAATACTTCACTACAGAAACAAACTCCTTACTCACATGCTTAATAAAGAAGTAGATTCTCCTTCCATTTTATATTTTACACCAGGAGAATTCTTGCCATGAAACTTACATGTGTTCAGTCTTTTCTTCCTTCCTTTCCAAGATGTTAAGCTCATTAATACTGTAGTAATAAAGTCCATTTGATTTTATGCTGGCTCAACAGTCTCCCAGCTCCACTTGGTGTGTTGTTTGATAAATGAGGAAACTCAGTGAAGTGTGAGTAGGTTAACTGGTGATTGATCAAACCATATCCAGTAAGTAAAAAGAAAAATGTGTTAACAGTGGGGAGAAGGACTTTGGGCTCAGAAAAGAAAATGAGACTAAAACCAAGTAAAGCCATCTAAGCTGGATTTTTTTTCATGGTGACAGAAGCATTTATAACTATCCTGCCTGACAAATGTCTTAAGTCTACCTGAAATAAAGGTCTGTGCTAAAGCTTTATAGAAAGCAACTAAGACCATGTGGGAGCTCAGCTCTCTCTTGTGTAAAATAATTGAGCTCAGCTCAATGGTGAGTTCATAGTGCCTGTGAAGTACTTTGTATGAAAGAATTACCAGTTTTATAAAGTGCTTCCAAGCAATATGAACTTAGGTCCTAGCTCACTTTAATTCTTTATAAGATTGAAAAGATATAAATGTTGGTGAAACTACCTGATATTTTTGAGCCCAGCTTCATCATCATCATCATTTCTTCATGTCTGACCAAAACCAGCTGCATTTCTCTTTGCAGCAATCTGTGTAATTTGTTGGCCAACAGTGTCAGAGCCTTACAGATGATGCTAGAGCCTTACAGCTGATTCCCACAGCACTCCTCTCCACCACACAGAAGTGACCAGTCTGCATGTGGGTGTTCTGGCATTAGCCCAGATATCCCTTGTGGCAAACACACAGAAGGTATTTCACTTTTTAACATTTTATTTTCAAGTCAAGCAATTGTAGTGTGCACCTGATGCCTTCATCTGCTTCTGCATAACTGCACAGCTCTAAATATAAAAGTTTTCTTTGTCATTCACACTTGAATTAGTGCTACTATGTGCTGCTAAGAACAGGAGGGTGGGCATCAGGACTCACTTTACAATTTGAGAGGCTGAGAAAGCTCCAGTCCAGTTATAACTCTGTGGTCAGTATTTTGGTGCAGGGATTGATTAAGGCAACCACTGGAAACAGGGATAAGAAAGGAAGTTTCAAAGCAGTTACCCATGATCAATATATGTGGTTCACACACACTGCACCACCAGGCAATATTTGCACAGGACATGGGCTGCAGCAGTCCCAGCATCTTAGTAAATCAACAGTTATGCTGATATATATCAAAAGAATACATAATTTAACTCAGAAAAGAGTATTTCACCAGTCAATCATGGAATGAAAAGGTATGGTAAATTATTTCATTGCCAGCTGAGTCAGAAATAATTTTTGGGGACTGAAGGGATGCCAGCTCCTTCTGAAATAAGACCGTGCTCTAACGCTCCAGCCATTTTCTGTCACTGCACATCCCTGACATCAAACTGTTCTTCAACCAAGTCAGTACTGAAAATGATGCCAAGTCAGTACTGAAATGTGACAAAATGTGGGAATAACCCAAAGCCAGAGTTCTTATTCTTGAGCCACGAGGTCCTTTTGATTTCTTTGGCTGCCAAAAATATTGGAAAATTAAGGTGTTTTCAACAGTTTTATCAAGGGAGTTTTGCCATGTGAAACCTATTAATTACACCAGCATACACTGGGGTCAGGAAATATTGTGTTACAGGTTAGAAAACATACTCAGGGATGGCAGGTTCCTTTGGTTTTTGGGTTAAGGCAATACAATATATTCACAGTAAAGCAGATATTATTTTCAAAAATTTTTACCAGACAGATACTAAAAAGACTTTGTACCAAATACTATTCTGCTATCTAGAGCAAATCACTGGCAATGTGAAACCACACATAGAATAGAATAATGACTTTAATGTTAGTAGGCAACAAAACAGGCAAAAGTCCATGTAATGCCATATTTATTGTCTGAAAAGTATCATTGGGTCCAGTGCAAAGGTTACTGAGATATGTTTTGGCAGGTGCTTGAGATTGTTTTGTACATTTATGCATGTCTAGAGACGTGGGATGAATTTTAGCTTATTTTTCCCAGAGCTACTGATTCAAAGATTCTGAAGCAGAATGAACAGAAGTACATCATGGAATGAATTTTCAGGGCTATTTTTCAATCTCATTTTTTTTATTTTGATTTTTTTGTCTCGATATTTTAGAAGTTACTGTTCTTGGGCCCTTCCTTAGATTGCCAACATTATTTTTCACCTTTTGATTTGATTTGCACAGAAAGCTTTATAAGACTTATGCCACTGCTACTGTTTATTTTCCCTTGCCATAAAACCTAGGAGTCACAAGGAAAATTTTGTCCCTTAGATAGATTCATTTTCCTTCAAGTTTTCATGCAGCTATGAAAAAGCAGCACTTAAAAGAGTTATAAGATGTGGTCTTTTAAACAACAGGCCCAGAGGAAACCTACAGCATAAAAGAGAATAGAAGTTCCAGGTGAAAGACACAAAAATTCATTTCTTTCTAAGCTGCTCTCAGAGCAAGACTCAAGCTGAAGGGGGGGTCTGACTACCAAGGCCCAAGGCAGCCAAAGGAGTGGGTTAAAGCAGCTCCAGGGCTGCTTGAGCTGCTCCCTGGAGGTTGCTGCTATGCCGTGTTGCCATCTAGGGATCACCAGAGTGCATACCCAGGGGCATGCTCCAACACATGCAGGGCCTGGAAAAACATGGTTGGATTTTGTAGGTATTATTGTCAAGGATTACACAGACAGCAGTCACATCTGTGATTCTCCCTCCTACTCTTGCATTATGTGAAGAAGGAGTTGGCACCAAGACTGGCCCAAAAATGTGTTGTCAGTTTAGGGAACATTAGTTGCCGTTCAGGAGTGGAAATCACTGTACTCAAGAGCAAATGAGAATCCTTCAGAGTTCAACTGAAATAGGACACTGGTATTTATTTCCCTCTCTGTAACTCGAAGCTCTGAACACAACATTATCCCACACTTCAGGACTGCTGATCTGCCAAAGAGAGTTTTAAAATTCTAGTGGGCTGTAAGTTTTGTCTTTTCAACAGAAGAAAAAGACAAAAAAGTACAGGTAGAGTGCTGCAAATGGTAAGAAACAGAAAAATCTTATGGGGAAAGCACAGAGGAAATGCAGTGCCTGTGGAGCAGGGAGAAAAAGAGCAGTGAAGGTCATGACAGAAAAAGTAAAATAAAGAGTCATGCAAAAGATGAAAAGAATAGCAAAGCTTCAGATAAGAGCATGCAGGGCACACAGTAGCCCTGAGAGGGACTAAGAACACAAAGAGATTCTGGCTGGCAACAGAAGGATGTGAGGCAGTGCTGGAGAGATAAGGGACATGTCTATCATCTGGAGGAAAATGTACCACAGAGCATGGGTATCTCTGGCATGGGAAAAGGTCTGGAAGATTTCTGAGATAAATAAATATGAAACTTGGCTGAGTGAGGACTGGAGAGATGTAATCAGTGATCTGCATGTGCACTGAGCATATTGAAGCAGGCAAAACTAAAGAAACTTTGCTAGGGTAGAGTCAGGAACAGGATCCCAGTAAAAGTAATCCAGGATTAAAACCAGTGGATGAACCAGCTTGAAAAGCAAGTGTGGTTTATGGCAAGACACAAAGGCAGGAAGTAAAGGAGTCCCTAGTATAAAGCACAGCAGTGGACCATGCCATAAAATCACAGAATAACCCAAGTCAGAAAGGTCATCAAATGATCATCTGTTCCAACCTTTCACAGAAAAGGGAGTCTAGGTCAGGTTACCCAGCACCCTGTCCAGTCACATCTTGAAAACCTCCACTGACAGGGACTCTACATCTTAAAAACCACCAGTGATGGGGACTCTACCACACCCCTGGAGAGGTTGCTCCAGTGAATGTTTGTTCTCACTGTAAAAAATTTCTTTCTATCATGATGAAACCTCTCCTGATGCAACTTCTTCCTGTAGCCCCCCGGTCTTCTCCATGTGGCTTTTTGTGAATTGAGAACATCCATCCTCATTGTAGCCACTCTTTAAATACCGGAACACTCTGATGAGATGCCCCTCAGCCTTCTCTTCTCCAGGGAGAAAAAAATCACACTCCTCTTTCCTTATAGGACAGTCTCTCCAGCTCTCTGATCACATTTGTGGCCCTCCTTTGAACCTGCTCCAGTCTGTCCATGTTTTTCCTGAACCGTGGTGACCAGGTGTGGCCCAGCAAGCCCTGGGTAGAATGGGATTATCACATCTCTTCTATCTCTGCCAATAGCATCCCTGCAGGTGCAGCCCAGGATTCAGTTTGCTTTTCTTGCTGCAGTGGTGCACTGATGACTCATATCAGGTCAGGTTAGACAGATCTGTCAAGGAGCAGAAATAACAATTTGGGAGTGTGTCATAGCCCAGATGTACAGTGAAGCACAGATATTGCCCAGTGTTGGCTTGGGGACAGGGTTGAGTAACTGGACACTTCCTTGCTGGTGGGGCTGGCTGGGCTCTCAGGCACTGGAGAGACACTGCAGCTGCACTCTGACAGGTTCTGCCTGGCCAAAGCAAAAGTGGTCAGGTGCATGACTCTCTCATGGTCTGTGTCTCAGGGTAGCTCAGGTCTCATCTGTCAAAGGCTCATTTCCAGGGAGGACCTGCACACTGCAAATGACAAAAATAGGAATGTTTTGAATACAAGAAGCTTCAGTTCCTAATGAACATATACCAGAATTGGCACCTTTTGCTGACAGTCAGCATCTTGTCATTTGCTTCCTTTAAAAAAATCCAGCTGCCAATAACTTTATTAATGACTGAGACTAATGCAGAAATTTTCAAACTGAACTACTCTTACAGGTTTCAACAGTCTTCCATCACAACTAATTCAGCTCTGTTTTCAGAAAATGCGCATTCTTGAAAATACACATTTTGACTCTCAAAAATAAACCAAATATAATCTAAATAATTTTAGGGAAACAAAATCAGGAGGAGTGTTAATGACTATTTACAAGGTAAAGCTAAAGTTCTGTTACCACAAAATAAATCCCATGTTAGATTTCAAATTTAAGAGGAAACTGAGATAAAATAAGCAGCTATGAGAATAAAGGAAGTATTTATAAACTGTTTAATTCTCCTTTGCCCCATTTGTTGACTGATAGCACACCTTTTTTCAGTTGGCCTCTGTGGCTAAGGCAAAACAAAAGGCTTTTTTTTTAATCTTATACCATACTGTGAAGCACTTTTCTATAAGGTTTAATGATCTCTGTCGCAAGTGTAGCTCACCACTTTTGCAGATGTGCCATTTACAAACCACTGGGAAACATTCACATCAAGATTTTTGTGTGGCTGCCTGAGCCTTGGATGCTGTGTGTATTCTCCATCTTTGCTCAGACCAAGAGGGCACTGGCAATGTTTTATGGAAATTTACTGTGTAAATAAGGTGTTGTGATCCAGCTGGCAGTACATGTACTAGATCTAGCTTGTAGGATATTTCCTTTTGGTCCGATAGTTCTTCTTTGTGGAAATTACTGAGGATTTTTATAGACAGAAGAGAAAGGCTCTTCCAGCCCCTTGCTAAGAGATCCTGCTACCATTGGTCCCTGTGAGTGGAAGGAGCAGGGCAAGGAGCCCTCCTTACATTCCTTACTGTACATGAACAGCACAGGAATGGAGGTTATTGTTGCCTCTGCAGCACATGTAGGGAGGGCAAGATGAGATATGCAAGGCTCTACATGAAAAGGCAGCATGGTAACTTCACTAATGTGGGCTTTCTCATGCTTGATTGCATTTCTTACCAACAAGCAAATTAAGTTTGGTCAGCCTAGTCTTCAGAGCTTTTTCTAACATTAACAAAAAGACAAATCATAAAGACATTGTTTAAACTTAAAAATAGGGAGATTGCCAGTAAATGCATAATGTAAGTCAGAATCTCTAGAGGACCAACAAGAATCTTAAAAAGCAAAGAATATTTGATTAGCAAAATGAGGATACAAGAAAGAATTTTAAAATAATTAGGTAAAAAATAGGTCACAAGTCTAGTATTTGTCCCTGAGTGGTTTGAAATATTACAGCTGATAATAATAATGCAGAGGAGCAGACCTGTCAAATAGGCAGTTTCATATTTGAGAATATGATGGATGCTGTAATAATACCAGAGAATGTATTTGAACCACTTTGCTTTCCAACAGCAATTAATAATGGCATGAAAAAACAGCCACTGTATTCTAATATCTTAAAATGATTAATGCCTTATCATTTGCATCCTGGAATTTCAGATGAGATGACCAATTAATGCCTTGAGCTTGCTGACCAGATTTTATGTTGCCTGATTTTAGCTCCTCAGTAAAAGGTGTATAAACTGAAACAAAATTATATATAAGAAGACTAAACTTATTTAAAAACCAGGAGGAGAAATTAAAGCTTTTATGACTGCAGTTCATAGTCTTGCTGAATCTGGAATTGTAAAGGACTTTGGTTCAGACATCTCAGACCTACATGTCCCCAAATCTGTATGCAAACACAGGCTTTTCTTAAATTCCCCTTGATATCTTCCTTCCAATGCTCATCAAGCTTTTGCTGACTAAACTGGCTTCCATTCACTATGTCACCAGCATCAGAACATTTCAGAAAAGAAAACTGAATTGTGACAGCACTGCCTTTGCCACACAGATGGTGCATTTGTTTGCAGCAGCAGTAAAAGTGAACACCAAGGGTGACTCTGAACAGCTCTGAGATGTTTTCAACAGTGGCCCTTTATTCTAAATGACAAATGTGAATTCAGAAAAGGACAGATGAAATCTGCTGAACACATAAACCAGTCAGCAGGCAAGTCAGCAGAACACAGATGGACTGCAGCCATTATTCACCTCATCTGAATCCACAGCATTTCAGCTGGAATTTCCTAGGTACAATAAATCATGTGGGAAAATGGTCTCCAATAGTAGCTCATCTAATAAAATCCATGTGACTCCCTTAATTATCAGAAGGTGAAAGAATAAGAAAAGAGCAGAGTGAACCAGGAAAGCAGAAGCACCAATTGCTCATTCCCTTGTTTTGGCACTGCACACCTTAAACAATCCAACAGCAGCAACAGGTCTGTCCTGCAGAAAGGGAACAGGGCTCTCACAAGGGCCACTGCAGGCACAGAAGAGCAGTGAAAGTAAGTGAAAAAGATGTTTCTACAGTTAGTTGTGCTTGCAAACATAGTACTGAATATTTATTCAGGATCGGTTTTAATGCATGAGGATCCAGTGCTTGGATTAAAAAGCATAGAATACCTTTCCACATAAAATTTCAGAATCTGGACCAAAGCTTATATGACTCTGTTTCAAATATCAGCACATAATAGGGACAGTACACAGAACAATACCAATCAAGTAGCTGGCTAAGTTAAGCTTTCACAGTGGGCTTTTATTTTTTTCAGATTTTTTTCTGACTTTATTCTGAAATCACACCCAGTATTTCCCCATCAGCTTCAACCAATTAGACAACTAAAAGAGGAGAATTTTTCAAAATGCATCTGTGCCAACATGGGTTAGCTAATTTTTTTTAATAACCATATTGGACTTGTCATATGGACATAGCTTTAATTCTGAAAAGAGAGCATATTTTGAGTCCTATAGCAATTCAACAGAAGATACACTCCAAACCCAATGAAGATTGTTAATTCATAAAATTACGTAGATTATGACCTGAGCAGTCTGTGCAGGGGATCTGATTAGGTGCTTTCAGGTCATCAACAAATATACAACACTTAAAACAGGAAGGGCAGAAAAACTATACTCCAAGATGTGTGGCATACCTTGGCAGCCAGCAGCTACAGATGTTCTTGGGGTTTGTTTCTGGTTTTTATTTTCAGAAGACCTGTACACATTTTTGTAATAAATTGCTTTTCCGCTTAAATTGACTTCATTCTCTTTCCACACCTTTTGCCTCCAAACATCCTAAAACCATGAGATCTGCCACTGGAGGGACTTGTGATGTGAGAAGAGTGAAAGACACACCAACCTGTGACAACACTGGGCTTTAAATCCTCTTGGTTCAGTCATAAAGCATTTAAAGACAGGGTCCCAGCACTAGGACACGAAGTCAGCAGTACAAGTTCAGTGTCTGAAGCAAATGAAAACACTGCTTAAGGTAAGAGTAACATGGAAAGGAATCCTTACTGGTGCTCACAGTGCTAAGGAGTTTGAAGGAGAAGAAACCAGCAGTGAATGAGTTATTGGTAAGAGGTAACTTGGACAGGCTTTTTAAGGTGGGCCCAAGTAGAGCAGTCCATGTATCTGTGGAGGGGCAAAAGTTAAATCCTGAGAGCAATGTTAAGTCCTATTGAGAGAAGCAGGGAGATGATACAACTGAAAAGAGACTACTGCAAAGGATACAGATATTAACGGGAGGGTTTGCTGAACAGGGGGGATCTGTAATGGTAATGCTGCAAGAAAGCAAATAAGATGTTGGGATATGCATAAAAAATAGAAGGAGTTCCTTTAGTACTGGCAAGTAGAGTCATTGCTGTTGGCATATTGTAATTATCTCTGATGTGCATGGAATATTGAGCATGAAGATTACTGGTAAACTAGAGAAGCACTAAAATCACATAACATCCCTAACAAAGAGTAACATTTTGTGAGTCTTATATACTCAAACAAAACCTGGACTTGGACAGAGAAATGCAAAGAGGAGGTTTAATATGCAACAAAGTGTGTGATTTAAAGTGAGTCTAGTAATCACTGTAGCAATTTAGTAAAGATTTTGTGGATTTTTTTTTTACCCTATGCATTTTTAGTCAAGACTGCATGCTTTTTAAAAAATATCTGACCTGGGTCAAGCAAGAATTAAGCTAGGGGAGCCTGTGTCCTCATTTATACTACAGTCAAGCATCAATAATCCATTCTTATGCTATAATTTATGAATTTTCCGAATTACAGCAAATCAGCTTTTCTCGTTCTTCAAGAGCAGTTATGCAGCTATGTGAACATTATCTATTGAATAAAAATGCAAACTATTTATGCATTTGGTGATTTTTCAACCAAAAAACATTCAATACCACTTTTATGAAAGAAAACAAATGATCATTTACATATGAGTTGCAAAAGCCCTTTGATAACCTCCAGCTCTTGCTATCTATCTAATGATTTACTGACTTACCAGGACTGATTTACCCTTCCTAAAGACATCAAGAAAATATTGTCAAAAGGAGATCAGTGTAATTTGTTTATTACAAGTGTAGAGATAGAGAGCTACTTGGAAAATATGGTAATAGAGTTAAATCTTTATGGGCAAGATAAAGATTAATGCAAATTAGAGATAAAGAATAATAAAAGTAATTATACTGCAAGCAGAATGTAAAAAGTAGTTTCTCTAATTTCGGTAAGGAGCTGTTATTTGAGTGCTATGAGGTTTTAGCCACTTTTTTTTGTGTGTGTGTTAGTCTAAAATCCTAAAATGTAGCTAGTTTTTTTCTTTGCTCCTTTACAGATATTCTATTTCCCTATTTTTGAGCAAAATCTCAAGGTAAACATTCACACCAAGCAGTGGACAAAGCTGAAAAAAAAGGGTGCAGAATGGGTGATGGTGCTCTTTTCAGTTACTCTGAACTGTAAGAATTTTGGGGAAATTTTACTTCAAGTCAAGTAGGGGTTATTCTTAAAGCCTGAGAACATATGGTTCAACTTTTCTTGGAACACTCACCCAGATTTAAAAAAAAAACCATTCACAACGTATATTTCAATCCCTATCTCAATTCTTAACATTTAGCACTTGATACACACTGTTTTCAGTTAAAACTGATGATGAGATCCAACATGAGAGAAAATGACCCTGCCTTAAAGAGTTACCCCACATCAGTTTATCTACAGAACTAGCAAGCTTCAAATCTGAAGGAAATTTGGGACAGTTGCAGTTCAGTTCAGCCTGCAACAAAAGAATCCAGCCAAATTCTTTCACATTTGCCACACCACAATAATTCCACAGACGTTCACCAAGGCTTTGCTTATTTGAAGTTATTTACTGTGCAGTGTTTAACCCCAAGTTGTAGCACAACTAGCCAACAGACTTAAGAGCCTCTTAGAAAATGCAAAGTTATCTAAGATGGTTTGTGCAGAAGAAGTATAAAGAATTCGAAAATATATGCCTGCTACTACTGCAAAGGTGGAATATAAAGAAAAAATGTTTAATAACCTACAGCAACATAGTAAAGAGTGTCCTGAGAGGGCGCTGAGCCTACAGACCATACTCCCCCTCCAAAGCATGGTTTGCTGTCCTGGCTGTAGCTATGCCCTAAACCAGAGTCCTTCCTGCCCCTCCACCATGCATCTGTCAGACCTGTGGTGGTGTAAGACATCCAGTAACCTATGGGGCACAGCTGGCAGATGAAGGTTTCTCCAAAAACAAGTGATGGAAGAAGCAACCTTCCCAGTGTGCTAGGTCAGCTTGGTCCCAGCCTTCCTATGTGCTTATCCGCTCGTATTAACAACTTTGAGGGGACCCTTTAGTAATCAGGTGTCCACACACTAACCACTTCCATCAGGAGTAGGACTTAAGAATTCACTAAATACAAACTAGGAGGAAGGTGCAATCAACACAGAGTCCCCAAACTCATACTTAAGAAAAATGCTTATTTTTCTTTAAAAAATGTGCTACATCTCTTCAGGCCCATACAATGTGAGCTACTGTCTATTTTTTTTTTTTCCTAGGGCTTGTTTACTGCTAGCAGGCCTGGTTTATGATTTTTCTACCATGCTTTTTGGATCCTTTCTTTGCCTCTTCTGTCTCAAACATAAGCTTTGTGTCTGTGTTTTCAATGCTTTCAATAGACTACTTCCTCCTTATCTATTTTCTGTCATTATACAAAGATTAATGCCAATTTGATTAGATTTCTGCAGTTCACCTGCTGCTTTTTCAAACATCTTTGTGCTTTCTTCCATGCTGTCCTTCTTGCTGGAGCTTTCTTTCAACAGTCACAAAACCTGATTAATTTTCTTCAGCAGATCCCACCTTATGTCTTCTTCACCATGAAGTACACATAGAAACAAGAGTTGGACTGATGGTGTGTTGCAAACTGTGCCTTCCCTGCTGATCAATACAGTCTCATTGTTTCCCTCATCTGCCCATAGCCATCTGCTGTCTTTTGTTTTATACTTTTGAGTTCTTCAGGGCAGGAATTATCTTTTTGCCCTATATTCCTATACAATAAAACATTTTAATCACAGTTCAGGATTAAGGCTGCTAGATAACATGATAATACAAACAAATTATACCAACGGAACATTTGCCCCAAGTTCTTTGCAGGTTTTTTGGATGGGGTGTTTTTTGTTGGTTTGTGGTTTTTTTTTAATTGAAATCTAAGATTTAGAAATATGAGGTGGTTCAGGAGAAACATCACCGATTCCACTGTTTTTTCAATGCCTCTGACAAAGGTTTAGAATAGCAGTAGGTGAGAATACTAATTCAAGTCTTTTAATATAGGGCTGGATCAGGCTCGGCAGGTCTGACAGCCTGTCTCCATTGTAACTCCTCCTAAAGGCAGGAAAAGGATTCTCACGGGAAATGAATCAGCCCCTACGGAGCCCACGAGGCAGCGTGCAAGAGGACTTGTGCTACTGCCTGGCAAGATTGGTGGCTCAGATATCGGGCCACATAGTGACATTTTTAACATAATCCCTAACAGAAATACACCCTGTCTTCCTGATTATTTTTATTTTAGGGTGAATGTCGCAAAAGTCAAAGGGCTGCCACACTAAATGAGGTCATAATAAGAGAAAATCCAAGATTATTTCCACAGAGATCATGGTTCAGGGAGACTGCTGTGAACCACAAATGCAAAATTATAAATATTACAAAGCGTGTATTTATGTGCAAGAGGCCTAAATTTCAGTTTCCTGAGAATCCTCATTCCAGGGGCCTCTTGGTGCCTACATACTGGTTTACGAGACTGTGATATGGGAGGGGGATTATTTTATCTTGCACTGAACAGGGAAGGTGTCAGAATTTGCCCGTCGTTTCAGAGCCCAGCTCCAGCAGGCACTACCTGACTCAGCTCACAAACTAGAGCCACAGCATCAAATTTCCCAACCCACTTAATTTGAAAGCCTGCCAAGATAGGTGAAAGACCTTATAAATATGTAAAGCAGGAAGTTCAAATTACACAGTGATGTAAATTCCCAGTGATTGATGCCCTTTTAAAAACAATAAAAATCCTCGAGAAACTACAATGTTGGTGAATGTGCTTCCCTCCCGATGCTGTCTGGCGGTGCCGTGCGGAGTTTGGCTGATGTATTGTACTTTTCGTGCGGATTTTATTTTGGATTTCTACCACTTCCTGGAGGCCAGGGGGAGGCACAGTGGGAGGAACCAAAAAACTCGGTGCCACAGCCATTTTGTTTGTGGGCAGCATGGTAGAATTCTGTCAGTCAGTATAAGGAGGGGTTTTTAAAACAGTATTTATGGAAAAACTATTCTTGCCGTAACGGATGTATCTGTTGAATTTAGTGTTAATTTAGTCCTTTCATAAGGTAGGTATTTATAATTGTAAGTAAATTGAGTATTTGTTGGGATTCAAGCCTCCCCACTTTCCAGGAATCATGGATTTTGTTTCAGGCATGACTGGGTCTTTCAGATGCTGCGAGGCTGCCGGAGCCCGGCGGGGCGGGGGTGCGGGGGTGCCGCGGGGGGAGGCCGAGGGATGCGCCGGGCGGCACAAACTTGCTGCGGGGTTCGGAGTGGGGGCGGGGGCGGGGGGAGGGACGGAGGGAAAACGGCGAAGTCTTGGAATTATTTTGTCCAACTGTCTTTCTTTATTAATTCTCAAGAGGCAGCTGCTCTCTCCGAGGGGAGGATGAGGCGTGGGGTTGCGCGGGGCGAGCCGTAGTTTTGCAGTGTCACCGAAAACCAGCGCTAGACTTTGGTCCTGTGTGTTCCAGAGGCGGGTGTAAAATGGCACACTGCATTTTTCCAGGCGGCGGCGGCGGGGGGAGCGGGGGGCGGGCGGGGGCGCCGCTGCCCGCGGATCCCATCGAGCCAACGCCAGCCCCGGCAAAGTTGTGACCCCGGCGGCACCGGGTCCCCCGCCCCGGCTGCGGCCGCCCGCCGGCATCGCCCGCCGACCCTCGGGAAGCCGCCTCCTTCCCCGCCCGGCGATCCTGGCGGGGTGACAGGGAGGGGGGGGAAAGAAGAGAGGGAGGAGGGAAAAAAAAATGGAAAGAAAAGAAAAGTCTTACTTTCTGCATTTGCGAAATATTTTAAGGATGTTCGGGAAGCCCTTTGCAGCATGGAGGTGGCTGGTTGTAGGAGAGCGAGTATGCAGTCCATATTGTTACAGCCCTTTTGCAAGGGCTGCCTTCTTCGAAGGTAAGTTTGTGGTTTTAACAAAAAATATTCTTTTCTGCGGGTTTTTGGCGTGTATTAGTGCTGTGGAGGATTTTCGTTGTGTTGATGAACAAAACATAGTCTTGTATTTTTCATAGCTTTGATCTCATGTGAATCCCACCCAACGGTGTCTCCTTAATAGCGACAATTACTGAAGTCAGTTTTGTTTCCTCTTTAAAATTTTATACACGCGAAGATTAAAAACAGTTTAACTTCAGTTTAGGAGTATAAGAACTCAAATATTTTCCAGATGGACTTGGTTTTGGGGTTTTTTTGGTTTTTTTGGTGGGTTTTTTTTGGTTCTGGCTTTTTGTTGGGGCGGGGGGGCAGAGGGGGAATTCTTTACCGAGTAATAAACGGATCCAGGAGGAAATATGTGACTGTCTATATAAATATAATGCAGCTCTCGTGTATAAAGAAGCATATTGTGTTGCTACTGTATGGTCTGGTGGTAGCTAAAAGAGTTTACAATGCCATTTGTGATGGCTCTTGATGGATTACTTTGGTCTAAAGTAAGGGGGAAAACTGCCCTTGGTATGGTGAAGGTGGAGATGGACATAAGAGGGTTTATATTAAGTTATGTCTCTTACTAAACAGTGACCTTTTTATTTACAAATTCCAGCACTTGTGATAATTAGCTTAAAGCATTAGTTATATAAAGGTTCTTATTTCCCCACACTTCACTTAGATATCTTGGTGTTAGGTTGTTTGTTCTTTTTTTTTTGGAGGGGGGCGGAAGGAAGGGGGTTGAGTGGTTTGTTTGGTCTTTTTCTTCCAAGAAGGTACATTTGGGAGACATTTTGTAAATTTTGGCATTTTTCTAGGCGCTTTCTTTTTTTTATTTTTTTTTTCCTTTTTTTTTTTTTTTTTTTTTTTTTTTTCACCCGGTGGGAGATCTTTTTTGTTTTGCATTGCTCTGTGCTGGTGGCGCTGTGGGGCTCCGAAACAATTCGTGTCCCCGGCTCTAAAGGGGGAGGGGGCCGGAGGGAGAAAGGTGGGGCACGGGTTGATCTATTGTATCTTTTCCTTTTCTCTGTATCAAAAGTAACCGCAAATTAGTTAGAATGACGATGAAATTGTATCTCTAGAAAATTGTAGTGTCGCATGAACTATGGCCCGGCAGAGGCATGACCTCACCCTTTCGCTGGTTTGTGTAATGAAGCAGATCCTTAATTTGTTGGATTTTTTTTTTTCAATCCTGTACCTAGGGTCCAGTTTTTATCAGTAATGATATTTTCGGTCCCACCCCCAAAATGATTTTACAGTGGTTGCAGATTAAAGATTTTTAAATTATTTTTTGCAGCCAATATGGAAGGCTTTGGCACACACTTATTGTGCAACTAGTCCATTGTTTGCTTGTTGTGAAGTTAAAGGTTCCATCCACGGCTGGTTATCAAGCCCGAAGGTCCCCCTCGCTTTCGTGCTTGCATATGCAATTCTCCTGATGAGGTCTGTAGGAGTTTGGGTTGGATATGAAGGTGGGGTTGAAAAGAAGAGAAAACCTAATGTAGTCCTTCAGATTGTAAGAGGATTCACCTGAGGTGGGTGGGTTATTTCCTTCCTGTTGCTAAGTGGAGCATTCATTTTACATGTCTTTATACATAGATACATGTTAATGTGTGTTGTTCTCTTTTGTTACAACCTACAGATCACCTCGGTTCTAAGAGCAAAAGGATTAGAAGGCTTTCTGCTAACATCCATATTAGGTGTAAGAAAACAGAAGTGATTAATGTTCTAAGATGGGTGGGAAGACATAGTCAAGCCCATGATCAGAGCATATATTGGAAACTCAACAGGTTCAGGAACAAATTTGACATTAAATTTAACACATTTTTAAGGAATCTATGTGTCTGTTATTTTGGAGTGATAAAAGCTGATAATTTTAAGAGGCCTTTGCATCTATTTTACATTTCAATGTCTTCAGTATTCTCAAAGAATAAATTTGACAAATACTAGGCAGTTTGAAACAGTCTCTAAACTTCTTGTGAATGTTTAAATCTTCAATAATGCATTTAGATATTGGTTCCAAGAGTTTGCTCATTAAGTTAATTAGTTTTATGGAAACTGATATACAACTTCAGTAGATCTCTGTAATGGTCTCTTATTCATTATCCTTTTTTAAGAGAAGATAAATTTTGCTTCAGTCTTAGGTAAAATACGTCTTGCAACCCCCTACCAGCAACAAACGTATATCCAAGAGAGCAGACGGCTTTTTTCATCTCTGCTTTGTCAGACAAGATCTGCTTTTATGGATTCTTGGCTGGAGCAGGGATCTGGTGGCCTATGACAGTGCAGTATGACCATTACTTCTTTGGTGTCCTGGTACAACTCTTAGACTTGAGGAAAAATATCAAGACATAAACCCTCTTAGAAAGTGTGGATTTTGGCCATCCTCCATTTCCATTTATGAGACCTGATCACTAGGACATAAGGTTGGAATTTTGAGCACAGTTTATGCCAATAGAAGTAGTGCCAGTTGTTGAGTTTATTACAATAATTATCAATCTTAGAGAATCACTGGCTTGTTTAATTCTGATGCAACTTTTCTTTTGTGACATCACTTAGACAGTGTTCTCATCCATGGACAACAGTCCAGAGCAAATGATAAACTGAGGTGCTTACTGAAGGCATTTTAATGCTCTTTTTATCCTGCACCATGAAAGTGATGATTTCTTGTGGCTGCTTCCTGTGCATGCAGGCCATGAACTGATTGTTGTGATCTTGCTGCTCAGAGTCACTTCAAGCTCAGTGAAGTCAGCAAGAACATGAAATCTGAATGGAAACTTGCTTCACACTTGCTCTCCTCTCTCCCATTCAACTGAGGCTACTCTTTAACTTTGGTTGTGGTTTTGCAAATTTGAAGCTGCATCTGATGAAAGTGTCTGGTTTTACTCCCATCAAATCATAAGGTGAGAAGAGTGAAGTGCTTGTCTTCTGCAATTCAGCGGTTCTCACACTTAATCTCCTCCTTTCTTTTTGAGCCATTGTGGTGCCAATAAGGAGTAAGAGATGTTTAAGACTCTGCATCCTCTCAAAGCTAGCAACTAATTTACCTTCTGCATCCTCTGCAGAAATGCCTGGAAGAGTAATTTCTGTGGGGTGGTTCAATCTTTATTGTGTTTTCCCCATTTACTCCTGCTGAAATACCAGTATGTGGAATTCCAGGACTTATAGCATAAGAACTTGTGGTTTTTTTTGGGGGTAATTTTCTCCCTTACATATACCTCCATTTCTAAGGTGTCAAAACTAATGTATTTTTCTTCTAACACAGTTTCCCTTTTACCTAGGAAGTCTATACAGAGTCCAGACAACTTTGAAAGATATTTGGGTCTCTTGGCTTAAAACTATCTGAAGTATGGGATTGTACTCATAACTAATCTTTTTCAAGAGCTTTATTCAACCTGACTGACCAAAGTGTTCTTTGTGCCTTGGTGAGATTCCTCTCACTATTATTACTAGTATTATGTACTGAAGTAAGAGTCACAGTAAAAATGGCTGACTAAAATGGTCAATAGTAGTTAATGCAAGATGTATAGATCCCAGGCAGATATAACCAGCTTCCAAAGTTAACCAAAATACTGTGCAAACAGTTCCTCAGAAGTGGGTTGCTGGTGTAGAAGAACGTTGCTTGGGGCTAAGCTCAAACAAAAGCCATACCCCCTGCTTCATTGACTCATATGTTATGCTCCCCAGTTTCCTGTGCTGATAACATATCTTGGTGCCTGGGACTCCTGTCTGTTATCTTTTGAGGGCTCTAAAGTATTCATAGTGTCCTTGATCCAACAAGATTTCAAAGGGGCTATCTCTTGGACACCTTGTGACATAATTTCACCTTTCTCACCTTTCTTATTTCATAACTTTGCTAGCTGTACTTCTCCACATCATACTTGTCAGCATCAACTTGTAGCAAGGAATAATTAGTTTAAAACTTGCTTCAAGGATCACCTGTTTCACAGAGGTGAACAAAGGACAATATATTACATTGCTTCAGACTCATCTTCTACAAAGTTAGGTCTCTCCACATCTCTTCCAGACTGATATTTGCATGACCTTTCAGTGTTATGAAATTATCTGCTCTAAATCCTATATGCCAGATGAACTGCTGTAGCTAGCACATCCTTCCACCTTTTAGCATTCTTCATATTTTTCCTCTCTTAGCAAATAGCACACAAGTTAATTTGTGTTGCAGTGAAAAGACAAGATTTTTAATTTATTAGTAAATATACAGGGAGAGGGAATGTCAGTGAAGTCAGCAATATAACTCCTGTGTTGCTGTTGTGAGCAACAAAATATGCTTTGGACAGATGTGACCACACACCAGTGGCTTCAGGTCCTGTGGGCTTCTTTAAACCCTTTACTAAGTCACATCTCCAGTTAACTGTGTTACCACTGGACTATCCAGGAGCAAGATAATACCAAATATTATAAACTTCCTTAATAGGAAGGTTTGTTCATCAGTTCTCTATGAATAGTAGCCTGAAATTGGTGGTCAGAAGGTATTGCAGTGCTTAAAAAGTCAGTACATTTGCTAAAAATTATTCTCTGCTTATCTCCCAATATAAACAAAAGAGATGGGAATTGCCAAATAACATGTGAGTCCTAGTCTTCACTACTTGTGCAGCAAGTTGGGATGCTGTTGTGGAGCTCCTGGATGGTGAATGGAAAGTTGCTCAGAGCCAACCAACACCATACAACAGAAAACAGTAATTACAGATGCAATGTCTATTGCTTTGAGCACCAGTAAAAATAGCAAAGGCTCTAAATGTAGTCCATGGGAATTCCAGCTAGGAGCAAATGACTGAAAATAGGGGATGCTGACTTGTCATCTTACGTTGTTGAGCAGAACCTGGATCACTATTTCTAGGGAGTAGGAAAAGGATGAGTTAGGTTTTTCAATGCTCTGAGCACTTGGATTTCCAGAGGAAGAGAGAAAAGGTGGGGTTCAATCTCATCCCCACTCCCAGGACTGCCACATGGATTTTAGTCAATGTTTAAATGTAAAATGCAGGAATTCCAGGGAACAGTGAGCAGCTTTGTTCTTCCCAGGGCAGTCTTCCTTTTGTCATGTTCCATTTTGGTTTCTCCTCGGGTTAGAGATCTGGGAAATGGGCCTGTAAGGTGGTGTTAACTCGCATTTCCCTGGATTTACAGTAAGTTGGGCTTCTGAGTGACTCAGAATCCCTGTATTGTATACATTCATGTAGAACTTCTTTCTTTCACTTGCCTTTAGACAAGTATTGTTAAATCTGTAATCCTCAGTGGAAAGAAAGAGATAAGTAAATAATAACTTTAAAAAATGACAAAAGGACTCCAGCAACAGCAAAACCAACAAGCAAACAAACACAAACAAATTTTGGATGTCTGCTGTGATAACAACTGTATCTTAAATTTAACTGAGTATCTTGATCAGGTCTCCATCTGCCTCCTGATCAGATATGAATGCCCTCAATTAATCAGAGATATCCCATGCCCCTCAGTTTGCTAATACTGACCTATGCATGATTTAGGTTAATGAAAAGTTAGCTCTTAATCCTCAATCTCCTTCAGAGCCTTGAGAAAATGACTAAATTGAGGTAAGATCTTTTGCCTCACAAGGGAGTGCATCTGGAATATTCATTAATACAAATAAGAGTGAGCTTTTCATGTTTGTTCAAACAGACTTAAAAATCAGGTGACTCAGATCTGAGGATTTCAAGGCATCCCTTTCTATTTACTATAGAATCTTGGTGCTGCCATAACTTGATCACTAAAAGGGTAACTTCTTGAAAGGGTCCTTTCACCTGACAGTTTTTCATCTGTAACCCCAGGGGTAGATAGGGCATGTTTTCTGGCTGGATTTATTCAAAAGATTTTTTTTTCCCTCAAGAAAATTTAAAATTCGATTTAAAAGGTTATAAATCAGATCAGCTGTGTTATTTCTGATGGTCTTAAAGGTATCCACACAAGGCAGAACATCTTGATGTCTTTAGCCAAAGTGCTTGTATATTCACAATTCAAGAAAAGTGCTTAAGGAGAAACCATGCTGGATAACAGAGGGGGGAAAAACATACATCAGATAACTCTGCATAGACACTTTCTGTTTAGCCCATATCCATCTATAAGCACATAATGAATGAAGATTCCATAAGAAAATATTCTGCTTTCTTTTGTTATCTCTGAATCAATTTCCAAGTTAAAAACTGGGTGTTATGGGAATCTGTGGGACTTCGAAGGTCTAGTCAATTAGACCTCCAGATGAGCTACTTTAATGTGAGAAACTGTTTTCCTTCCCATCTTTCATATTCTCCCTTAATATTTTTTTAATTAGGTTGTCTCTCTGTGCTAACACCCTTCTTGAGTTGCTTATAAGTCAAAAGCTCAGCAGACTTGGCATGTGTGACCAGTGGCAGGCTGGTGCACATTAACCCCAGTGTTAATGACAGGGGTCTGTCGTGTTCTCTTGGTCAGAGGAGCAGAATGTCAGAACAGCCATAAAACTGACATACTGCACAATAAGAGAATGGGAACTGAGTGCCCTTGTTGGAGATGGACAAGGGGGTTCAAGTCTTACTTGTAACCTGAATGATTTGAGAAAACTACCTTCCATTTTGTCTCTGCTTCTCAGGTTGCCCTAACAGCAGATTTGGGGATTTCACAGGGGAGCTGAGAAGAAAATGCCAGGGATATCACAGCACTTCTGGTTTCCATTATCCCACCTACATTAGTGACAGAGAAAATAATGTAATGTGATTTCTCTATTTTTCATCTCACGGCAACTTCATGTTTGCATCTAGACCAAAACACTTCCCTCTCAACATCTGTCCATCTCCCACAAGTTGTTTGCATTCTCTAAATGTTGAAAAACCTCAGAAATTACATTTTCTTCAGGTTAACCCTACAAGAGTTTTAAATTTTTAAGCATCTGCTATCATTTAAAGATATATAGATAAGGATATCTCAAAACAGTCTCATCTGATCAGTTTTCTATTCAGAACTAGCCTCCTCTGCTGGATATTTACAGTCAAACTTAATTCGTTAGGCCTTTTTTCCCACTAATGCAGCATTATTAATTTATGCTTTCTTAACTTTATATATAAACATTGGGTTGTAAATATGATCATCCCAGAAGACAAGCAATATTTTTATAACATTCACTTAATGCTTAATTTAGTATAAATAAAACTAGTGTGTAAAAAATCCACTTCTAAAATTGAAAGAATATTTGCGTTCTTGCAAGCTAATAACAAGCTTTGGAAATCCAAAAGCTGAGTTATTTGTATTTTTTTCATTTCTTTGGAGAGATGTATTTATGTTAATTAAAGATGGTATAGCCTCTATAAGGTACTTAATAACACATTTGTATTAATTTAATGTGGAATTCAGAGTTCACTCACACTGTATGTATGTATTCCACTAACATTAAAATTAAAAAAAAAAAAAAATCTAAATATGTATTATTAGGAACTGCCTCTTCATTCTAAGATGCAAATGTACTTTCCTGCACCAAAAGATTTCTGAAGCTAAGCTAATTCCTATATTGGTATAAGTCACTGTTTTCCTCAGTTGTGTGAGGGAAGCAGATAACCTACTTTCATTTGGATTCAGGAACTGCAAATTAAAGCATTTGTCTTTGTTATAGTTATATAAAGTGATATATATAAAGTTGTATAGTAACTCCACATTATTTAACATCAGCAACATAATTTTGAAGTTTGAAAATACTTGATCATACTTACCAGAAGTCCTGAAGCACTTGAAATGATTTTCCATAACTTGACTTTCAAGGCTGGTTTCTACCTTGGAAGTGTAAGGTAAAAATCTCAAAAGTTAGAGCATGTAATAGTAAGACATTCAGCTCTTACTATTGAACAGAATTTGCTATTTTATTTGCATTTACATAGAGCCAGGCAACTACCAGGGTAGAAGTAAAGTTTCAGAAGTCATGCAAAGGCACAGAGCCTGTGCCAAATTTATCCCTTTATCCCAGGTTGGGGTGTGAGCACTGGCAGTTGAGGTTTATGTAGTGGTGCCAGGTGTGCGTATTGGGTTTTCTGTTTGTTTATTTGTTTGTTTGTTTTTAGCTTAATAGTCAATTGAAGGATTTGGAACAATGTGCAGACCCATGCACAGCTATAATTTCTCTACTTCTGCTTGCCTTTTCTTAGCCTTCCACCTTATACTATGCAGAATATCAAAGTTACACATCCTTAGCTCTCTGATTGATGAACGACCAATTGTGTTGGCAGGGGAATGCAGGGCTTTTATACTTGGTTGGTTGTTGCTTGTTTTGGTTTTTTTTTTAATTTGGTTGTGGTTTTCCTTGCTTTTTTGTTTGTTTGCTTAGTTTTTTTGTTGTTTGTGTTAGGGTTTTTTTGCAAGCAAAGCAGAAGGGCTTTGCCCTTCTGCTGGCTCTTCTACTGGAAATAATACAGGATCATGTGATTAAATTTACTTGACTCAGAGATTATTCATGTGTTATAATCTGATGTTTGCAAAAGTCCATGCCTAAGTCAGAGGTGGTAACCAGCCCACCCTGTTCAAATTGTGTTTACCAAATGAATTGTGATTTTAGTATTATTATTATTGTTCTGTATGTCAGAATACAAAATGTTTTGGATAAAGATTTTTTAAAAAACCCAAAAATCCAGAGCATAAAATCAAACATTTTTGGATTTTGTTTGGTTCTCTTTTATCTTACTACTTAATCCTAAACAATTAATTTGTGAAATTACTTGCTTGTAAAGATGACTAAATCAAGAATTCAAGGTGTGTCAAGCATAGTATATTAGAGGGGATATGTGTTAAAAAGTGAAAACATGAAAGAGAAAATCATAAGTCACTTTTAACCCTTACAATTCTTAGGACACCTGTTCTGGATCCATTAAAACTTAAACAGGGAAAGATGTATTTCAAGACAGAAGAGTCTCAGCATAATTTGTGTCTTTTTACCACCACTGTAACTAAGAGAATAACTACTTCCACTATAATGTGTTTTCCCTAAATACACACAAACTTAAGTATCCAAAACAATTTATAGAAAGGAAATTGATTTTTCTGCTGCTCTTCTGGCAGCACTAAAAAAAACTCTATCAAATCCTTTGTGTTTTCAGATAGAGCCCATTTTACCATTTTCTTGCTTATCTGTCCAGGCGATGTTGGGACAATGATGAGTCTGTTAAATAATAATCCTGAATCATTAAGTTATTAATCCTTAGTCATTAATTCCTTTTGAAGTCTTCTTAGTCCTCCTATGGACAACTGTCTCCATCACCTCTAAGAGTTTAGCTATCACTGGAAAACTAGAAATCTGGCAATAGCTTTTGCTGCTCCTCTCTTAGCTTTGTCTCTTCTCAGTAAGAGAGTTGCTGGCCAGCAGCTTTTCCTTCTCTTTTGGATATGCCTCCATGGCATATCTGTTTGAGGATGAGCTTAGTTTTCATGAAGATCCTGGACTTTTGAATATTAAAAAAATGAGCATTAAAAAAACCCCAGGTCAACAAAATTGCTGTATAAATAAATGAAGAATTATTAGAAACAGGGTGTAAGGTAGTCACAGAGTGACAAAAAATTGCAAATATTTATGGATACAAAAGTCAGTGTATAGTTTAGTCAAATGCAAAATGCAAACAAAACCTAATTTAAAAAAAAATTTAAAAGCTTTTTCTTTTTTTCAAGTTGAACAACTGTCTCCTAGAATTTTATATAATTAAAATTCAAAATGCTTGAGGCCAAAGGACAACAAAAGTGACATGGTTTAACCTATATGCATGTCATGTGTAGTACCTTGTGATGATTACTGCTAGAATGGGAGGCAATATTAACTCCATGTGCCAAAGGCTACAATTCATGCTTAAATAAATGACTGGAATTCCTTCTTGAACTCGGAGAGGTTTTAAGCCATAAAACTAAGTACCAAAATTTCTAAAAACTTGTCAAACAGTACACAGGACTTGCAAACCAAAGTAGAAGTTACATTTTTGGGCTTCACAAACCCAAGTTAGATGAGAGCACAAGAGACCCCTGCCCCCCTGTCGGGAGGTATATGGATCAAGCTGTATCTTTGCCCATAATGCTCAGTCTGAATTTAGTACTTTTGAATGTATTTTGAAATGTTAAATTTACCAGCTGCATAGCTGATACACAAAGTGCTTTCATTTTAGTTAAGCTTGTCCTTTTAATTATGATCATAAAAAGACAAAGCCTTAAAGAAATGCCCCAAATGATTTCAGCAGTTTAAAAAGCAATAATGATAGCAATTCTAAATGTCTTTTCATTATATTTCAGTTACTTTACCTTACAACTGTAAGGTTTTTAAAATAGACACATAGCACTTAGGTTCAACAAATTAATTTATACTTAACTGATCTTTTACTGAGAGCTTGCAAAGAGTATATTGGTCACTATACAAAACATACCAATTCTGCATTAGCTACTATCATAGTGCAGCACTGATGTCTACAGATGTAAATTATGCATTTTGGTAAAAACTACAAAATGGAAAAAAACTTAAAATGTACCTGCATTTTCTTACCGAAAGGAAGATAAAATGGAAATATCAGTCTGGTTATGTTCCATACCTTTTCCTGTCACCATCTCTTACTGAACAGACATCAGGGCTGATGTCACATTGTTTTCAGTTATCACACTTTCCATCTTGCTAGCAAATTAATTTTAGGGCTAATCACCTTCTGCTACAAAATTTTTTAACACAATCTCTTTTATTGGCAAAACATTAAAAGCTGATGAATCCAAGTGTTTCAGGCCAAAACTTTTTCTTAATGCACTGTCCTCTTTGTATCCAAATGTTATTGTCCATTCTGCTTGCTCTGCACTTTTCTCAAGCCTGTGGCAGGGTCAGAAATGCAAAGGTCAATTAAGGATAAGTTCGAATTTGATTATTCTTCCTCTATAGTTCAGGATATTTTCAGTACTTTGGTTTTCACTATGTTCATTGTATATTGTTCTCCTTTCATCAGTATAAGTGGAGAGTTATACTTAATGGCCTTTTTTTTTTTGGCTTAGCTGCCAGGTGTTAAATTTTCATTTAATTTTTAAAGCCAAAGCTAATCTATGATGGCATATTGTGATTTTTTTTTCTTTTTTCTCAGCACCTTATCTGTCTGCTAATTGGATAAACTAAATTATTTAGTATTAGTGGAAAAGGGTGTAGATGTTTTATGGACAATTTATTTTAGGATTATATTTCTAACTAGTGTGTGTTTTAAGCTTTAGAATTAGAGTAAAAAGCAATATGCATGTTTAAACATTTGATTCTGATGTAACTACTGAAATACAAATTAATACAATGATACTTAGTTCATGTCACTCTCCTTAAAAAAAAATAAAAATCAACAAACAAGCCCCCCTTAAAAAAAAAAGTTTCATCCTCCCTAGCAGCTGTGTTCCACTGCATTACCCATTTGCAGTACAGGTAGAATTTAGCATCCCAGAGAAGTTATGAAGAAAAGTGAGTTGCAGTTTAAGCAGCTTGGGAAACCTAGTGGGTTTTGGTTTCCCAAACAGTCATGCAAATAGTTGGTTTGAATATTCTGTTAACAACTGCATCTAGAAATATTTCATCTAGTGTCTAGTAGTGGCTTAAGGCTGAGGAGAGTGGTGGTATTATTATTATTATTATTATTATTATTATTATTATTATTATTATTATTATTATTATTGTGGTGGTGAGATTTTAAAAATGGCTTTTGCTTCTATTATAGATTTCTAAAATTGCTAAGCAAAATAAGATTTTTCTTTTTTTGCTATACCTATGCCGTATTTCTGAAAGTTCTGTTTCCCAAGAGTAGTATGTGATAAAGAACAAAGTTCTGTCCACCATTTCTCGTGTGACAGTAAAAACTACAGTATTTTGCATTAAAAGTGGAGGGACGCTGAAATTCAGTCAACACACAACTATCTCGCATTTTAAATGAAACTAAGGATAACTTCGATAAGACAGCTTTGACTACAGAGCTAGAATTACTTATAAGCTGGTGCGAGAACATACACGAGCAAGTAGAGTTCCTTAGCTCGACGGCTGCAGCCCTGGCCTGGCCGGAACGGAGTTTGACGCTCCTGTGGCCGCGCTGCGATGCCCTGGGGCGGCTTGTGCAGAGAGCACCGCGACGGGGCTAACTCGGCATTTCCGATCCCTTGCTTAGAGCCGAATAGTGCATCACTTTAATCGACTCATTCAGATGTAAACGAGCTTCCCTAATCAGACACGCTCAAGTGGGTTCTACCCATTGCCTAGGGTGAGCTCGCTTGAGCGGGTCACTGATAATAATTTAAGTCCACGCAAAGCTTAAACCAGTTCACGTGTCCGCACTTTGCTGCCGGACTAAGTTTCTGGAAACCTCAGAGAAACGGGGTGGAAATGCCGTTGTGGAGGTGCCCGGTTCTTACGGTTCTTCACCGTTTTCGGGCAGGTGCCCGCGCTTCCCCTTTATTTAGCACGGACGCGAACCCGGTTCGGCGACGCGGAGAGGGACAGCGCCCGGCGGACGGCTGCGGGGCCGCGGCCGGGCCCTGAGGCGAGCGGCGCTCTCGGGGCGGCCCCGCACTCGGACCCCCCCCACTTGCGGGGCGCCGCTCCGGCCGCGGCCGGGGGCACCGCAGCCCTCCCGGGTCGGGGTGAATTCAGAGCCCGGCACCGCTGTCCCGCGCTCTAGTCCCCGAGAGGCCGGAAAGGTCGGGGCCGACACCTCCCCGCCCCTCTCGCCCAGGTTTCCCAGAGCTGTCATGGTCAGGCGCGGATGCAGGGGAGGTTCCCCCCGGGGCTGAGGGGCTTGGGGCTGCCCCAACTTCCTCACTCCGGCAAGAACGGAGCGCGGCTCCGCGGCACAGCTCGGCGGCCGGAGGGCGGAGCGGTGCCGCACACGCTGATTAAAACTCCCTTTGCTCCCGACTGCGCCCCAGATCCCGGTGCCCCGATCTTGACTCCGGTGGCTCCGAGTCTTCCCGCGCTCCCGAGCCCGCTCGGGCCGCTCGCAGCGTCCCGCGCTCCCGAGCCCGCGCCGCCGTGCCCGCGCCGCGCGCGCTCCCCCCGGGCGGCGCCGTGCCCGCGCCCTGCGCGATGCAGTGTGGGAATGGCTGTGGCGCTGGGGTTGGCTGAAAGAGGCGGCCAGTCGAGGTTTAATGTCCGCCATGTTGGCCGTGGCGTATTGAGCGGAACCGGAGCGGCGGAGGAGCGGAGCCAGCGCCCAGCCCAGCCGCGCCAGCGGGCGCCGCCGGGCCCCGTGTCGGAGTGCGCCCCGCCCCGCCGGGGGAGCCTCGGTCCCTCCATGAGATCGCTCGGCGGGGTCCGGCTCTCAGCTCGGAGCGCGCTTGCTGTCGCCCCCCCCTTCCCAGCCGGAGCCGCCATCGCCGCCTAACATGAGCAAACTGTCGTTCCGGGCCCGGGCGCTGGACGCGTCCAAACCGCTGCCCGTCTTCCGCTGCGAGGACCTGCCTGACTTGGCCGAATATGCCTCCATTAACCGGGCCGTGCCGCAGATGCCCACGGGCATGGAGAAGGAAGAGGAGTCGGTACGTGAGACCCCCCCCCCCCTCGGCCGGGTCCCACCATCCCCCCCGCACCCGGGCCCCCACCTTCGCCTCTGCGCAAGCACAAAATGGCCGCCATCTTCTACCCACTCTCCCCGCCCGCCGGGAGGGGGGGGACACCCGGGGCGGGAAAACGCCGAGCCCGGCCATCCCTCACCGCGCCCTCCCCGGGAGCTCCCTCACGGTCTTTTCGCCCTCCGTTCGTGCCCCGCGGCCGCCGGCGGCCCATCGGCGGGACCCCGAAAGGCACAAAGGGGGTCACGTGACACAGCGGGGCGGCCGCCATTTTGTGTCTCGGTCCTTGGGCCGGGCCTGGTGCGGCAGCCGCGAGGAGCAGACGGGGCCCGGCGGCGGCGCCGTGCGCGCGCTCCCCCGCCGGGGGGCGCTGCCGAGCCAGACGGCGCCGCGGGGGGCGCGCGGCGGCGGGAGCGCGCGCGGGCCCGGCCACCCTCAGGGGAGCGGGGCCCGGTGGGGCCTGTGCCTTTTCCTTTTCCCTTGAAATAGGAAGTGGAAGGATTTATGTTTAGATTTTTCTAAGAACCCTGTAAGTGCCATCAGACAGGCGCGGTGTAAGTGAAGTTATGACGGTCCCCACGAAAGTCAGTTCTGAAGCACTACTCAGAGTAAGGAAATCCGTGTTGGAGGCTAAAAGTCTATCACTTCCTGCTCGGTTTTGCTGTCTCAGTGGAGGATGAAACTTTAAACCATTTTGGACTTCAGGGTCATTTAATCATTCACTCAGCACTTTCCAAGATAGGCCAAACAATCAGTAGCTGATTTTGCTGAGGGTAAAACACTTGGTAACTGTTATTGTTGAAGACTCTGCTCTGAAGTGCGTTATTTGCAGTGTTGTAAATCTTTAATGATTTCCGTAGTATAATCAGTTCTCCCCATCTGTGCATTGGGCACAGCAAATAGGGAAGTACTGCAGAAATACAGTTATGTAAGCAGGTTTTGAAATTTGGTGCTAAGAACAAAGGTGACGCTAGCTCGGTTGGTTAGAGCAGCGTGCTGATGGTGCCGAGGTTGTGGGATCCATCCACATATGGACCATTCACTGAAGAGTTGGACTCGATGATCCTTGTGGGTCCTTTCCAAATCAGAATATTCAGTGATTCTGTTAGAGTTTCATAGTCCTGAGTTTTTCTAGCTGTCAGATTTCCATTGTCCTTTGAAGGTGACAGGCTGTTAAGTTTCTAGTTCCTAGTTCTAGATGTAGCAAACTTGGAGTTACATTTGTTTTTAGAGAGGTATCATCTTTAAATGGAATTTCCTCTTTGTGGCACTATTGCTCTTAGATAATGGACTCAGTGAGTTTTTATGAAATGTATTCAGGCAGAAAGGTTTCAAGAGAGTAATGCATTTTGCATGTTGTTGTCCACAGGGTAACCACTCTGTGAGTGGCTTTTTTTAACATAACTCCTTAGCATTTTGACATAATTTATTATTTCCAAGTCTTCTGCAAGTCATAAGTTGCTTTACGCATCTGCTAAAATGTATATTGTGAAGTGTAGTGGTTTTGTGGGATTTTTTTCTTTATTTTTCTAACTGATAGGTTGGGTTTTATTGGGTTGTTTTGGTGGTGTTTGTTTTTGTGAAGATGCTTAAAACTTTAGCGTGATATTGATTGAGGAGTATTTAAGTGGTAGGTAGCAGTGCTTAGGATACTTGTGTTTCTTTCGGGCACAGTAGATGGATTCTGAATATGAGAGAAAGCACTTTTTATTTCCTCTTGTACCAGAATATTAAATTTTGCTGTTTGCTGTGACACTTGCTGAATTTATCTCTCAGTTCAAGGGAGTAAGACTGCATTCTTGCATTTGTAGAAATGTCAGGTTGCCGTCTTTCTCTTTTACTGTTTGCCTGGCAGTTACAAGTTTTCAGGCTAGAAAATTACATGGGCTGTCTGTATTGTCTCCCTCCCTAAACCCAGACATATATATCCTACCTAAGTAGTCACGGGCAAGAAAGAAATTTTTAACATTAATTATAAGACTTGTTTTTGTGTTTAATGTGATGCTTTTGTTTCCTAAATTTAGCTTTGAGGGTTAGCTCTAGGAGTAAGTAGAGACTTCCCACAGCTGGAGTTTGCTCCTGCGTTTGTTTTGAACGTGTATGTACACACACAAACACACACCCCCCCCACACAGAAATTGGTTTGCTATCAGTAAGCACAGGTGTCCTTCTGAATCTTTTTTTGGACCTTCATACATAAAATAGTTGCTATTAAACTCTTGTTCCTTATTGTTTCTGCAGACTTACTAAATTTCCTTCCTTCCCTCTTGTCCTAAATAGCTTTCTCTTCGGTTTATATTAGTGTTGACAACAGAGAGCCCAGTTCTCTGACTTAAGCTGGGGCAAACCTCATAGGTTTAATACCCTACTGTATTCTGTTCCCCAACCTTCAGGCCATGCAGGATTTTGGAAAGTTGATAGTTTGTGTTATGTAGCTGAAGACTTGAATTGGAGGATTTTTTCCCTAATGCTTACAGAAGTGATAGATGTTTTATTACAAACAGATGGCAAAGTGTCCATAAGATTTCGGAGGAGAGGGTGTCTTCAACTAGTATGAATTAGCATTTATAACTTTTTATAAATAGAATTCTAGCATTGGTTTGAGTTTTGCATAAATGTAATTTTAAATGAACAGATATTTGGAGCTAAGAGTTCTCTTCTTGACTAAATAACTTTCCCTAGGGAAAAATGCAATCAAAGAGATTTAATATTCAGGCATCAAGTCACAAGATATTTAAATGACTAATTACTGTTTTGATGCACAAAAAGGAGTCTTATTTTGCTTCCCTTTCATCTTATCTTTCTTCCATCATGTTCCTACAAAGAAGTAAATAGCAAAAATAGTGCATCTTCCTTATTAAAACTGGAAACTTCAGTTCAGAAATTATATTCTCTAAGAGTCTTCTGCAGGAAAAACAACCTTGGTGAGTCTCTGAGAGTTGTAAAATATGCAGTTGATCCAGGGATATAGTAACCCTTTTAAAGGAAGTGACAGCTAAGGGCCTTAAGTGGTGTTAATTCTGTAGAGTCTGCCTCGCCTGGCCGTGGCTTGGCTTCAGTCAGTGGTTTTGTTAGGAGGAAAAGGACTAGTAAAAAACCTCTTTGACATGCAGACAGTGGTACTGGAGGTTACCATCTCATCCTGTGTTCTGGTTTAGCTGCCAGGTTTCTGAGGTAAACTCATTGTGGCTGTTGCCAAATCTGTTGCTGCACCTAAGAAACTAAAAAGTATCATATACATCTAAAAAAAAAAAATAAACCTTCAATATGTAATGAATCTTCTTATGTAACACTAAACATCCCCTGTATTATTTCAAAATGCCAGTTTTGAGCAAAACAGATCCTCAATGCTGTAATTTTGAGAACCAGACAACAGACCACTGTTAGTAATACAGTAAAGCAGATTTGGCTATCAAGACTGTTGATAGCTGTGAATAAACAAGTAGGTGGAGTAGTTGTTTATAATTTAAAAAGGACTTTTAAAAAGGTGTTGGTTTGTGTATCCCGTGGTTTACTATTTCTGAGGAGGGTGTTACTTTTTTTTTAACTAGAAATTCAGATTCTAGACTGAAAGGAGACAGCTGAGAAAGCAGAGCAGAGGTAACTTTAGTTAAGCAGGATAAAAAGTGGAAAAAAAATTAGAGACTGAAGCTTTTTGAACATGTTCAGTGACATTTCAGAAAGAAAGCTTACTCTACAGGCAGCCTAGATTTGATGGCCTTCAACCAAACCAAGGGAAACTATACTTGTTTTCCTTGCATTTTTAAAAGGAAAGTAGAAAGAACACACTCTACATCCCTAGCCTCTAGATTCTCTTAAAAAATAGAAGTTTGGGGGCTGGGAGGGTATGGGGTGTTGTGACTTTGTGGATAATTTATAAAATATATCTTTATGGAAAATGACTATGAGTGTAGTTGGGTTTTCATTTTTTTCTAGGGAGTTTTAAAAAGGAACAAAGTCATGTGTTTGAAGGACATCATGTCAGCATTATAAGGCATTTTAAAATGTTGGGAAGTTAAAATTTTTTAGGTGAAGCAGTGCCCTAGCAGAGATTAGAATGAGCAGAGATACTTTTAATTAAGTCCCTTAGATCTGAGAAATTAATTACCTAATAATTTGTCTTTGTTGGTGACATTTCCAGAGTTAATTCCCACAACCCTAGGGCTGTTATTATCATGGGTTTGTGGAAGGGGGTTGTTTGACTTTTTCCATGAGTGAGTTTGTTGTCCTCATGTAAATTCTGATAGTACTTTGGTCTGCTAAGGTTTTGGATATTAGTTTTGATTTTTGTCTTCTGTGTGTTCAAGTTTGTATAGGTTAAATGCACTTTCTCCCTCATGTAAAGTTTTTAAAATTCCAGTGTCTCTGACATCTGGTGTTGAGGCAGGAGAGAGAGAGTGCTATTGCTTTATTGAAATACTCTTAACTCCCTCTTCTGACTGGCATCCTGGTCTGGTGATGAGCCCTTGTCCTCACCTTAGCTCTGGAGTAGCTGCTTGCTTGCTCTACTAGATATCCGACAGTGATGCACTACATGGAGTTGTTCTCTTGTGGATCACAGTTTAAATTTAAAGCTTGATTTCTAATTTTAGTTAGTGTTGCTAGTTACAGATAGAAGAATTAAGCACCCAGAGTCCAAAATTAATCTGTACAGCTGTTCATTCAGTTCTTACTGGTTTCCTTTGTATATATATCATGGTGTAACTGACAGTGGGCAAAATTCAGTCTGTATGTGTAATTATCATTCCTGGATACTGTCCTGCTCTGTTACCTGGTTTTTCAGCAAACTGTTGAAATAGTTTAAACTGTGCTTTTGATCTCTTTAAATCCACAGTCATATTATCTTTCCTGTCCTGGTTTTGAGGATGTTTAAGAAAAGCTTATTTATTAAAATTTCATTATTAGGTGTAATTTTCCGCCTTCTTCTCCCTTCAGCATGACCTGTCAGTATTTGCTAAATGCTATAGAAGACCCAGTGAAGATAAGCTAATGTTCATTCAAATGCTTCAGAACACTTCAAACATATTCTGTAATAGGATGTGTCTTAATTTAACAAAGCACTACATGGTAAATTTTCATTTACCCAGTTAGGATAGGCTCAAGGATCACATCCTGCCATGGAACTGCCTTGGGCACTGCTAGCACAGATCTTTGCCAAGCCATATCTAGACAGAAAAATGTCTTTCTCCTCCCAAATCCATACTGCAGGCATTGGGAGGATACTATATCCTGGATCTCTTACTGCTGAAACAGCTGTTTTTGGCTTATCAAGGGAAAAAGTTGGTAAGGAATGTACAAAAAGTGACCCACATGTTACCATCTAAGCCCTAATGAATTCAAAATAGGTGAAGTCAGCATGTAGCTGAGGTGTAGTGACTGTGTTAACAGGTGTATGAACAGTGTTAACTTATATTTGGAAATTTCACTAAAGGTTCTCCAGTCTTTTTTTATTACATTCCTGCCAGGTTAAGAAACTGCATTCTGTGAGTGCATCCATAGAAGTATGTGTAATTGTGTGTGTGTGCGGTACCGGAAGTGTTCTTAAAATAACCACTGCCTTACTGACACAGGGTTCATGGATATTGAGTATTTTAGAATCTTGTCGGGGCCATCAGAATTACATGAATGTAAAATCATAGCAGGTACTGTAACTGAATCATTAGTTTCCGGTCTGGGCTTGGTTTTTGTTTGGTTTTTTTTTTCTTTGATGTGGTGTTTGGAAACTCTATAAAGTTTTTTGCTTACTAACAGAAGAGAATTTGTGCCTTCCTCCCACCCTCCCCAAGCTGTAGAAATCCTGAAATCTTAAGCAGAACTACTTAACTCCTTTAGGGGGTCTCTTTTTAGAAAAGTTCAACTGAAACATGAAAGGATTTTGAAGTAAGTGGGGAGAGTAGAGACACCTCTTATTGCATAATCTTGCATTTGCGAGTCCCATAAACTGGAAGAATATTGCTTTTTGTTTATGTTGTGTTCCCCTTTGAGCATCTTTGCTGCTCACTCATAGCAAAGGCATTAATTTTGTATGCCGGCCTAATCTTTTTTTAGTGCATAATTTTAAGTACACTGAACTTGTAGATTAGGTTTCCAAGAACCTGCATGTTTGATAGGAGAGGAACACAGAAATAAGGGCTTTTTGCAGTTTTGTCTAAGGTAAGTCTACCAACACCTCGGTTTGTAGCTGGAAGAGATTTTTCTGTGAGTTCATGTCATGACCTTAACTTCACTGTTCAGTTTGGTACTGAGCTTAGTGGTTTACTTCAGATATACCTGTTGAAAAAGGTTTGAAATGCTTAGACAGAGAATTTAGAGAGAAAAAATGTGGCAGCTTATGACAAGTGGGGCCTAATTTCACGTGCAAGAGTATTAGTGATGACTTCCTTATTGGTTAGCATATTCCATCTTCAGTTACACCACAGTTTTCTGTTGGGTTTGATGTTAATTAAGTTATTCTGAGCATTCATGCAAGTTAGGAAATCTGGCAGATCATGAGGAGTAGCTTCTGTAGTGATCAATTCATGCACCACCTTTGGCTACCTGAAGAATGTTGTTCATCCTGTGATGTGAGCCCACCTGTAGCACAGTGTTCCCTTTTAAGTCAGAGGGATGGTGGTGGCCTAGACTTCTATTACAGGTTGGTGAAATTTATTAGAGTCTGGGATGGGATTGAGTAAATTTTGCTTCTCGTTTCTCACTGGGATGGGCCTTCATGTATTAAGAAGATGTATTGTTTATACCTTTGGGGTTTGACAACTGCCTGGAAGCTGACAGTTCTGTGTAAAAGTTGAGGAATCATTATATATGTCCTGTTGTTACACCATAGGGAAGTCAGGCACTAACTTGAAGTTGTGAACAAGGGTCTGCCATGGAAGTGGTGTGATAAGGCAATGTTCTGTATATACTGTCAGTTAAGCATGTGATAATGGTAAAGGTGTATGCTGTGCTCTGAAGTAATGCTGGAAATACTATAACTTTCAGAAAATAGTGGGAGTTCGTTCTGCATGTCAGAGGCTTCTCCAGGAGGTCCAGATTCTCTTTTGAAATTAAAGAGGATAAGAATTGGCAGACTTCAGTTTGATTGTTGTCTATAATACTAATATTGAAAGAAAATTTTCCTTTTGAAAGCAGGATAATTTAGATAGTTTCAATAATCTTAATGGCATGAAGCTGTGTCAAGTAGCATTTAGGGCAGATATTAGCAAAAGTTTCTTCACTCAGAGCACAGTTAGACACTGGAACAGCTTCTCCATGGAAGTGATCACAGCACCAAACCTGACAGAGTTCAAGAAGCATCTGGACAGTGTTCTCAGGCACATGGTGTAACTCTTGGGATTGTTCTGGGCAGAGCCAGGAGTAGGACTTGATTTCTGGGGGTTTCTTCCAGCTCTGGATATTCTGTGACTCTATGAGTTCCTCTTAAGGAAGTTGTTCCTCTTAAGGAAGCTGACCCAGAAAAGTTATATGTAGACTGCTCTTACAGAATTTGTTTGATGAATGCATTCTCAGGTTATTTTTGCCCAGTTATGGACATCCCAGTGATTGCACACAGAGAACTCATGTAGCAGCAGTGACTTTCTGTGCAGCAGAGTTAACTACAGTGAGACCAACTGTCCATGTTCACCCTTGAGGTTAAAAAGGTTAGGTGTACCTAGTACTCACTTAACTTGCAGTGAGTGTGTTTAACAGTTGGAAGAGTTTAAAAATGTGTCTCAAATTGTTTATATTAAGGCAGGGAAAGAAGGATGCCCACAAATAATAGCTTTGTTAGCAGCATTTGTGAGAGCACAAGAAGTAATACAACTGGTAGGGATTTAGAGGGAGAGGAGTTTGCCAGGGTCAACTGTAAATTATTTTAAAGCCAGACTTGTATGGAAAGGCTTTACCTTCTGAGAATTTTCACAACTGGCCTAAAGAGGAGCCCCAGAATGTTATCTTTGATCCATCATCTTCCAGCTTTGATCCATCATATAATGTATTTCAAGCTAAGGACTGGGTATTAATTGTATGCAGAATATGAATAATGGTAGGGACAATAGTTCAGTAACATTAATGTTTGAGAAGCATGATGATGTGTCCTTAGTTTTCTTTTCATTTTAATAGCTAACATTCTGTATTTATTCCAGTAAAATGTTAGTTATTCATAGGAACCTGCCTAGTATTAATTTGCTTCAGGTAGGAAGATTATGCAGTGTAGCAAGGCCTTCACTCAGCTAATCTTTTGAGTAGACCACTTTGCTTGTAGCCATCGCAATCATTGTGCCCTGATAATATTATTATATTCCTCAGAAATTTATATGCAATTATTTACTACTTTGTTACGGGTATTTAGTCTGAGTTTTGAATACTTCTAAGTCACTGAATTATTTTTTCAAGTTCGTGTTTTATAGGACTGAGTATGTGTTCATGTGTAGACATCTGCTCTGCTAGAGCAGAATACTGTAATTGGCAGACCATAAGTGTACGTAATAATTTTCAACTACTTTTCTACATTGTACTTGTAAGAGGAAACACTAGCTTTAGTGTCAAGGAACACATCAAATGACTGATGTACCAGGCAGAAGATGCTGGCTGCTGCTTCTGTGTCTGTAAATGTACTCTTCTGTTCAGTGAGTATGCTCTGCTCTCCCATCCACTTGTGTGTGTGTGTGTGTGTGTGTGTGTGTCTGTGTATTCTGCTTTGTGTGCTTTCATGGACTAGCCCTGTTCTGAATAAACAGGTATGTGAAGGTGAATTATATCAGTTGAGGCTGGATTAAAAGTTTGAAAACTTTTTGCTCAGTCAGTTTCTTCAAGCACAGATAGATAGTTTGAGTGAGAGAGGAAATGATCCTCTTAAGGTTTAAGTACCATACTTAGATTGGTTTCCTTTATATTTAATCAGGAATTAAAAAATAAATGCTTTTTGAATTGGAAGCTTTCAAGAGGGTGTATTTGGAGAGGATTGCTTTCCAACATCCGTTTGAGTTTGTACTTTATATAAATTTCAAGTCTTCAAGGTTCTTTCCAAGTTGTAAACAGAAATCACAGATCTTGTAGCCTGCCTGGAAGGCTTGTGAAGCTTACATTTGAAAAGAGGCAGTGGTAATAAAGGCTGCCCTCTACACACATCCAGTGCTACTGTTTGTTTTCTGTTATTATTTAAGAGCTGTAGTCTTCAGGTTTTTAATTGGTCAGATGTTTAGTTCAGCACATGGCTACTTGGAAGGTGTCTGATTGCAAAGATGAATTCTACATAGACTTCTTTTTCCAGATTTTCCTTTTCAGACCACAAGGATCTCGTGTCAGTGTGTTGTTGTGAAAGTATAATGATTGCGAATTAAAGATGTTTAGGAAGGGGAGGAAAGGGTGCCTGTTGTTTTTCCAAGCTATTGATCTGTAATTAGTCTCACTGAAAATGCCTTTCTTGGTGGGTACTTGATTTGATGTTTTTCTTTTACTCTTTGTGCCGTTATCATTCTCCATGTTGCTTTGTCTATATAGTATATAACATTTTTTCTTCCAGGCATTTGCCAGGATTTAATTCTTTGAAATGCCCCTCTTGTATTACAATTCTCTTGTAGTTCTAAATTGTGTAGTTTTGTTCTTCTTCTTTAATTTCTTTAAACATTGATGATAAAATTATATTTCTCATTTCTCCTGTGCCCTTGTTTTTGCTTAAGAAATGAAGCTTTTCACTGTGAGGTGAGGCTGTCCCCCCAGCCCCAATCCTGTAGTAGTATTTCAGCAGGGCATGTCCTGTGTGCCTTTTTGGTACTTGATTTTTCTCTGTACTTAAATACAAGAAAGAATTCTGAAAGGAGTGGCAGAAAATCAGAACTGGCTTCAGAATAAGATTTTGCAATATTGCAATGTGATTTACAATACTTACAATTCATTAACCTAGATCTGATAAATCTTGTAAAAAGGCTGAATTCAAGACAACAGGGTGTTTTTAGTGGAAAGTTCATGAGTAAGGCTACAGGTAATGAATCTGAGTCCTGCAGAATGTTTTGTATTATGTACAGAGTCCTTTAAGCAGGTTACTTATACAGAAGTGCTGGATTTTTCAGATACTTACAGATGCAGTTACATACTCTTTCCTGGTTCTCAAGGATTTTTGGTCTTTTTTTGCTTTCATGCATTTTTTTGCCAAAGATGATGACCTTGTTTGCCCTTCTCTTGCTATTTATCTTGTTCAGTTAGAAGGAAGCTATTATTAACAGTAGTGTACTTGCGTTGTTTTCTGACGAAGATGCTGTGGCCTTGAAGTAGGCCAAGTACAAAATGAGGCTGTTCAAGTGTTAGGATTAAAGGTAGTTTAATATGGTCCCTCTTGGGGGACTAATGTTTTTCATAGTACTTCAGGTCAATAGGCAAGAATGTATGCTTTTGCTGAATGTATGAGGTGAAAGAACTTAAACTACTAAAACTGAGGTAAAACAGCTTTCCTTTTCTTGTCAATAATGTAAGGTTTGTTCTGTGAGAAGGTGTGTGGGGGAAATCAGTGAAACATGCATGTTTACAAAGCACCTCTGTCTAACCAATCTTCGTCAGAGCTGTAGGTTAAGATTTTGTTCTTATGAACAGAAATTTCTATTGCATGTTCATTCTCTCAGCCTTCCTCTGAAGGAAAATTATCTCCTTTGAGGTGTCTTGTTTTGAGAAGAAGTTTGGAATACTGAAAAAAAATTTGCACATCTTGGACTTGAACAGAAAACATGACGTTTGTTGCAGTTAATGCTTAAGCCCTTATGTCTGGCCTGGTTTTCCACATTATCTGTACTTCATTACAAAAGGACCTTGTGCTGGTAGTCGTGAAATGTTTTCTTTGAGGGCTTTAGCTGTCTTTAGGTGATGGGGATGTGGGCTGCAGAATGTCCTAGAAATAAAGACAAAACCTTGCTGGGGAAGCTGGTGAGGAAAGAGAAGCTCTGAAGTGGTCCTTATAAGTTTCTGTTACTGAGGAAAATAACAAACATCTACTAGCTTTAACTTTGAAGAATTGCTGTCATGGGTAGGTTGTGGAACAAGTCTCATCAAAAGGTAACAGTTTTGGTATTGTGTGGCAGGATAGTATGAAATTCTGAAGCCATCCTGAAGCAATAAGAAAAATATTCATAGATTTCTGATAGGCTCTCATTGGTAAATGAGAGCCTGTCAGAAAAAGAAACTTGTGAAACCATGTCATCAATCTGTTTGTTATTCATTCATTTCATCAGGTAAAAAAGGTCCCTGTGTGTGATTTAGTAAACTGATTATTTTTAAATGTTGTATCCAGAAGTTGGCTAAACTCAGTAATTAAAAAAAATTAAAGTAGGGAGGTATCTGACATTTTATTTTGGCTTGTATTAAATTGTGATTTTGCTGGTGTAATTTTCAGGAAAATAGCAGTTTTGAATGTTTTCTAGTTATGATTTTCTTGGTAAAATCATTGTCCTGTCTCTCAGCCAAATAACTTGACCTGTACTCAAGAGAGGCACTATGAGAAGCATTTGTTTTAGTTAGTAGAGGGAAGAGGAAGATTTAGCATTAATTTTGCTGGAGAGAGTGTCTTAACCCCTATTGTTTTGCATTGTGGTCAGGTGTGTATGTAGAGTTCACAACTGTGTTTGTTTATACTGGCTGGATGTTTTTGTTTTTGTGGTTTATTCCCACCATTACCAGGGAGAGTGAGTGCACAATTTAGGCTGTGGTGTAATTTCTCTTCAGAAGTTCATAGGGTTAAATACTGGCTGATAAGTTAATTCTGAATTGTTTCAACACTTTGCTCTTGCATGTTTGTTAAGTATGAATTGCACATCCACATTACCTAAGGACGTCAGATGAGGATTATTGGTGAGAGTTTGGAGGAAGTAAGCCCACCACTTTAGCAGACAGCACTGTCTGGACAGGTGAAATTGGAGCTTGAGGTCCTGACTCAGCTTTTGGCAACAGTATGATTTCCAGGAATTGAGGGAACCTCAGCTTACTTTGGCTTGCAGTTCTGTAGTGTGGGAAGCAGTATGAAACTGAAGCTGCAGTTGATAATTCAGAAGCATAATGTTAGGCAGCTCTGAGTTTTATTCTTTGGGAATGTATGCAGCATGAAGTTGATATTTTTCAAAACACAATGTGCTAAATAATCCTTTATAAATATACTCACTAATGGTAATGTAGCCAAAATAGTCCTTGCACAGAAGGGATATAAGGAATTAATGACAAGTGCGAATACCTCACAGCCTCTGGTAATTTGCATGGCACCACGTGGTGATGGAGACAGGTAGCATGTCTGGCATAAGAATATTTTCTGGCGTCCTCTTAACTTTGTTTCTGTGCTGACACATGAGCTGTATTCTCAGACTCAGTGTTTGAGAAGGGCACAAAGCAGTCTCTGAAGTTTGTTGTGCTTAATATGTTTATAGATTTTGTAGATACATAAATGTATCTTGTGTAGACACATCAAATCATGGATATTCATACCACTGTAACTTGATTGCCCTGCAGTCAGGAGTGGCCCATTGAGCAGCTGCACATATGGTGGAAAAGTAGGCATCTCTGTTGGGACTGGAGCAGTGGGATTTGGCTGACTCCTTGTACATGACGTTGGGAAGTCGTTTTGTCTCACTCAGACACTTAACTCTCACTGGGTGCACAGAGAGAATAACAATGTCACTTAAAATACACTGAGCTTACAAGTATTAAGGAAGTGCTTGTCCTTAGAGGAAACCTTTCCCATTCACTTCTGTTCTTCCTTTCCTACCCTCCTATGTATGACTTCACTTTGTTGCTGAGCGTTTATACCTTGAAAACAGGTTTGATCATAATTGCAGGTAGAAGGTCATGAGTATGAAATGCTAGTTTGTCCTGCATTTTTAAAGGCAGTCTAAATAAACTTGGGGATTACAAAGCAGAATGAATAACTGGTCTCTGACTCATAGGAGTTTATAATTCAAAATGTACATTACTGATCAGGAAACTTTTAAGCTGGTATTTTGTCTAAGCTTTTCTGCCTCATACAGGCCTCTTCTCTAGGCAGCATCTTTGCATTGATATGCCGCAGTGTTTATTCTAAGTCAAGCAAAGTGTCTAAATATGCAAATTTACAAACTGTAGACTGACATCTATAGCAGGAAATTCAGTGGAAAGTCTTAAGTTACTTAATTTTGCACCTGTCATTGTTGGAGAAGCACTTTCCCTTTGTAGCATCAGACCTGAAACACTGATCTGTTGGTGTTGCAAATAGAGAAGCTCAGTGTGTCTAGTTGAAAAGTATGGGTAGGTTTTACTTGCATTTTCATGAATGTACTTTGACAAAATGTAGTTGGCTAGAGAAATTCTAAGTAATTGCTAAGCAAATTTCTTTTTTACTAGATGCCTTATGTAGTAAAACTTAATTATGTCTCTGCTAGCATTTGTACTTGGTGGATCTCACTTCAATTTTCTCAAATGATTTTATCATCCCTCTTGGTATCTTGGTATATTAAAAAGCTCCTTTTGCTAAGTTACAATCTGCAATGTTTTGGGTTTTTTTCTTGCAACAAGAATTGTAATTTGTAACTTCTGTATGAGGTAGGAACTTTCATACCATTGGCACTGACAGGTATTCAAAGACAAGGTTAGGTGCATTCTGCCATCCTGTGTGTACTTCTGCAGCTCACATTTCTGCTCAGGACTATATAGCATTTATTTCCATTTTGTGATATACAGAAGAGTCAGGTACTTAAAGATATTGTGAAGTCTGCAAAAGGGCTTGTTTAAGATTAGCTTTTAGTCATGGCTATGGTGCACTGTATGCTTTTTCTGCAGACTTTTTCTTCCCCATAGCGTTGAAGTGGTTAATGTTAAAAAGGTTTATTTGTTTAATTTTGAAATCATAAATAAGCTTGGTAGTTAAAGACAGTGCTCTGGAAGTTTCTTTACTTTGAATTTTTTAAATGCAGCTGTTATATATGAGCTTTTTTATGTGGAATGCACATGTGATTTCTTAAAAGGTGCTTAGATTGTTTAGGTTTTAAGGCAAATTTATTTTTTCTTATCTGACACGAGGTGCTGAGCCTCAACTCATGAATGAATGAACTTAGAAAATGTTGATTCTTGGTTTTCTTGTTAATGGTTTTAATGTTTTCTGTCCCCATATTATTGTATAATGTTCAGTAGAAACACCAATTAAATTCTATTACTACTTAATGTGAATGACTGCTTGAGGTAGTGAAACTACAGAAGAGGTAGTTAAACCTGACAGGCGTGTTGTAAATGGAGCAGTCTTAGGGGAGGTACAGCTAGTTTAGTTCTGTGTGCTAGAGATCCTGTGTAAATCCCATTCACTCACTGGTTTGTTTGTTTGGTTTTTTTTTAATTGCTATTTTTGGTTGAAGGGAAAGGTAAATGAACAAAATATAAAGTTGCGCATGTACTGAGTTTCTTTCGAGCCTCTTTAACATTAAAGCTGAATAGAGCATACTGGTCAAAAAGTGTATAGAGGAAAGAAATTACTGGACTGCTAAACACAAAGACTAAAATGAGAGTCCCAGGTTCTTACCTTGTGGCTCAGAGAGAACAGCTGTGGAAGCATGGCTGTGGGTTTTGTGCTTTTTTACTCTCCTTGGTGTAATGATGCCCATGGGCTCCTTTTTGAAAGACAAAATGGTACTCTGATAGAATGCACACTTGTCTTGCAAGTGTCCAAAAATGTTTCTGCATTCTGTGGAGAGTTTGCTTACTAATGATGCCTGGCATTTAGGCTGCCCCAGTCAACCAGATTGGACATTTGTTTATGTGAAGTCCTTGGGTAGTTGTGCAGTTTGATGTTCAGAAATATGACAGTCAAGCTGTGGGTAATATTGAGTTTTAAAGTTTTACTGCAAATTCTGTGGGGAAAAATAGTAGTTCCAGGTAGGTAAAATTTTCAAGATCTGTTTTTAGTACTTCTAAGAAAAACCCCAAACCAACTAGATCCTGTTCTTAGACTTGTTTTTTCTTCAGACTCTTTGATCATATGTAGATCTGGGAAACTGTTGTTTTTTGCAGTTTGTGATATGTGGCCTGTGAAAGGGAATGTTTCTGAGCCCTTGGTAAACTTAATGCTGGGGAGCTCGGGGTGCTGCTCAGACTCTTACGGTTTTGTTCATTTGTCTTACCTGTCTGGATTGTACTGTGTACTGCTGCCAGGTTGATTGGTGGATCCAGATTGAGAGGTGTCTGAATTGCAAAGGAAGGAGAGGGTTGTTTTAATGAGGGCCATTGGAAAACCTGGTCTGAAGAACAAAGCCTGTGGAAGCAGTGATAGGCATACTGTTGTTCATAGTTTATGTAAAACACTTTGAGAGAAGTGTAAAAAAATTCACTCAGTTTAGTTGAGTTCTATCTAATTCTGCTGTCTGTGGAAATGTAGATTTTTGGCTTAGTCTTTAACTTTACCCAGTGCTATGTATAGTATTTGGTGATGATTTAAAACTGGCACAGTTGAGGCTCATGTCTGGGTAAGAATGCACAACCCTGTGTTACCTGCACGCGGAAGAATGGTGAAACAGAATAGAAACTTGTTTGTGGCAAAGTTGGGCTGACATGTTGCTTGTTATTCAGATAACACTTAACAGTAGTATCAAGTCCCTGTAACTATTAAAAATGCTGGAATCCAGGTGTATGCTGTTGCCATGCAAAATTACCTGAGTTACAAAGTATTGCTAATTCACAGAAATGTTCTAAGCAAGTAGCAAGATAGAGGGAGTGATATCCTTTAATTTGGGAACTTGATACAATTATTAGTCAACTGATGAACTGAGCTTGAAGTTCCATTTAAATAGTCCATATGAGAGGAGAATAATTTTGTTATAAAACTTTATGCAGGCTGTTCTAAATGGCATTATAGCTGGAAACTCTGGAAAGGAAAAGCTAAATTGCAAGAGCTGTTCCCATTCAGTTGTACGCTGTGTCCTGGAAACTATACTCTTTTTTACTGTATAAAAATCTCAGTTTACTTTGTGTTACAGTCTGATTTCAGTGTAGAGGTCATGCCCTGGACATGTATTTACATAATACATTAAAAGCATCTTAGTATTTCCTTAGAATCCTTATTTAAGAGAAAATTAGTTTGTTTACTATAGATGACTGAATAGTTTTCATTCATTGCAGTCTCAGATGAGCATACAGCTATAACAGCAGGCTGAGGTAAGGAAGGGGCTCTTGGACAAGTTTGCAGTTAAGTTTGATGTAGCAATGTTGTGTGAGACAAGCTGAACTGGTTTAAATGTTTGTAGTGAGAAGAGGCAGTTCCAGTGTTTTCCTAGGTTTTCTCCTGGTCTTTGCATTACCTGAGAACTGAATAAGCTCTCGAGAAGAAGACTTACCAAAGAGTAAATTCCCTTCTCTCTCTGGTCTGTGGGTTACAAGGCTGCCTAGGAGCTGAGGAGTTCATGAGAGCCAAAGTGGCTACAGAAGAATGGATGGGCATGGCCATTACCAACGCTGAGGAGATGGTTTAGCGCCTTCTGCCACTTTTGATCTTTTGCAATTCCTGAATGAAATACTTCAACTTGATACCAAGGCCTGTGCTTCTGAATGTGTGCTGTGCAGTGGCAATTTGGCAGGCAGACAAATTTTTTTAGGTGGTCTGAATGGGACCTGGGCCTGGAAAGATAGAGGTGTGTTATGTTTGTGAACTATACTGCATAATTCATGTATGTGTTAAATACTTGAATTTTCCTGATTCCTAGGCTTCTTGGGTTGTGTATCTTATCTTCTCCAGCATGTTTTGAGCCAGTCTCATTCATTTCTTCATCTCTGCCTGTTTTGCACAATAATTTAAAACATGAAACTGATTTCAGTCTACTGGTAACAGGATAACAAGTCACTCTCCATTTCTTCTAGTGTTGTTGTGAGCTCTAGTACTAGTGTTAGATTTCTGGGTCAGATGTCCTCTGTGCCCTCCACCTGTCTACCACCATTCACTGAACAAGAATGGAAGGTGGAAATTTCCTCTAAGTTGTAAGTAATTTGCTGCTGTAAGTCCACAAATACAGATGCAAGATTTCTTCCAGTGAAAGGGTAGACTCCTTCCATGCTCTTAGAAATGTCTGGTTTGAACATGGGGAAAACAGTCTACTATAATGCTCAAGGTGGTGTGGCTGTTCTCATTTCTGACCAGTGTTCTAGATAAAAGTCTAATACTCACAAAGGGTTTTTTGATACTTTGTTAATTACAAACCTGTGCATTTTTAGAAGTAAATTAGATCCCATTTTTACTGAGTAATTGCTGTTTAAACTTAGGCAACTCTTTTAAGTTGGCATTTTAAACAAAGATCTAATTATTACAGTGATAACAGGAGAAGAATCGTTCTTAACTGTCTACTCAAGGGACTGACATCAGTTGATAAACAGAAGTGACCTCCATAGTTTCACCTCCATGAAGGGACAGTTTTAGGCTCTGCTGTAACAAAACATTTTCTCTGCTGTGTAGAATGATTCAGGCCATTGAGAGGTCTTGACTGAAGAGCATCAGAAGGGAAGATATAAAGCTGTGTGGTCTGGGTGAATCTGCAGGCAGCTTCAGTTGATAGGAGAAAGTGTTCACTGTGTGTCCATATATACTGAGAGTTATAATAAAATTGATTGGCTACAATTGATTGTGGGCCAGATAAGGACAGAAGTGACCTGCTCTTTTCCTTAGGACCCGTCATATGTAGAGCAAGGAAGGCTGCTTTGCTGACCCACCTTTTCTGTCCTGTTTTGATCATGTGGGCTTCTTGTGACCAGATTTAAACTATTGCTAACACTTATATGACATTCATGTACTTGAGCTCAAGAGGGTCAGAGCTGCAGTTATGCTTACCTACAAAACTATTGCCTTGCCGTTATCAAAGGCCAGATCTATCAGCTGTTATTCAGGAGCTGGGTTCTGGGTCTCAAAGATCACTGTAACTCAGAGACTGATCTTGTGCCAGAATACCCATTGAAGAGTTCTGTGCATTGCAAGGCAGACTCAAATTGCCCTCATCAGTACAACTTCAGTCAGGTTTGGAACTTTTCAGCAGCAGGTATTTGTAAACAAGTGCTGTAATAAACTTGTCAGAATGTCTTTGTTTTGCAAGCAGTTAGGTGTGACTGCCTATGTGTGTGAGGAACTAAAGGCAATGTGTGGTATGTTACTGTGATAAGTGCTTCTGTAATAACCTGTGGAGCTGCTGTTCAGGAACAACTAAGCATTTTTGCTTTCAGTCATACCAGAAGCCACTAGAGCCACTTTCTGCCCTGAAGGTAAGAGTAGTGCAAAGGAAGTGTCTTTGAACAGGTTGCATTGATCTAAGATGTCTTCTGTGTTCTGCCTGTGCATTCTGTACATTTCTGTTGCAGCATTGCTGGTGCTTGCCTGTCCCTGGGTGAGCTTCCTCTATTGTGGTAGCATTTAACTGCCTGAGTCCCGTAGAAACATATTTCCAGTGCCTGAATTGGTTCTAGGGATAGAGAAGGAATTATGTGAGTACAGAATAAGGCAAGACACTAAAAAAATAGACCTCTTTGTTTTGCACATAACTTTCTGATATTATTCCTCATTTTCCTCCTGATCTTGGATATAAATTGTCTGATTAGTAAGTTACAGGACAGCTAAGATCCAATAACAGAAGAAGGTGAAGGTGAAGAGAATGATCCAGTTCAGGTGTTTAATTCCTTTGTCTTCTTAGTGGACAAATTTATTGGATTGAATCTGTAGACAAATTTTCTCAAAATTTGCTTATCTTGACCATCACACTTCCAAGAGGCCTTCTTCCCTGATCCTGCAGTTGCTGAGATCCTTTTATGGTTGAGACACAATATGTGTCCTGTAGGTCACTGAACAAGCAAAGGTGGAGGTTGGAGAGTGACTTGTGTTCAGTAGGTAAAAAAAGTGTTTCAGCAGTCCCTGCTCTGTTTTGGAGTGAGGTAGCCTGAAAGGTCTTGGTCTGCAGCAGGGACTCTGAGCAATTTTGCTATGTTTTCCTCCACTGCCCTTCTACCAGTAAATATTGCTGATGTGAGAACCTTTTTCATCTCTGTGAATTTAGCAGCCAAAAATCTTTACCTTATAAGTCTGGAATCAGGTTGCTTGTGCACCAGTTTGCCACCTCTTGATGACATGATGAACGATTTCTCATTTTTTCAGTTCTTAATATTTTCTTATTTGATCTTAATTATAGATTAATGTGTTTGTGTTTCAAATGAGCTGCAATTTTGTTGGATTTTTGTGTGTGTTGAGAGGTTTTTTTGGACCATAAGCTGCTAGGAGGTAAAATGTGTATTAAAAAAGACAGGTCTGGGAGTTTGTATGGCCTTGGTTGTGTGTCAGCTGTAATCTGTTTCACTGAAACAGAACTGTTGTGAACCTGATGCTTCCTGACAACTGTCTATGGAAACTGGTTCCCTTTCAGTTCTTACACCTTAAACACTGCAAGTGCAGTGAAGTGTAGCCTTTGGAAAGCACTTCTGTCAGGGATTGATGTGACAAGATTTTGCCCAGTCATACTCATATAAATCAGCAGTTCTGCAGAGATGGGCAGTGATTTGCCTTAGTTCCCAGTAATGACACAATCAATTGTAGTTTGTTTTTGTATAGGTTTTTGTTTCAGTCGTGTGGGCTTTTTAGAAGTACCAGTACTTTTTAAAACTTTCTACTTGTCCACCCCACCTTTTGCTTCCCTCCCAGCAAAGTCACCACTCCCTTGCTTAGGGTAGGCTTGGGGTATTGGAACACTTTCTGTTCTGCACACTGGCCTCGAGAGCTGCCTCTTTCAGTAATTTCCATAAGCAAATGTGCCTTAAATTATTATTTCTAAGACGTCTAAATTAAGTGGAGAAATTATTTGAGGAAACCAGCAATCAAATTACAAAAAAGTGGATTTTTCTTTTATTTCTCAAAGATGTACTCATTGCTACCGCAGTAAGATTTTTTTCAGTTTTCTTCTTAAAAGGATAAATCTGCACTCTGTGCCTTTGGCTTGTTCAGCTATAATGATGTGTTATGTCGCTTAACCAGCGCAAGGCATTGAAAGACTATTTTATTTGGAATATGGTCTCCAGAGTGCGCTGCAGAGTAGATACTTTGTCAAAGAAACTTCTGTGTTTTCTGTAAGTGCCAATTTTCTTTTAGAAACTGCAATTAATTCAAAATCCCACAGTCATGTTGCCAAAAATTTAAGAAGTAATACCAAAATGTGAAAGAAGGGAAATACTGCTTGCTCGCAGTTGCTGTGCTTCTGCTTGTTTCTGCTTTCAGGCAGGAGTGCCTGCTGGTAGTCAGGTTGAGCCACAATCACAGTATCCTTTCTTTTGTGTTTTAATTATTGTAATTCAGATTTTTGAATGTGCTGTGCTAGAGATGCACCAAATATGCAAATATGGAACTTGTGACAAAGAATTAGCCCTATATCCTTGCATTATCATTTGAGAGAGGTCCTACTGCCCACCACAAGGCAAGTTCTGGTTCCTTCAGTCTGTAATGAGTGCTGCTCTGCTGCGCTTTGATTTCTCTCATGCCTTTGCTGTCCACTTGCTTTAGATTGTCCTTTCACTCTTTGATGTTTTGGAGCATGTATGTACTAGTGTGCAGTAAGAGTGGATATACAAGGGATAAACTTACTGTCCTAAAATTAAGGAAGACCACAGAATGACAATTAGTGCCAATGCATAATTTTGCTTATGAAATTGCATCACACTTTGTTACCTTCTACATACTCAGAAAAAGAATTACTGTTTTGGTGGGCTTTTCCTGTAGACTCTATTAATTAGAGGAAACCTAAGGGAAGAAAGTGGTTATCAAGCTTTTGGTTATTTAAACAACAAACAGTGTAGTCTGATGTATTGGTGTTTTAACTGTTCAGAAAATTTTCTGGACAGAAATATAGTGTGGAGAATAAGGTGCAATTCATAGAATAATGGAATACCCAGAGCTGGAAGGGACTCACAAGGACCATCAAGTCCAGCTCCTGACCCTGCACTGTACAAGCCCATGTGCTTGTCTCACCATGTGCCCAAGAGTGTTGTCCAACCACTTCTTGAACTCTGTCAGGCTGGTTCTGTGGCCACTTCCCTGGGGAGCCTGTTCTGGCTGAAGAACCTTTTTCTAATGTCCAAGCTAAACCTCTTTTGACACAGCTTCTAGCTGTTCCTGAGGTCTTGTCACCTGAGAAAAGAGGTCAATGCCTGCCCCTTGGTTCATGTTTCTACCTGAGTGTTACAAAGAGTGATGAAGCTGTGCCTTTCTTAAGACACTCTCTGTCTCTGAGCTGAGTGCTCCCACTGCCTCCCTATTTTGTTGGGATTATCAGACCACATGGTGAGCCAGTATAGGATGCTAACCGGATGGAAAAACTAACTTGGGTGCTGGGAAAAGTGAGCAGATTTTTAGGGTTTTCTTGTATGAACTCTTTAATTATAACACAAATTTGGCTGAGCATTAGTAAAAGTAAAAGGAATGAAGTTTGAAGAACAGTACCATTATTCTGAAATTACTGGATCAAATTAGCATTAAAGCACTCCTAAAATTGTAATTACAATAGCATTCTATGTCAGGCAGAGAAAGCAACTGAAAATGAAAGGTTGTCTGGATATAAGCACAGCTGATATGTTGAAAATAGTGAAATGTCAAAGTGCAAAGCAGTTTCAGGGAGAATAAACTCCTTTCAGTAAGTACATGTGTGAAAGATCTAAGGGAAGCAAGCTGGGATAGAAAGGGAAGAAATTTTGAAGCAGCCTGCTGTGGTGTTAAGCAGTTCAGGCTGAGTGTTTTTGTAAAACAAATGCAGGTATTTCAATGCTGTTTCAATCAGAAGGACACATTAAGAAAGAAATGTGACTACAATGAAAGTGGAAAGTTGTTAATAGGAACAAAAATATGTGAACAATTAGTGTTTACATGAAAAGTATAGCTTGAAAGAAGGAACAAGATGAGATCCATCTAGCAGTGAAGGTGTAGAATAAGATGAGAATATTCTGTGAATGTTTGTAGTAAGAGGAAGTTTTTCTTGATTGTACTTGATACTTGAGATGGTTGAAATGTTTCCTGAGTCGTAGTGGGGGGGGGGGTTTGTCTTTGGTATTCATTTTTAAAAGACGTTTTAAAGTTAGTGAAGCAGTTAAGCCTGTGTAATGGGTAACTGCTGCCAAAGGGGATCATCTTTCTCTCTTCTGCATTTCCCCGCTGCTTTGCATACACACATCCTGGCAGTTCAGGGAGCCAATTTTTCAGATGACTAATTGTTTCTAATTGTTTTCAGGGGAAATAACAGGACAGTGATGGCTTTTTGTGGAGTTGGTTCCCATAGCTGTCATCATAGATTCAGTCTGACATAAGGCTGTGGTAGCATGGAGAATGACAGCAAGGGGCACAAGACTGAACCTGGTGGTGGTGGCTGTTAGCTAAGTTTCATTCTAACGTGACAAATTATACTCTGAGCCCATCTACAATTCATGCCAGAAATTTAAAGAAACAGTCTGGAATAATTTTACGTCTATTTGAGAACTTCAGAGGGGCAGATGATCTTTGAGGAGAAAGAGAAAAGGCACTAAACCATGCTTTAAAAAAAAAAAAAACAAAAACCAAAAAACATAAAATCCCTCAAAAATCCCAACCCAAAACCTCATAACAGTCAACAGACTTTTGAAAAGGTGGAAGCTAGAGGGTTACAAACAAGTTATCTTACCCACAGTTCCTGGAGGAATATGGATAATGTAAATTATTTGTCCCTGGTGATGACGTGGAAGATACTAATGTCTATGGACACCTAATAAGAAGTTTTCACGAACCCCCAGTTAACCTGGTTGAACTTCATTTTGTGGCAGGGCACAGGCCCTAATGGATAGTGGTATAAAAAAGGCTTTTTGATACTGCTCTTTTATGCAGTGAATGGAAGTAGTTGTGTAGTAGAAATAAATCTGCTTAGAAAACTATATCTAGAAATAGATGGACAAAATGAAAACATTGTTGAATTTCCTGGGTGGTCTGTCTTTAAATGCCAGGTGATATTTTCAGGAGTGACTGGGCCTACAGTATCTACATACAAATCTTCCTGTAACATGAAGAGCAGCCAGAAAGTTTGATTAGGATTTAAATTTAAAATAATTCTGACAAATTATTGAAACCACTGCATTTTAAAATAGAAACCTATGGATTCAAATGAATGAGATGATGCATCTTGGTGGGAGTAATCACCTGTGCAGTCACAGTGGAGAATGACTGAAGAATAGAAACTGTAAGCTGTAGTGTGTTAAGTGTGTTAGTTAATAATAGATACTTAGCATGCTTTCTTGTTAAAAATTACTGCTTTCAGAGTTAACAATTGTACCTGATTTATATACATTACTGTCGTGGTTTAGCATGGCTTGGTTTTTAGTTAGAGAAAATCCATTGGTTACAGAAGTGGTTCTCTGTTAGGACTGCTAACAGCTTCCTCCGGACTCAACAAAACCAGTTGGCCAGCTAGTTTTGAATGTTGATACCCTATTAAACCACTTGAGAAAGCTGAATGTGCCTCTGTGAAATAACATTTGAAAACAAACCCCGGGAAAAATTTTCCTGCTTCTGGCCTTTGAACAGGTAACTGGATGCTGGCTCAGCAGAGATTCTTCTGCTGCTGAGCTCTAACCAGGGCCGGCAGGCCAGGCTGGCTCTGCTCAGGGTGGCCAGGCCATCCTGCTGGTGCCCCAGAAAAGCCCTGTGGCTGAGACAGGCGGGCCTGCAGCCCTGTACAGAGAGCAGCCCCACGGCTGGAATGGAGCACGGCGGGACCACAAAAGAGCCCCGCAGCCAGAGCTGCTGCTGCCCAGCAAAGATCACATGGCTGTCCGCAGGCCCCAGCAAGATACCAACTCTTTCAGTGCATGGATGGAACTTGCAGACATTGGTCGTCTCTCAAGTGAGAGAAAAGGAAAGGGTGAAGACATGTAAAGAAAACAACATGGAGATACCAAGGCCAGTGAAGGAGGAGTCAAATCCCACATGGGAGGAGGATGGGGAGATGCCTTAGTCTTGGGCTGAAATTCTCTTGTAAGGCTATGGTAAAGATATCATTGATATATCAGACTCCTCCTCACGACCACCACCCCCCCCCCCCCACACACACATCTAAGTCCTGAAATGCACTGGGGGGATATGACATTCTAACCACAGCCATGAGCAGAGGCACCCATGTTGAAGTAAGTAGTTGTTTTGATCCAATGAAAAGCTTGAACAGAGAAAAATGAGAAACCTTGCCCCAGGGACTGCAGAAGAAAACCTCTGTTCCCAGAAATAATAGAAGAGGACTTTTGTTTCTATATTAGAACAGCTCATCCTTAAAGTTACACCCCAATAAGCTGAGATGACCCATGGTAGTAGTTGTGGGAATTGTACCAAACTGTGGGAGGAACTTCACAATTGCAGATTTCCAGGTGACTGCTATTTGTGAAAATTAAACCGTGAGAGAACTGTTTGTTGTGGAAAAGTCTCCATGGCATGGCAGGAGAGACTCCTCTCCCAAAGTGAACTTAAGAAAGATACTTTAGAAGTGGTAAACTGACTGAAAGTAACAAATTTTGAATCTTTGTTGTCAGTGGTAAAAGAAGGAAGAGTTGGGGGGAGAAGTGTTCTGAAGGTTTATCCTGATTCTTATTCTTCTTTCAGTTTTGTTAATAAAGTTTCTTTATACTCTTCATACAAAGTTTTGAGCCTGCTTTTGCCCATCTCCTAATTCTTATCTCACAGCAGAAAATGAGTAAATTATTCTAGTGGGTGCCCTGATGTTGGGCCAGCACTCAACCCTCCTCAGTTACCCAGAGTGAGAGATGTGCTGAGCCACCAGCTGAGATACTGAAGCTGGGGGCAAAGTTGCTCTAGTGGGTTTGTCCAAATAAGTAAAAACTTTAATGCATGGAAGCATAAGAAGAAGTTGCTGTGTCTGCTTAGTTTCTTCTGTTTAGTGGAGTGTCTTTTGAGGTGAATTGAAGTTGATATGAACAATTAACAAGCAGGTTAACTTTTTTTCAGGAGGGAAAATTTCATCCAGTTCTTTTCATAATATGTGGCACTGCTAAGACTCTCTGCTCACATATGTTTGTAATTCGGATGAAAGGCAAAACCATGATTTATGCTTTTGTTTTAAGAATACTGTTAAGATTTCTTTAAATGCAGATAACTTTAACATGTTAGTACAGAACTATAGGCTACTGGTACTTACCAGTTGTGTCCATGTCAGAGGTGGATCAGAGATATTGGAATCTTAATTTAGTCTATGACATCCTTTTCTTCTCTGAAATAAAGCACTTTTTTGGTGTTTAGAAACACAAACTGGGATAAATACACCGTGAACCCTTATTATTATAAAACCAGTAAGCGTTTGCTTAACTAAAAGAACATTGACTATTATTATCTATTTGATGCAGAATCCTGCTGGGCTATATGAAGATAAAGCTTAGTCAACAAGTTGTAGCTGTGTAATCCTGAAGAATTATTACAGTTTACAAAATATTGAGGTGTCTGACAGCAGTAGTTCAGTAAAAGGTAGAAAATAAGTTAGTTTGTTCATACCCAGGAAGGAATGCTGCCACACCTCCTAGGTGACATGTGTCTGGACTTAAAAATGCTGGAGGTCAAAACCAGTGCAGTGAGTTCTTCTTGCAGCTCTGCTATGCCTTGTTCTCATGATTGGTCTCTTTCCATGAAGAAGCTTTTTAACCAGGGGACAGATGTGAAATAGTGTCTGCAGCTTGTGTGAAGATAGATAGGCTCAAATCCTGTGAATTCTTTTAGCAGAATTACATGTTAGAACATAGTTGAACTTCGGGCTGTATCAACCTTGCAGTTTACAATAAAGCCTATTTTATAACCTACTTGATTATTTATCTTTTTCTAAAGTTTAGACAGAAGATCTTAATTGCCCATATTGTACCAAAATTCTTAAATTGAAGTCAGACAGCCAAAGATATAATAAGATCATATGGATAAACATCATACATTCAGTGTTGAAACCAGCTATCACTGCTGCCCTTTTGCTGCAGTTCTGCTTTCAAGTATTTCAGTGTTTTGAGTATTTCTCAGCATCTCACTGAGAGATGTATTGGCATAACTATTGTAGCACTGGTTTACTGAGCACCTTGGGAGGAACAGAATAGAAACTTAGGAAACCAGCACTGCTAAGAAGGAAAAAAATACCTTCTATTGCTGGTAAACCACTTAAAGACATGCACACATCTGTGTGGTTTCTGTTAGTAACTGTATGGACCCTGCTGTTAGTACTTGCTGTCTTGACAGAACTGTGGGGAGAATGGATTGTATTTTTACTGTTTTTTGATGGATTAGGAGAAGGAAAGGGAGGATAATAGGAAGCATTGCAATAAATGAGAACGTCTTCAGGAGTCATTCACTGGGTAGGAATGTTGCTGCTCATTTGGCAATGGTGGCAAAGGCTCCTATGTGGTTTTCTGGCATTACTGGCAATAAATGGCCAAAGCAACTACAGAATAGTACTGGAGTCAATATCTGTCTGCAAGTACTTGTTATACTCTGTATGTCTAATCAGTCCTAAGCGTCTCTCTTAAGTACGGGTTTGTGTGTCTGTGTGCCAGGAGCGCCGACAGGCCTGGAGGAGTTGGGAATCTGCGGGGTGTGAGGGGTGTGTAGGGAGACAGCGCCACCTGCCGGGGCTCACCTGCCGGGGAACCTCCGGCCCAGGCAGCGCACTTCGGGTGTGACCGTCTGCTCTTCAGCTCAGGGCTTTGCAGAGAGAGCATTTGCAGAAAAATACCTCCTTCAACCTGAGCGAGGCTGAGAGCTGGAAATATTTTCTCAGGTTTTCGTTTAACTTTTTTTTTTTTCTCTTTTTTTTTTTTAATAGGAACATCATTTGCAGCGGGCTATCTCAGCACAACAAGTCTATGGAGAGAAGAGGGATAACATGGTTATACCGGTTCCAGAAGCAGAAAGTAATATTGCGTACTATGAATCTATATATCCTGGAGAATTTAAAATGCCAAAGCAGCTGATTCACATACAGCGTAAGTAAAGAAATTCATTCATTGAAGTCTGCATTGAGTCTGCTTTCTCCTGGCAGCAGCTGACAGAAGGAGAGGATACAGTCTTAAGCTGTGCTAAGGGAAATATAGGTTGGATGTTAGGAAAAATTTTTTTACAGAAAAAGTGATAAAGCAGTAGAATTGTCTACCCAGGGGGTTGGTAGAGTCTCACCATCCCTGGATGTGTTTAAAAAAAGATTGGATGTGTTACTTGGTGCCATGGTTTAGTTGAGGTATTAGGGTTTGGGTTGGACTCGATCTTGAAGGTCTCTTCCAACTTTGTGATTCTGTGAGAATTTGATTTTACTAGTAGTTAAGACATTATTCATAAATGTCTGAGCTCCCAACAAGACCGACTTCTGAGAATTTTTTTTTCAACATGTTGAAAAAATTCTATTTGATAAAGAAGTATGTTTAATTCTTGTTCAGTAGTAACAGTTCTGAGGGAAATCTAGATTTGTTAGCAAGCACAGATACAAATCTACTTAAAGAGGAAAATAATAATGCATACCTAAGAAACAGAATACCTCTTCCTGAAGCATCACCAGGATAAAATGGCCGTAGAGTGGACTGGGGAGCCAACCAGAAGTGACAATAGTAGTAGAAGTATTTGCCTATGCCTGGTGCAAGTATTGTACATCTAAAAGCAGATGGGGTTTGCTATCACTGATGACTTGCAAATTTGTTGTGGTTTTTTTTTTTATTGAAAGATAGCAGCTATTTTCCATGATATGACCCTTCATGTGAGCACCACATTCCTTCAGATACCTTTGGAAAAAATTATGAAAAATACAGTGTGTTGCAGAATTCTGTTGTATGGCATAATAAGCAGAATTGAAAAAGTAGTGTCTGTGCTGTGTAATCATATCTCATGCCTAATTAACTTTGGTTAAATGTTAGACTTGTATGTCATTCTGAGCCTCGGTAATCGCTTAAAATATTTGAATTGTAAAATAATGTGTGTTGGAAGGGACCTTTAAAGCTCACCTAGGTCCAAACTCCCTGCAATGAGAGGAGTTCAACTTTAGCAAGTTGCTGAGAGCCTGGTCCAGCCTAACTGTGAATGTTTCCAGGTGTGGGCATCCAGCAGTTTTCAGGCAACCTGTTCTAGTGTTTCACCACCCTCAATGTAGAAAAGTTCTTCCGTCCTACTAGCAGTCTTCCATGGTGATATTAAGGTTGTACTTTTTATTCTTACTTTCCTTATCTGGCTGTTCTAATAGCTGGAATTGTCAATTTTAAACTGCACTGTATTCTACCTATTTGTTTATTAAAAATGGATATGTGTTTTTACCTGTGCACTTGTAAAGAAATTTGTGTCTCTTACCAGCCACAGCAATTTGAATGAGGCATGAGAACTAGGGAGTCACATTTCAAATGCAGTGATGCGTTTTCGTAGGATACTGTGGAAAACAGTTGTTTGCATTCTGCAAGACATTACTTGTGTTTGGAGATGCTTTGCTACATAGGGCAGATCATGCTGGGCCAGTGTAGTCTGACTCAACTACATCACAGAAATCACTGATGAGAATATGTAAAGAGCATTGTAATGTAGGCTGCACATACTTTGCTTGGAGTACCTTTGATGTGTGTTTGGGCTGAAATCTGAACTGCTGATTGTACAATACATAAAACTCCAGAATGCTTGGCAGCATTGAAGATTTTAGTGAATCTAAAAATGTCTTACTGAAGCAGTGAGGCAGTGAGCTGTTAGTTGGTTTGACCACTAATAAGTTTTGGTTATCAAAACTATAACAAGTAGATGTGAACTTTTATGCCTAATTTTTAACAGGGTAGGTTTTTTTCAAGGAAAAAACCTCAATGTTTACATCCATGTGGAAGTAGCATTATTACAAAATTCAAACAAAACTTTTTGGTTTTCTCTTGAAGTGTGGTGTGTACTGTGGGCTCTGTTAGAACAATTAATTTTTGTAGTAAAACTAACTTTAACTTTCACTGTATCATTTAGCTTTTAGTTTGGATGCTGAGCAGCCAGATTATGACTTGGATTCGGAAGATGAGATCTTTGTGAATAAGTTGAAGAAAAGAATGGACATCTCTCCTTTGCAATTTGAGGAGATGATAGACAGACTAGAAAAAGGCAGCGGTCAGCAGGTACAATGGTACTTTGAATATAAAGAATTTGAAATACATGCTCTATTTGTTACTGTATGAAATTGACATGCTGGGTTTTACATTTAGCCAGTCAGCCTGCAAGAGGCCAAGCTGTTGCTAAAGGAAGATGACGAATTGATCAGAGAAGTATATGAGTACTGGATTAAAAAGAGGAAAAGTTGTCGAGGTCCTTCACTTATTCCAGCAGTGAAGCAAGAAAAACGAGATGGCTCCAGCACAAATGACCCCTATGTTGCTTTTAGAAGACGAACGGAAAAGATGCAGACACGAAAAGTAAGTGTATCAGTGCCTCCCTCAGCCTTTCTTTCCTTTCATTGTCCCTCTTTCCAGAAGTTGCTTATTTAAAGAAAAAAATTTACAACATTCAATTTTTTATTGAATGTAAAATAAAATTTTTATTTTACATTCAATAGAAAATTGAATGTTCTATTTTTAATTTGTAAGGGCAAAAAACTTAAAACAGCTTTAATCTCACTTTGGAATGAAAGTTTGTATTCACTTTTTCACTAAATTTACTGTTAAACCTACTTAGGATGTTGGCAAGCTGTGTATCATTGATAAACATGCACATGCTTCTCTTTAGTTTAGCATGTGACTTTTTTTTTTTTTAATATACCTAAATATTTATAGCTTACTTTAATTCAGATTATTTAACTTGAATGATGTGGGGAAACAAGTGTTTTATGTATCTGCAGAATCGAAAAAATGATGAAGCTTCTTATGAGAAGATGCTGAAGCTGCGGAGAGATCTGAGTCGTGCAGTAACCATCTTGGAGATGATAAAAAGGAGGGAAAAAAGCAAGAGAGAGTTGCTGCATTTAACACTGGAAATTATGGAAAAGAGGTAATGTTTATTGGAAATTTGCTGCAGAAAGCTTTGGAAACTACTTTATATTTGGATTGCTGCAAATATTTAACAGTGGGAGATTTTTAAAATAAGTTCAGACTCTGTTTCACATCTACAGGATGGTATATTCATATTTGCCTATGGAGAAAAAATAAAACATTAGAAAGTTCCTTATTAAGGGACGGATATTGTCATACTAAGCTACATTGGTTTATTATGTGTTTAGATACTTTCAAACTTAGGTATCTACTCTGTATATTATACCAGAAGAGAGATCATAATTTCAAACAAAGTAATTTGAAATTGTATGTTATGTAGATTATGGAAATCCCAGCTATTTTTAAGGCCAGTTTCAATCAATACCATTCTTTTTATGATCTCTATTCTTTGTGAAAAAAGCTTGATCTAATACCCTCTTGAGGCAAACAAGCATTTCATGCAGCATTGAATGTGAGTCATCTCCAGCTAGTGCTTCTTTTGCCATCCTGTTGATTGTCTGTGTTGTGGGCCAAATGCTCTGCCAAGTGTTGCTTTCCCATTTGACTGAGGATCACAGTTGTAGTGTGGAGTTGTCCTTCAGGTTGATACTTAGAATCTGAACAGACTTTTCTAGCCTAAGTGTCCATTCTTGAAAGCAAATGTTTCAAGTCGGTACCTTAAAACTGCAGAACTGACTTCTTAGTCTGGGTTTTTAGGGAGACAAGCTGAATTGGCTCTATCAGGGCACTTCTTTTAAGCCCTGAGCATTTTCAACAGAAACAGGGGAGAGAAATCAGGAAGATTTTTCCAGATGCTTTTTAAAGGAAATAAGCTATTGAAGAGAGGAAAGACTCAAATCCCTCCCTCACAGTAGAGAACTGCATTTCAACTCAGCATTTGTCACAGGACTTGAAATGTAATGTTTATTGGATCTGCTTATTGAAAGTACTCTGTAACACAAAAGAAGGAATATTCATGAATAAGGCATTCTGTTTCACTTAAAACTTCTTGAATGATAAATTCTTTAAATGGTACCAGTTCCAAAGGAAAGGGGTGGGTAACCTTCTCCTTTTCTTCATAGTATTACCTTTTGGAGATACTTTACAGAGTAGTTGTTCTTTATCTGTCAGCATTATTCACTGCAGTGAATTTCCTGTGTTACTCATCTCCTTCTCTGGAATAATACTTTTTGCACTTATTGCTGATATACTGGATAGTCCTTTTACCCCAAGTTGCAAGTATTAATTTGTTATTTTTCAGTTTTTTACCAGATGGATATTCTACTCCAGAAAATAAAATTTATTCTGATTTCAGGTATAATTTGGGTGACTACAGTGGAGAGATCATGTCTGAAGTCATGGCGCAGCGGCAGCCACTTAAACCCACCTATGCTATTCCCCTTATTCCTGTGACTAACAGCAGTTCATTTAAACACCAAGAAGCTATGGAACTGAAAGAATATAAAGTTAAAGTAAGTCATGTCAATAACTGAGGTACTATTCGTGCTGTGAAGTGTACAAAATACACCATTTTAGGGTTGGAGGAGGGAGGAAGCTCTCTGGAACTTGCAATAGGGAAGCAAAGCTGCAAGTGAAATAAAATGGCTTTGTTCTGTTGGAGTTTCAAGGATAACAGATTACCAGCATCCCTCAAGATAAAAGTAAAGGAAGTATAGACAACCTACAGATAAAAGGATACATGCAATTGTGTTCTTATTCAGGAGGATGGAAACATTTTTCTTTACTACTGTCCATAAAGCTGGGATGTCCTGAACAAAACTATATTTATTATCATTAGGCATTGTATGAAGATAGAACTAATAATGTGAATACCATGTATTGTTCTAAGCTAGTAGATTTAATACGGAGGGTTAGGGTTTGTTTTGTTTCTGAAATATGATCCATTGATAATTCTCCCCCTGCTGTATATCTTTGGTTTAATATTTAAGTAAAGTATCAAATAATCTTATTTGATTTAGACAGCTGACAAATACTTTTCTCCCTGCAGGCTTTAATTTTGTGTCATACAAACCATAGCTACAGTGCGAACAGCTGAGCATGTTAAATAGGTCAGGTGACACAGGATAAAGGCTGAGGTATAATTTGAATTTTAAACCAAGGCAACTTGTAACTAAAGAATATTCAGAGGCTGTTCTGAATTTGACAGGGTGGCTTTAATCAGGGAATTCTTCCACTGGTAGTAAAGCATTGTCCTTGTGATTGCTGGTGTGTACTTATCAGTGATGCTGGATCAGTGCAGTGTCTCACAGCTTGGAGACTTGGGAAATACTCCTAAACTTGACTTTGCATAGTATGGGGAAATGTGTTTAATTTTTAGAGATTTTTGCAAGATTATAGGTATCTTTGAGAAGTCTGTTTTTGCCTAAGTACCATTGTTTGTACATTGTTTAGTAATACCCTGACACTGCATATAAGGCTGTCATTTAAAAATGCTAGGAAGTAAAAAAGGTGCCCCGTAGATATCATGATATATATATTTTGGTCTCCTTCTCCAAAGTAGTACTGTTACCTTAACTGCTAGTGAGTTACCTGCCACAGACAGAGCAAACAGTGCTTTATTCCACGTAGTCTGTTCAGTGTTTCAGTTACTGGAAATGAAATTCAGACACTGTGAAATGACTGCATGTTTTACTAGAACATGGTAGAGAGATTAATTTATGTTGTTAGCTTGCTAGCTCAGAAGTTTACTTAAACTCCTATTTTAATGTCATTTTCTTCTGTGTGTAATTTTACACTGCTTTCATTTTTCTTGCAGCAAGATAAACCTGATGTTATTAGACCCAAAAGAAAGTATGAGAAGAAACCAAAAGTCTTACCTTCGTCCGCTGCTGCTGCTCCTCAACAGACAAATCCTGCTGCACTGCCAGTCTTTAATGCTAAAGATTTGAATCAGTATGATTTTCCTAGCTCAGATGATGAACCTCTTTCCCAGGTAGGACCTCTAGTGTTTTGTGCTGCTCTTTGGGAAAGAGCGGAAGTAAAACTCAGGAATTTTCTAATACTTCTCCTCATATGACACTCTCACCCCACCCCCTCTTCAAAGGTTTTGTCTGGTTCTTCGGAGGCTGAGGAAGAAAATGATCCCGATGGTCCTTTCGCCTTCCGTAGGAAAGCAGGCTGTCAGTACTACGCTGTAAGTAGAATTTCCTTGTGCATTGCAAGACAGAGTGTCACTGTGTGAAAACATCTTGTGTTTAATTGTTAAAAATTATTTTAAGCCTCATTTAGACCAACCTGGCAACTGGCCGTGGAGTAGCCCTAAGGAGGGAAGATTAGGAGATGTGCGTTACAGATACTGCTTAACCACCCTCACAGTCCCCCAGAGGTGTATTGGGTTTGCACGAAGGCGGGTTGGCCGTGGTGGAAGGTAAGTGCTGTGTAATTGTTGCTGCTTTTAAAAAAAAAAAAATTAAATCAGTAAGGTGCAAAGAAGAACAAAGTCTAAGAAAACCCCAAAAGTTAAAAAATTGAAGACAGGGATTGAATCACAGGGAGATTAGCTTGCTAATGTCTCCATTTTTGTTTTGCACTAGTGGACGCTGCTTTAGTAATGTTTTCTTAAATAGTTCTCAGGGTTTTCTATTGCTTGCACTCCTATTTTTGGCATGAAAATGCATGTATATCTTCAGTTGTGATTGGTTTGTTTTTAAGTTGTTTCCATAACTATCCTCAAATAGTGGCATTTCAAGATACCAAAAATAGTATTTTGCAAAAAATGCTTTTCAGAGTTTAGACAGTATTGGGTGATTTGGGGAGAGATGCTTAGAAACTATAGTAACTGTTAAGTTTCAAACATTGTGAAAAATATCAAATAATTACCTATTTCAGGCATTTTGCTTTTAACAATCTTTACTGAAAACAATTTATAAATGGTTGAGTGTGTTAAGTATGTGATGTCTTTAAGAAAATAGTACATCTGTATTAAATTTTTATTTAAAGGAAGGATGTGATTTGCATTTCAAATTTATGCTTAGCACCTCTCCACATATTATTAGTAAGCCAGCTTGGCCAATCAGCAGAGTTGGAATGAGATCTGATGGGTGGTTTCCAAGGGGATTTGGATGTTAATGTGTAACATCCCTACTGTTTTGGGATTGTTGTATCTATAGTTAGTATATAAGGGAGTAAGGCTTTGGAAATTAAGTTACTTTAGGAGGACATATTAATCACTTAAGCAGTGTTATTCTCTAGGTCTTTTTGTATTAATGCTGTGTTATTGAAGTGTCTTTATTAAAAATGTGATGTTGTACCTTAGCTCTTCTTCAGACAGTAGAAGCTAGAATATACCTAAATAAATGCCTAAATACTTACTGCGAAATAACAGGTGGTCATGCATTGTGTCAGGGGAGTGTGTATGTGTGTGTTGGCTTGTTCTGGAACACTTTTGTGTAGCTTTTTTTATGCTTTTGTCATCCACAAGCACACATGTCAAACTGATGATTTCCTTGGTGTTTTCTTGCCTCAGTGTAATTGTGCGTTGTTCTGGTTTTAGGGTGCTACTAGACAGAGCGCATTCGGACTACGATAGTGCATTTCATCATCTGGATTTGGAAAGCTTTTCCTCATCGCAACACTCTTCAATCAGTCAATTTGCCAATACCTCAGAAACAAATACCTCGGACAAATCTTTCTCAAAAGACCTCAGTCAGATACTAGTCAATATCAAATCATGTAGATGGCGGCATTTTAGGCCTCGGACACCATCCCTACATGACAGTGACAATGATGAACTCTCCTGTAGGAAATTATACAGGGGTTTAAATCGAACAGGCACAGCACAACCCGGGACCCAGACATGCAGTACCTCTATACAAAGTAAAAGTAGCAGTGGTTCAGCACATATTGGTATGTCTATTTTAACAAACTTGCTTCTACAAGTTTTAAACTTATGTCAGAAAATCCAGAATATCATTAGGTCGTCCATATTTTACATTGTGGTCTGTTTTGATGGTAACAGCCTATCTTCAAGTGTATCTTTTTTTTTTTACATTGAATTTATTTGCATTTTTTCTAACAGTAGCGTACTGCATCTGAGTTTTATACAAATGCTGCAATGGTATGTAATTACAACTGTCGAAACGTAAAAGGTGAAACAACAGTATTGTGTAGGGTTGAAGTTCACTGAATATTTGGTTTTTTTGAAATTAAAAATACATTAATTGAAATGTTAATATAAATATTATGTACCAGATTTTTTCTAGTACAGGGTCTGGCAGTGATGGGAAATGTTTAGGTAAAATGTTTGCATTTAGAGTCCCAGCAAGCTGTGAATTCTTACTTGAACTTAAATGAACTTAAATGCCATTTCCCAGCCAAAAAGTAGCCCACCCTCACTGATACATCTGCTTATGCTTAGCAAAACTCGGACTAATCACCTCTACATCTTGTCAGCAAGTGGCAGATTACATCTTATAGAACCTAATTATAGATTTGAGGATCTGACTCTGAAAAAATGTGATGTGTTAGTGGTTTTTAATTGGAACACTATTGGATAGCATCACTCTTGCTTTTTCTCACTGGAAGACTGGTATTTACATGGTTAGAATGGAACTTACCAACTCATCAAAATTCATGAGTTACTTACTGTAAATGTCATCTTTTATAGAAGGTTAAAGTCATGTCATTTTTTATATAAAACAATCTTAGAAGTTCACCATGGTTTTGTAAGGAGTATCTAGAATCATATTTTCTTTGCCATTTTGAATTATGGCTTTGCAAATCAATAGGAAACCTGGATAATGTAGGAGTGTGGTGAGCAGAGATGCATATACCTAATAAACTAAGTAAGTTGTGGCTTGTTTTGGTGATTTGCTTTAAAGACTGTTACACTGTTATCAGATAATTTTAATATTCTATATGCCACTATATTATATACCTTCCCTCCTGTATCAGGTTTTGAGGCTTTTTCCTGAAAATTCTTTCTCCTTGCATTTGTAGAATTAGTGAACAGCAGTTGTTTGCTGCTTTATTTCATGCTTCCTCTCCATGCTGTCCTAGGTGTAGGTCCTTGCCCCCATGCCCCTTTCTTCTTTCATGATTCTTCTTGCTGGAAATGTACTAGGGCTAAAACTGATGGTTCTTATGGTTTGTGATCGTAGTGTGGCTTTTGGTGTTTAAATTCTGCTCTTTCACTGGCTTGAATCAGTAAAAACAAGTCAGGAAGTGAATGAGGGCATTCTCTGCCTGGTGGCCAGGCTGAACTGTGATAAATGGTAGCCGGATGAGGACCGTGAAAACAAAACTAATGGGTGTTGAATAGACTGTAAATACACTGCAAAGTATTCATGGACAGTGCTGTACATTGAAAGTCACATAGACTTGAAAAATCGGCTAATGCAGTTTATAGTTCATGTCTGTGTGTGTGTCTGTGTAAATAAACACACACACATCCTTTTAGTGTTTTTTTCCCTGAAATAGATGGTCAGGATATTTATCTACATCATTTAGGAATTAAATGGAATTATTTATGTTGATGAGTCCCATAGAAGGTTTTAATTGTGTGGTTGCATATTGAAGCCTGTGGGAAAGTAATACACACTTTCCCACATAAGTAAGTAATACATAAGTACCTGGTATAATACATTCATTTGTGCTTGGAATTCTGTGAAAAATATTTAAGTATTCCAAGCTTTTCAAAATACAAATGTGGAGTTTAGTTTCATAATTTTGATAGGATTTGGTACAGAAATTAAATGTTCAATAAAAAAATACAGCTGTCTGAATTCATAGGTATACTTTAAATTAGTTACCAGAGTCTTTTGATAGTCACTTGTCATTAACATAACCAGGTAGATTTTATCCATATAATTATTTATAATCTTAGTTATGATTCTTGTGTCATTGTAGTGTTTATTAGTCTGTGTGTGTGTGGTGTACTGTTGATCACCTGTTCAGGGGTAAATGTTTGTAAGGAGCACAATCTGCTTCATCTTGGTACCAGCCTATTTTTAGTGGGATTTTTTTCCATTTTCTAAAAGGATGCTGTGAGATACATTGTATATACGGATCACAGGTGTGTTCAAACCTCTCATGTCTGAGTGACTTCTTCAGAGCTGCCTGTCAGTGGGGCTGCTGCTGCTGAGTTCTTTGTTCTTTCTGTAGCCAGTCCTGTAAAGAACCTCAGCTATCTAACAGCCCTACTGACGTTTTTGTAGTAGTTACTATTGCAGCTTAACAACCCTGTAGGGTTTCCCTGTTGCTTTTTCTTTCTTAGCTGTTTTTAAAGCTGGGAGTTTGTGGGTGTGAATGTTTTGGGTTTGTTTCTCTTTGACTTCTAGGTTTTTGAAGTGGCAGTTGGTCTTTTGTCATAAAACACGTATTAATGCATCTGTATTTTTAAGTCATATTATCCTTTCACTGGTACTGTAAGTTGTGGTCAAACCATATTACTTACTTTTAAGATATTCATCCTGGGATTCTATAGTGACCAACAGAGGTGGTCATGTTGCCATGTTTATTATGTGCCATCGTGAGTGGTTTTGACTTCCCTACTAAGAAAGTCTTGAGTTTTTTCTGCCTTGCATGATGCAGACATGCTGCCTACATGGAATAACTGCTGTGGAAAATACTTTCCTTGGGTCTGATATATGTGGCCAGCAGGGCCATGCGGTTGAGATGGTATCTCAGGTCTTCTGTTAATGAGAGGCTATGTTACAAAAGCTGTGCTGCAACATACCATTCTCTGGCTGCAGGGAGCCTTGATTTTCATCCTGAAGATCAGAGGGAGGTGTCCCCAGAGCTGGGCATTTATAAACATTTTGATCCTGAAGAAATGCAGTTTATTCTGATTCTGGCTTTCAGAGTACTCAGTATTAAAGATTTGTGAAAGTTGTTGCATTGAGATTTCGTGTGTAAACTTACAAGGGGTGTCTAAAAATCCTTACAGGTTACCTGAACACTTGTGGTGTGCTGAAGGCTAGATTTTGGCAGCAGGAACAAGTGGCCAAGTAGGATCACTTGTGTAGAGGGTGGTTCCTTCTGATCTTACGGAAGAATATGAAAAAGTATCCTTTACCCTCTTGCAAGAAGAGCTTATTAAAAGGTCTTAACACATGTTACTCAGAACACCACTAAAAAGGAAGCAAGAACATTAAAGCATTATTTTTGTAGATAATGAACTTGTTGAGCAGCAGAATTACTTCAGTAAAGGAGCCTGTATTGCTGGTAGTGGCAGGTTTCTCAGTCATAATCCTCAGAGATGCAGTGTACAGTAGGTATGAGTATTGAGTTGAAGTGTTTGTGTCCCCTGTTTGATTTGGTTCTGCCAGGCAAATAGCGGTCTTAGACCTCCATCACTTAAGAAACTGCTCTTTGCTGGAGACATTGTATTAAATACGTTGCATTCACATTTTTGAATACTTGGATCTCATAAAAAAAAGTTAGAGACACTTAAAGTTGCACACATGTATCATTCCATTTCAACCTTGTGTTTAGGAAGCAGAGCAGAGATAGCTGCAACTAGTGAAATACTGGAGCACTGGTTCCCAGTCTCTCCTAAGAGCAGGCAACAGTCTTGCATTCTGTTCTTTTCTGCCTTCTTCACCCAGAAGCTGGTTCACTTTGAAAACAGTGTCTGAAAGCTGGCAGGGCTAAAGAGGCTGACAGTTGACTGGAGCTGCTCAACTGAGTTGAGAAATCACACTTTGAGAAGAAGCCTTAGTGAAAACTGTTAGGTTTTGTGTTTGGGATTGTATATATAAAATATTCATACTATTTGTGAAAAGCTGTGGGTATCCAGAATACAGTCAAATGCCTTGCTGCCTTGCATTTTCTTGTAAACTAGACATTTAGGTGATGTGATGCAAATTGTACATTGCTGTTCAGTAACTTCTACTGTGGGAGCTCCATAGAAATAACATTTTCCCCATTAAACTTGCATGTATTTTTTGAACCTCTTAATCTGCTTTTTAAAAGCAGTTTTGCATGCTTAGGGATCTAGCAGGGTAGTGAGCTGTGCTTCCATTTCCCAAGTATGTAACATTAGCTGATAGATCAGTATTTGTTCAGCCTGGAGGAGTGAACAGAAAGCTTTGGGGTGACCTAGTTGGAATCTTCCAGTATCTGAAAGGAGCCTACAAGGAAGATGGAGAGGACTTTTTACAAGAGCACGTAGTGACAGGGCAAGGGGGAATTGATTAAAACTGAAAGAGAGTAGGTTTAGATTAGAAGAAATTCTTAGGAAGAAATTGTTTACTGTGAGGATGGTGAGGTACTGGAACGCGTTGCCCAAAGAAGTTGTGGAAGCCCCATCCCTGGAAGCATTCAAGGCCAGGTTGGATGGGGCTTTGAATCTGCTCTAGGGGAAGGTGTCCTTCCTCATGGCAGAGGGTTTGGAACTAGATGATCTTTAAGGTCCCTTCCAACCCCAATCAGTCTGATTCTGTACTGTTTTTTCATGTTGTCATTAAGGTGTTATACCTGATGCCAGATTTTAGATAACCTTTTCCCGGAAAGAAACAGGAGGAAGCTTCTCAATCCTCAGGGCAATTCCTTGTAGCAATGTGGAAGGAAGGACTTGTCCGTGGCTTTTATGCCATCACTGGCTGTGTTTAGATGTTTTTATTTAATCCTTGTATCTGCAGTATTCTCAACACTGCTCTGTGATACTGTTTTCCCTTTTTTGAAATGCTTCTTTCACATTACAGGATAAACTTGGTGATGAAAAATATTGAAATTTGTATTGGCCACTTCCAATTATCATTGGAATTTAATAGTCTTGGCCCATCTGTGGCTGAGCTGTTGAGATCCTAGTTGAAAAGCAATGGCTTCAAGAGTAACAGATGTTTATAGCCCATCCTAAACTTAGTTGAAGGAGAAAATATTAAAAAGCTTCTTTAGTCTGGGAAATGTGACTGTGGATGTGGAAGAGTTGGTACTTTTTAAAACACCTGAGCACTTCCAGAGACTTGAAGATTTTGTAGTCTTACTAGTTCTTCTCGTTCACTTTCAATTCAGCTAGAATAAAACTTTGCTCCAAAGCTGAGGATCTCTGGGCTTGTGGAACTGTTACACTTTGCATCCCATGCAAGGCTGGTCCATTTGTATCTGCAGTAAACTGTGTGTACCCTAACTAGTGTGTGACATTTGGTAGAAACTCATTTAAGAACAATGAGCAGACAAATAAAAGTGCGTAGGAAGGTTTCTAGCTTTCATTAAAAAATCCTTAATTGTTTTCTGTCTGTCTTCTGCTACCAAGTAGGGAGGGCATACATAGACATTATATCTAGTTTATAATTTCTCCGATTCTGATGTTAGGAGTTTCACACTTCAGTTCTCTTGGGCTGAAATAAAAAGCTGTTGTAGTAATAATCAAGGACATAGTGATTCATGTTCTCATAGTGTGTAATAATGCCATGTTTAAGTAAAACCGATCTTGAACTTCTTTTCAGAAAGTGAAACATCTTTGGGCCTGGTGCATCACATACTAAATCACACTGATGGCTCTAAGTCTCTCCAATCTTCTGAATTCACTGGTGAGAATTTGCTGTACAGTAGAAAATCTTTAACCAGGCAGTGTAAGCCAGATAACATCTCTCATAAGATAGAGATTTAAAAATGTGATGTTCTGGATTACTTAGCTTTGTGATTGATGTTTGCTTTGCATGCACTTTGGCATTCGTAACCACTAACTGTTGTCTTGTACAGCAGGGATGTGATGCTCTCATATATTTGCCTTAATAAGACATTGTAACATGTCATCTTTCCCCACAATTTAGCAGTTCTCTAGTTTATTGAAATTCTGAAAAAGTTTGGAAGCTTTAGTTAGTGAACTTTTTTCTGATCAAAACTGCCTTTTTAATGGTCATCACCTCCACGGGAAGGATCACAGAATCTAGTATTCCATAAATGGATTAGAGTGGTTCTTTAAACCTAATGTAGTCTTAATGTTTCAGTTTTCCCACTGAAATATCATTTCTGTTCTTAAGAACAGATACTTAACTTGTTAGGAAACAGCTTTTAAGCTACTGTAATTTAAGTATCTAATTCTTAAGATGTTTAGCAGGACTGAAACACTTGTCAAAAGGTTTAATTATGCTGCTTGAGTCTCTCAGTATTAACATTTTTTTAAACTTTATTAGATAAGAAAAAAGCTTACCTAGTTAGTTCATTGTGTTTACTCCACAAAGCTTACTCAGTTTGCCTGGCAAATGAAGTGAGCATCTTCCATTCCAGAAATGGAGAAGAATGCCAGTAGAGGGACCAGGAGCTTACACGTGGATTTTATGCTTTCTGGGGTATGCTCTCTGATTTCTTTTTAAGGAAACTGGTAATTGTTGTCAACTTTAAGAGTCTGTATTTTCTTTCTTGAGGGAAGCACAGTAACAAGTGAGTGACCTCACTGTAAAACCTGCAGCAGTAGTTGGGAGTGGAACTATGGCTGTTGATTGTACAAAGGCCCATCTGTTCATACAGATGGCACAGCCAGCCCCCCACAGACACTCACTTGTCACTGGCTTTGGCCACTTCTGGGAAGAACTTGAGTTTTCGGAGAAGCTAAATGTAAGCTACAGCATTGTAAGGCTAGTGCATGTTAAATGTTGTGGTGCAGTCAGTGAGCACTGTTAAAATATTTATGTTGCAATGTAAAACTGCTGCAAATTATGGATCTTTGAAAAGCCCATTGACAGTATCACTGTTACTCTGTGCTCTGAAAAGCAGTACCTGCTGAGTATCACCATCCCATAGAATTTGGCTGATATGTAACCAGAATCATGCAATTGAAAAATGATATTCAGTGGCTTAGTTCAAGCAAAAAATAGATATATCATTATCCCAAAGAGTATAAATAGTTACCGAAGTGATTGTAGAGAAACACATTCATAGTGCAGTGTGAAATTGCTCAGTTTTTAATAAAACAGGATTTGTAGTTGTCACAAAGGAGATATTGAGTCATTTACTCTGTCAGTCAGTATCAGTAATGTACAGAGTTTTGTTCCTTGTACTCAAAGCTGAGAACTCATGAAGTTTTTTCTTCTACCTTTCATTCCTTTTCTGGTCTGTAAGCCCAAAAACATTTCCTTGCTGTCAAAGTACAGCACCAATATAGTTGCAGAATATTTGTGTGTGTGTTGTCCCAAGCTGTTAAATGAAGAAGGTAACAGTATAACATCATGTAATGACTTCAAATATGAGGGCTGTCTCACTTGAAATGTTACCCCTTGAATCAGTGTGCTGCAAACAAGCAAGAAGCATTTGTATAGCTTAGTCTCTTAGTAAAGAGTTGTCCATCTTCTGGTAACCATCTTGAGATGTGAATAACTTCGGGCAGAGTTGTGCTTGAAGGTTCCTTGTGTTTAAGGTTAGAAAAGGAGTTGGGCTAGGTTAACTTAAGAGTCAAGTGACTTGCATAAATTACTGAAGGTGTCTTGGAAAGTATGTAGAAGTTTTGTGGCAAGATACAGATGTTGGCTGTGAAAGACAGTTGAGAGATTCTGAAATGTTTATATTCTTATTTATTGTGTATTAGTAGTGATGGTTGAGATTTACCCCTTTACTCATCACTGTGTAGTGATTCTGTGTAGTGGATGAAACTGGGTATTTCATCACTGTTCAATTAGCTAAATCCTGCACTATTAAATAGTCTTTACTATGTGATGGAACCATGACCACTGAGGTTGGAGCATGCTGTTTGAGAAGAGTCTGTAAGCACTGCATCCTTGTTTGGGGCTGCTAAAGCGAGGGCCTATCTTAAAATCTCATGTGTCATCTTTAAACCTTGTTTTGTTTTGTCCCCTTTTTAAACTTGAAGCTATTATGTGACTTTTTGTTGCTTTACTAATGTTATTTAAAGCTTTAAAGGTCTCCAGTAATGTCAGGAATCTGTAACTCTGTGTAGTGTAGCAATACTCTCCTTAGTTACCAGAAATGTGGTTGCTGATTTAAATGTTCAGAAAAGGGCTGGGCTTGCTGCTTGCCTGCTCATTTTTTTCCAGGCAGATAAAGAGCAGTGTATGACAAAAAGACATTGACATTCATTTTTTTCTACTTCTTCTACATGTGCCATTTTTCTTTTGACACACATGAAAGGATACAGCTGAAAACCTTTCTCATTTTTATAACAAAAATGAGAGAATAAAGCTTTTGGAAGAAGCTTTTTGGGGATGCTCACTAGGTTTTTTAGATGAACTGATGTTAGCAAGAAGCTGAATTTGACACATATCCAGTTGCATCCATGCTACATTGCGGGCAAGCAGAAAGTATTCTCTGCAAGCCACATAACACATTAATAGCATGTTTTTGTGCAGCAGCACATTCTGTTTGAATTGATTCTTTAAAAAAAAGACAGCTGAACTTAGACTTGTTCTTTGAGAAGCTCAGGCTTGTACCTGCTTATGTAGAGGTACAGTCAGTACACCTGTGACTTTGCTGTGCTGAGCATGTGTGATTTCCCCAATTCCAGTCACACTTGGGTGCCACAGGAAATGAATATGTAAGGTTGCATAGGTAACCTTGTACTTTCATGTTAAGTACATACAAATGGGTTTTTACACACGTAGGAATGGCAGTTTTCAGAAGCAGCTTTTATCTCACAATCATATGTTTATTTTTTTCAACTGAAATGTAATGTGGACTGTAGTCTGAGAGCAGGAGAGGAAGAAACCCGGTGGTAGTGTAAACAAAATACATGATGGCTTTTAACAAAAGAGGAATAAAGTAACACTGTCCTAGTTTGCAGGTCTCCAGAAGAAATTTTGATTTGAATAGTTCACAGTAGTAGCAATGTTTTCATTAAAACCTTCAATGTAGTGTTTCTTTAGCATGGAGAGGGAAGACCTGGCTTATGTAATAGCAATCTATAACCTGTCCTGGTACATTAGCATCTCTGTCTATGGAATGGAAAAGGAATATCCATCAGATTATTTTAGGAGGCTGTAGATTGCAGCTGCCCTTTCTGAGCAGTACTGCCTTTCTAAACCAGAGGCAGCTGATTCAGAATTTCATGGTAAACCCCTGATAGTGTTGTAAATAATACTTTGAAATGTCTGATAGACTTTTATTTTTAATAAGGTAAGCACCAAAAATGTTGCTGGGTGTTGAACCTAAATTGAAAAAACCTGAAATTAGTTGTTCTTGAGTGTATTTTCCAGGTACTATTTTTAAATGGAGGAGGATCTGAAATATAGATGAGGATGATGAGCAATGAAGTATAGATGAGTTCTTCTGTCAGTTGTTTCCTTTGACGGCTGTACAAGTTTCCAGAGTGGTGAGAAGCATACAGCTCTAAGGGTCCCAGGCTGTTAAAAAGAAAATAACTGATGTACAATTTCAAAAATAGAGCTTTTCAAAATGTCACTTCTGGAAAGAATAAGAGTGCTTCCAGCCATTATTTAGCATAGTTTTTCCTAAACAAACACAGCTCATCTCTATAAGCTTCATTTGCTGCTGCTGTAAAAGAAAAGAGTATTTTGGAGGTGGTTAAACCAACACAGGTGACTGTGTTTACCTCAGCTCTGTTTTATAGCTAGAATCTTAAATATACTTAGGACTGAAAACTGAAATGAACTACTAATTTCAGTTAAATAGGTGCAAGTAAGGTGATTGTGATGGTGGGAGCTTTAATCATAGTTAAAGATGGTGGTACAGCATATCCTTTTTTGCCCTTTTCTTCTTTGTCATTCTGTGGGTTGTCTTTGTTTACATCACTTAAGCAATCTATTCCTAAGCAATATATTTACAATGTTATACTATAGAATAAAATACCTTGTTCATAGAATCTACTGAGTTGGAAGGGACCTATCAGTGTCAAGTCCAACTCCTGTCCCAGCACAGGACACCCTGATAAATCCTACCATAAGTAAATAAATGGAACCTTCAATGTCACTGGCACTATGTTGCCTAAATGTATGTTGATTTTAAATTTTAGGCTTTGAAAAAACAATATATATGTCTCAGTACCAGAACAGTATATCCATTTTCCTCCCTCTGTAACTGCTGCTCAGCTTTCTACCTGTTAATCTTTGTGTGCTAAAGCTTTCATGCTCTAACTTGTGCTGAATGGCAGCTTAAAAAAAATCTGAAGTAATTGTAAAATTTTTTTTTTTTGTTAAAATTAAACAGTCATCTCCTTGAGTATTTGGTCAGTAAATTCTAGTTTGTTTGGTTTTGGGGGTTTTTTTTGTTTGTTTGTTTGTGATTTTTTTTTTTTTTTTGTAAGGACATTTATGACTGAGGTTGCTACTTTTAAGTTATTCTTCTAGGAATAATTTTAAAATATTGCAGCGTTACTTAACTGTAGAAGTAATTGTAAGTAATTTGTTTCTTGTGGCAATATAAATAAGTGCTGCATCCTTACTTGCTCAGAGATGTTACTTATCAGAAAAGGTAATGTGAATGTAACAGCTGAGTAAAATTTTATAGCTTCAAGTGTTCAAATAGGAAACTGCTGGACATAACTTCAGTGCAATTTCTAGTACTTACTGGAAGTAGTTTGAACAATATTTGATCACCAGGAAAATGCATGCTCAGTAGTGTGTGCTCTGATGTTTCCAAATATTGCAGCCATTTATACTGACTTGTTACTCAAGTTTATACATGAGGTATAATTGGTCTTTAGAATCCTATTGTATCCAGAAGCAGGACGATATTATGGTTTTGATGTAAACATGTTTTATACAGGCAAGCAAGCCTGAAGGAGTAGATTAAAAAAATATTCTTAAAAATTGGAATTTGTGAACAGGACTTAAGTGTGATAGTGATTTGTTGCCAAGCAGTAGTGAACTTCCCAGAAGTGTGACTTCAGTGCATTCTTGAAGTATGAGTACTCTTTACAGCACATTTTTGGAAACATTTGTACAATCTGAATATAAAATTGAAGGAAAATCTGAGAAGTGCATCTTTTGCAAGGTTAGATTCAAACTCTAACCTTGACTCAGTTTGTAAATTGAAAACTGAGACTTTATTTTGTTTTGGAAAAGTAAACTAAACCAAAAACTGCTTGCACTGAAGTTAGTCAATGTTTCTGCTGCACCATTGGGCATCCCCTTGTCAATCTGTACGAATTATGCTTCATCAGTTTTACACCTGTGGGTTAAATGGATAAAATTCTGCCGGACTTGGATAAAATTCTTCACTGACTACTGAATCCCTTTCAAAGATTTTAGAGAGAAGGATATAGTTCTGTGAAATTTCATATTGATGGAGTTACTTGTACATGTGCAGCTATGATCAAAAAGGATACTGTACAGCAATAGCCTGTGCAATTGTGAGCATGCCCAACTTGATGTTTTCAATTGAAACATAAATCTTCGTTGTAGGCCCTTACTGCCTTCAGAATGCTGTCAGTGAGGGGTGCATTGCAGTTGCCAAGTTTGGCATATTTCACTAAAAATGCCAATACTGTAGTCTCACAAGGTGAAAACAGTGATGCCATTTCTACTTAATAATTCTTTTTAATCTGTTTTTAAAGAGTTTTTGGTGGGGCTGATTGCATTTTGGTTCCTTTCTCCCTCTCCCTTTTAGTATTTTGAGCTAAATTCAGTTATATATACTGAATTATATATATACTAAACAAACAAAAAGAGAAGCTGTTTGGACAAAAATTTCTAGGAAGAGGTCAGCCTTTTTGACAAAGAGGTGCATTAAGGTTCTTAGGAACTTGTTGTGGTAGTTTTTGGGGGTGGGGGTCTAGGTTTATAAATTAGATGTGTTTATATACACAACTCCTACATATTTTGATACAGTATTTTCTCATTTTATATTTTGTTCAGCATTTACAGCCGAACAATACCAGCAACATCAACAGCAACTGGCACTAATGCAGAAACAGCAGCTTGCACAAATTCATCAACAGCAAGCAAATAGTAATTCCTCTGCCAACACATCACAGGTGAGGGATTTGTCTGTGCTATGATTTATCCCTCATTGTTTCCCACCAGGGTTCATCTCTAATTGTCAACTGTTGCCATAGAACCTTGAAACTAACCAACAGGAAAGTGGCTTTCGCCTGAATCTACATCATAGCCATTCTGTAAAGTGTTTAGAAGGGACACTGCAGGTGAGTGTGGCAGGCATTGCCTCTGCTCCCTCTTAACCAAAAAAAAAAAAAAAAAAAAAAAAAAAAAAGGATCGGTCAATTAATGAAATTTTCAAAGCCTTAGAAATATGAATTGCGGAAATCTCCAGCCATGTCATCATCCTCTTGTCACTGGGGGATTTTCAGAGCAGAATTTTAGTTAATTAAAGCTAACTCATACACGTGTCCTCCATACAGCTGTGAAAGTGTCTAATATTCGTAAATATGTAGGGAGGTTACAGTGGTGATGGACACATGAAAAAGTTCAGAAGTTGTTTGCAATCTGAACCTCCAAGTTGCTGAATTGAGTTTGGAGTTTCATGAAAACAGGTTGATCTGTGAAACAGTGTTGTTCCATAGAACTTCGGAAATCGACTTCTTAGTGTTATGAATAGTTGTGGAAATATCATCTTGGTTGTTTTAACAGAGCTAAAAGTGCGTGGTAATACAAAAAATCACGGTTGAGATTTTAACCAGCTTTACC